>NC_137050.1:50650252-50655252 GCF_032717465.1 Coenobita brevimanus
CTGAGCAGTAGAAAGATTTTTGCAAGAAGACACCATATTCAAGCAATTAAATTTCCCCTTATGTAAAAGGAAATGAGTTATTTGAGAGGAGCTTGAGAATCATATGAAGAAACAGGCTGACAAATGAGGAGGTGAAGGAGCGTTGTGGTGTGGATATGGATGTGATAGGAAGCGTTAGGAGAAACACATTGAGGTAGTTTGGTCATGTGGAGAGGATGGAGAGTGAGAGACTGACGAGGAGACTGGATGTGAATGAGGTGGAGGGGGGGAGAGGGAGGGGGAGGCCAAGGATGAGATAGGGGGATGGAACGGAGAGGTATATGAGAGAGGGGTGTGTGAGCTGAGAGTAGGGCAGTGATATTTCGGGGGACAGGGTGACATGGAGGCGATTTGTTTGTGGCCACCCCTTACGGGATTAAGGCGTCTGGCAGTAGGTAGATAGATAGATAAAAGGAAACTTGCAAACTAATATTTCTTTACTTTTAAGACGAACAAATATGAATCCCGTACATAACATTCTAAAAGTCTAATAGGGAGCCGTAGAAAACATTGCTGGATTTCGATAGGCATCGCTCAGTGTCTCCTTGTTTGTCATAACGAAGGGAATTAATTTTCGTGTCTAAAACCCTATGATCACTAATACTTGCGAGAAACCATAGCATATTCTTAATCTCTTGAATTACTTGCGAAAACTACAGCATTTTCTTCGTCCTTTGAATTTCCTTTATTCCCCTGATCCTCAACCAGAAACGTTAACAGTAATTTTCCTGGACTGTTTTCCTTTCTCCTTATTTATTATTTTACTTTTTCCTTCTGCTCCATTTTTCCTTTAATTTAATCTGACTGGCGTTTCTCATGTTTTATAACTTTGTAAAATAGCAGCAAATTTATAAGCCGATAATAGGTTAGTCTGGAAATCGATTATTTGGTCATAAATTGCTCCATAGACATGTAAGAGCAAGGAATAGACTTCTTGGTCCTGCCACTGAAGGTAAGAGTGACCAGTCGCTCGTAACTGAGTGGCAAAATCTGAGCAGCACAAGTAAACCCAAACCAACCCTCAGATGTAAACCCATAATGGTTGTAATTAGTTTGAGCACCTTAACTCATTAGACAACCAGGCATCCACTTGGGTATATGCTTACCACCCAGCTGATTAATGATTTCCTTAGATACATCAGGTGAGTGGATGGTGGGTTGCCAGGTAAATGTGCAATGTTAACTGCGTGCCTAAAATACTCAAGCTAGACTCTCTTTTTAGGTTTTTTAAGTCTGGCTTCATTTTACGAACTTGGAAGGGAGGTGGAGGGCTTCGGGACGGTGAGCTTCATGCAAAAATTTAAGCTTCAAGAATTTTGTCGTGAAGTCTAATAAGGGAAGGAATTTTGTGCCTTGAAAACTATCTTAATTCTCTCACGAAATGGAGGGATGGAGTGGAGAGGTATATGAGAGAGGGGAGTGTGAGCTGGGAGAAGAGAAGTGAAATGGCTGGGGACAGGGCGACATGGAGGCGATTTGTTTGTGGCCACCCCTTACGGGATTAAGGCGTCTGGCAATAGATAGATAGAAATTAGTAAGGAGGTGAAAAAATTGACTTGATGTTCAGAGTACGAGGAAGGTGACTGATTTGCTGTATTGTAATTTTTATTTGATGAGATCTTGATTAAAGGAGACAGGTAATGGCAGTGAGGAGAAGGATATTATTATAGGAAAATTAATTCACGGCAGCCAGGGATGAGAAGGATGATAAAAATACGATAGCAGGAAAATACATATAGACAGAAAGATGAACAGAGAAGCAGGCAAGAGAGAGAAAGAGAGAAAGAGAGAGAGAGATTAACAGATAGACAGATAGAAAGACAAACAGACGGAGAGAGAGAGTCACTGGAGGAGGCAAGGAACCAAAAAAGAGAATTCGATAAAAGTATCATAAGAGACACAAAAGGAAAGTTGATAAGAGACGTGACGATGAAGACGACGATGAAGCCTGAGAAATGGCGAGGAAACGGTGATAAAAGAAGGACGCAGGGGACGAGAGAGAGAGAGAGAGAGAGAGAGAGAGAGAGAGAGAGAGAGAGAGAGAGAGAGAGAGGATGAGAGAGAGAGAGAGGATGAGAGAGAGAGAGAGAGAGAGAGAGAGAGAGGGGAAAACAAGTGATTGATAGGCATAGCTGGATTCAGGCATCCCTAGCAGACGAGGCCGAAGTGAGGTGAACTAAGGTCAGAAAAACAAGATGGGAGAAAAACAAGGAGAGAGAGAGAGAGAGAATAGAACAGAATAGCATGATAAGGAAGGAAAAAAATTGAAAACTGAAAGAGCAGACCAAAGTTTACAAAAGATTATATGGAAACAAAATCTAGAGCAAAAGGGTAAAATGAAAAGAAATTGAAAGGAGTAGTGAGTTTGGGAAGAGATGCAGGGAAGTGGAGGGTAGGCAGGGTAGTGGAGGGTAGGCAGGGTAGTGGAGGGTAGGCAGGATAGTGGAGGGTAGGCAGGATAGTGGAGGGTAGGCAGGATAGTGGAGGGTAGGCAGGAAAAACTGAAGGAAAATGTCCAAAAAAGTGATGAAACAAAAAGAAAAAAAAAATAGGGTGGGGGGAGCGTTAGTCGGTGGTAGGTAGGGACGTCCACCATCCCCTCATTAAATGTAGTGCTACCTTCTGATGACTCTACACTGAATGACAAGCCAAATGGTGTCCTGTAATCCCGGAATCATTTACTACCTCGTGTGGCAACCATATTACCAACAGATAAATGCCCGGTGATTTAGTGGGTTAAGGCGCTTGAGTTCGATCTTTAGTCTTTATTGGTATGAAATCTGAAAGAAAATTGGGGTTAATTGACCATATATTGCCGCTCAGGGATTAGCCACTGGTCATCCATGCCTTAAATTTCTGCCTTGAATACCCTTAAAATATCGAGTTCCTACACTCGTGGTAGAATATGAACATTTAAAGAAGTTGGTGTTGGGTGGGTGCATTGATGGACAGATGAAGGGGTGGATGGGTGAACAGATGGACAGACAGCTGGACACATGCGTAGACAGATGGATGGATGGATGGATGGATAGATGAATGGACAGATGGACTGATGAATGGATGGATGGACGGGTGGGTAGATAGATAGATAGATAAATGGTCACCGACAGATACACAGCTAGGTTACATAGGCCAATTAAATCTAAACAGGTAAATCTCGACAGGCAATTCTTTTTCATATTGAAGGAAGTCATGCTCCAAGAAATATATATATAGTTAAAAGAAATAATATCTAGGAGAAATATCACTAGCTTTGCGAGGAAGAATATAAACCAACTCCAGTGAATAAAAGACAGGAAAGTGAAATGAAGCGAGGAGACGAACGCAAGAAGTGAGGAGGGAGGTGGAAGGTAGGGATGGCAGGGAGTAAAGGGAGAGATAAAGGGAGCGAGAATAAAAAAAGAGAGGGAGAGAAAAGATTAGGTGAACGCGGTAAAGGGATGAACGAGATGAGAACCGAGGAAAAAGGTGGAAACCAGGATTGGTGGCGTAGGGAATAATACTGATGGAGAGAGAGAGAGAGAGAGAGAGAGAGAGAGAGGCGGGGGAAGACTGACATACGAGGACGGAAACTGTGATAGTGGGATGCTTGAGAGGAGAGGATGACAGCACAGTACATCACACACACACACACACACACACACACACACACACACACACAGGATGGGGGAAATGGGTGGGTGAGAAAGAGAGGGGGGGGGAAAATAGGTGGCTGAGAGAGAGAGAGAAGAAGAAGAAGAAGGAGTGGGGAGCATGGGTGGCTGAGAGAGAGAGAGAGAGGGGAGGGGGAAGCGAGAGGCAAGACTGGGGATGAGGAGGAGGGAAGTGATGAAATATGAGGAAGGCGATAGAGATGAGCAAGCAGGAAGAAGAACGGCCATGGCGGCTGGAGGGAAGGAAACAAGCACGGTATTAGGTAGACTGGCAGAGAGAGAGAGAGAGAGAATTATGGAAACGGGAGACGGAGGAGAAGAAAGGAGAAAGAGGGAAAAAATGAAGAGAAAGAAGAAGAGATTAAGGCAAAATGAGATGGAGAGGAAAGTGAGGTATTAAAAGATATAGAATGTGATACAAGGAATGAGGGAGAGAAAGAAGAGGATTATGTGGATCAGGAGAGAGAGAGAGAGAGAGAGAGAGAGAGAAGGGGGTGATGGAGGTAGTGAGAGAAAATGAGAATGAGAGTGGGTTAACGAGGAAAGAAAGAAAAAAAAATAAATGGTGGGCCCGACGACTACAGCAACGAGAGAGATGATGGGAGAGGCAGAAGCGAGGGATCTGTATGGCAAATAGAAAGTCACTGGTCCATGGCACAGCGAGTATGAAGGCAGGGAGGAAAAGAGGGAGGCTAGTTAAGGGAAGAGAGAAATGGGGGGACAGTGAGGGAGGCTGTAAGTGGAAATTAGGAAGGAGGGAGAGAGAGAGAGAGGGGGGGGGGACAGCGAGTATGAAGGAAGGGGAAAAAAAAGGAAGGCTAGTGAAGGGAAGAGAGAGATGGGGGGACAGTGAGGGAGGCTATAGGTGGAAATTAGGAAGGAAGGAGAGAGAGAGAGAGGGGGGGGGGGACAGTGAGTATGAAGGAAGGGGAAAAAAAGGAGGAGGCTAGTGAAGGGAAGAGAGAAATGGGGGGACAGTGAGAGAGGCGATAAATGGAAATTAGGAAGGAGGGAGAGAGAGAGAGAGAGAGAGAGAGAGGCGGATGAGATAGGGGCGGGGAAAAAATATAACACAACGACCAGTTTTCCCTCCATGGGTGAGAGAGACGGAGAGAAATATATGAAGGCAGGCAGGGAGGGAAGGAGGGAGTCTGGGAGATAGACACAGAGGAAGAGTAGGAGGAAGGTAGGTGGGCTGGGGACAAGGAGGGTGGCAGGCATACAGGGAGGGAAAGAAGAGAGAAAGAGAAGAAAAGTGCGGGAGATGGAGTGGTGGAGAGAGGAGTGGCGGGAGAGGCAGGAGGGGAA
>NC_137050.1:50660252-50672752 GCF_032717465.1 Coenobita brevimanus
TCTGTATAATTTAATGTCTGTTTGGCCATATGGAGAGAATGGAGAGCAAGAGACTGACGAGGAGAGTGTATGTGAATGAAGCGGAGAGGGGGGGATGGAGTGGGAGGCCAATGATGAACGGATGGTGTGGAGAGGTATATGTGAGAGGAAGGTGTGAGCTGGGAGCATGGCAGTGAAATGGCGGGGGACAGGGCGACATGGAGGCGATTTGTTTGGGGCCACCCCTTACAGGATTAAGACGTCTGGCAATAAATAGATAGATAATTTGTATTTAGGATAATGGGATATAATATTAGTGTACCCTTGATCAAAAATACTATCTTTACAACCTTCATCTTTACATTTTAAAACACCAGATGAAAATATTCTCCACTAACTACTCATGGTTATATATGGCTAGTAATTTTATCAGTACGACATGAAACGAAAACTTTTTGCAACAGAAAGTAAAGAGTTCATTCAGAAATATTCGCCTAAAAAGGAGTAGAAGGAACAGCACTCGGTGTGAAACCATCGACCGCCTTTGGAAAGAGTTTTTATCGCGTGTACCGTATGCTGATTTAAACTGATACGGAGCAAGTACTGAAGCTAGTTGAATTTTCCCTCAGGTAAAACACTACCTCTCCGTATCGATTGCTGAGCTGTCGTAGGAGGTGGGTAATAAAATAGGTCGCTGGCTACAAGAAATTTTAATGAATGAGTGTAATATTATCTCAGTCTACCATTCAGTAAGAGGTAAGCAGCGAAAACGGGACGCAGATCACTGACAGGCACAAAGAAAATGATTATATGGAGCCTAATTTGGACGAGAGTACGGGCATTGTCCCTCCCCTTGTGAATCGAAACAGGAGAATGGAGGGAGGGAGAGAAGTGAGATTGAGACTGGAGGAGAGGGAAGAGGGGAGGAAAGTTGGAGAGAAAGGGGAAGACATGGAGGTGAAGAGAGAAGGATAAAAGATAAAGAACTGAAGGGAGAGATGCGAGTGAAAGAAACGGAAGGGAGAGAATAGGAAGACAGAAAGGAAAAAAGGGGGAGGAAAGGAAAAGATTCTGAAGGGGTAGAGACTAGACAGAGAAAAATAGAAGGGAGAAAAAGGGGAAAAATGTAGGGAGAAAGGCAAGACAAGAACTGAGAAAGAATAATAAAGAAGTTGGAACGAGAAAGGAGGAAGTGTGGAGTGGAGAGAGGTGAGAAAGACAACAAAGAAAGAGAGAAATAAAAATAAAACAGCATAAGTAGGGAAGATGGGGAAGCCGGAAGAGGAGAAACCAGGAAAAAAGGAAGGAAAGAGGAAGGCAAGGAAGGGGAGTAATAAAAGAAGAGAATGGGAGAGGAAGTGGATGACTCGAGTAGGTGAGAGAAGAAGGGAAGAGAAAGAGGATGGGAAAGAAGGGAAAGAAAAGAATGAGAAAGAAAAAGTGAGAGGCGAGGATTTGAGGAGCTTTTGAAACTGAGGGAAGGAACAAAGGCGGAAGTGAGACGAAAGGAAAAGGAAAGGAGGAAAAAATAGAGAATTTAGCTCACTATCTATCTATCTGTCTATCTATAGCCCGACGTCCTAATTCCGCAAAGGGTGGCCGCAGACAAAACGCCTCCAAGTCGCTCTGTCACCCACCATTTGACTACCCTCCCCCCAACTCACCCCCCCTTCCCTCATATACCTCTCAACTCTATCCCTCCACCTCATCCTCGGTCTACCCCTCCCTCTCCCTCCCTCCACCTCACCTACATACACCCTCTTAGTCAATCTTTCATTCTCCATTCTCTCCACATGTCCAAACCACCTCGGTGTATCTCTCCTAATCTTCTCAACCACATCCACATCCACCCCACAACGTTCCTTCACTTCTTCATTCGTCAGCCTGTCCCTGTGTGTGTGTGTGTGTGTGTGTGTGTGTGTGTGTGTGTGTGTGTGTATGTTAACAGGAAAGAACGAATATTGAAAACTAACTGAATGGGAAGAAGAGAGGAAGTAAAGAGTGGAGAAAGGAGACGAGAGGAAGAAAGTAAAGGCTGACGAGGTGAAGAATAATGAGCAAAAAGAGAAATGAAAAAGAAAAAAAGAATATGGATAAACAAGAATAGTAAAGAAATACTGGATGGGAATGGAGGGAGAGAGGAAAAAAAGGGCAATCAAAAGGAGAAAATGGAAGAAGAGATCTGAGGAACAGAATGAAGATAAAGAAGTATAGAATGTGGAAGAGAATCAGGAAGAGATAGGTGTGGGGAGAGGAAAGTGGGGGAAGACATTGGAGAACAGCATGGAGGAAAAGGAGAGAGAGAGAGAGAGAGAGAGAGAGTATATCTTGAGCCTCCTGGTCCACTAGCCCTAGATAACAGAGCGAGACAAAAGGCGAGACCGAGGACAAAGCGGTCGGAACACAGCACAACACAGCGACCTCTTCACCTTCTTGTTTCACGGGTGTAGGCGTTTTAGGGCGAGGCGCAGTGAGAGAGAGAGAGAGAGAGAGAGAGAGAGAGAGAGAGACACACACACACACACACACACACACACACACACACACACACACACACACACACACACAGAAGGGGGAGGGTGGGGGGTGAACGAGTGAGCCAAGCATTAAACCAGAATTGCAATGGATTCAGCGAGAGAAAAATCCCTTGGTATTGTGTGGGCCGCCTTATAGTGCTTATCTCTTATCTCCTGCAGGTCCCCAGTGTGGTGATGGGGCCTTATCATAACACCAGCAGTATGTACACGCTCAGGCCTCCAAACTTGAACCCTTTCTTACAGATTGCGGTGTATGAAATTGCTTAGATAGACTGGATTCTTTTCGTCATCATCATCATCATCATCATCATCATCATCATCATCATCACAAAACGTTGATTCGCTATGATCAGGAGAAACTTAATCGTCAGTTTTTTACTAAGGAGTTGATCATCATTAGCAGTGAAGCTGGATCATCATCATCATCATCATCATCATCACCTCGTCGCCATCATCATCATCATCACCTCGTCGCCATCATCATCATCACCTCGTCACCATCATCATCATCACCTCGTCACCATCATCATAATCATTATCATCAGTTATCATAATCATCATCATTTATCATTACTCATCATAATCATTATCATCATCATCATCATAAACATCCCACAAAACAAGAGCCTCCCCCTGTAGTGTCCACTAAGCCGTATCGCTTACTGATCCATAGTCCCAGTTCTGCCGACTCACTGGCTTTATTCTCCCCTCTGTATCTCAGCCTACCCCAACCTCTCACCCCATCTCATTTCTGTTACCTTTTTAGTCCATAACCCACCCATACTTTTTTCCCAGTTATATATGTTTACGGATTTACGAGTATTTCTCCCGTCTGGTGACTGAATCGGTAGAGAGGCGGCCTGCAGTCCTGATGGTCCCAGGTTTGAATCCTAGCTGGGGCAGGGAACAATTTAAGGATTTGGATTTCATAAAAAGCAGACTTTCCTGATCTACCAGATGACCCGCCGACAAGTCGTAAAAATACCCCGCTAATACCAATACACCAGTCCTGTATGAGACAGCCCTAGCATGTATTCAATATGGACGGTGGGTGTTAGCGCCGAAGTGGTGACATGTGGAGGTGTAGGAGGACTACTGGGCCTTGGGATAGGTCACTGCTCCCGAGAAATAGGCCCTGAAGCCTTTGCCCAGAGTCGGACACTTAAAATATATATATATATATATATATATATATATATATATATATATATATATATATATATATATATATATATATATATATATATATATATATATATATATATATATATATATATTGTCAAAATTGGAAGAGGAAGATATAGACAAATCCTTCACTCTTAGGCTCGTATGACTCACAGCTGCATAAGTTGTCTGGGTTTCAGTAGATCAGAATCGTTAGCTCGTATGCCCGTCGGTTAAGGAAGCTCCCTTACACCTCCTCCTTAGCGATGTATTTTTGGATATGGGTGGTTGATATCCTTTTGCAAAGTATTTATGACGACTGGCGGTATTGGAATGATTTACATAATACAGACGAAGACGGTGAGGTATGATAAACAAATTGTTTAGGAAAAGGTGTTGAGGAGATTCCTCAACCGACGAGAATACGGGCCCCTAGAATTTTCCCTCCCATAAGAACTGTAGTAAAAAAGACAGTAATATTATTTTCAGGGTCCTGTGAATCAATTGCATAATATCGTCAAGCATAGTTGGAATAGAATATTAGCATTGTCCTGAGTATCTTTTTTCTTTCTTTCTTTCTTTCTTTCTTTTTTTAACACGAGGAAGAAGGAACCAAAGGCCTTAGTTTTTATGGTACCAGAATTAACATTCTCAGGTTCCCTTACCCAATCTCAGCTAAAGGAAATCGTCTTAAGTGGAATAGAAGGTATATGGAAGTCCTCAATTGTCGGTAACTGATGGGATACCTGCGTCCAATGCATGTGGTTATTCTGTATGCCACGGGACAAGTGCCACCCAGTAGCGAGATTTTTGTAGTCTTAACCTTAGGCTCATTTGTACGAGGTCTTGATGGATTACAAGCCAGTCCTTCCTTCACAGTCCACCACCTTCCTTTTGGGGGGATAAGGAGGGGATTGAAGGACGCCTGTACAATTGGGCAGCTCCACCGCCTGTTCATGCTGGTGGCACCACGTGAAGGTGTCTCTCCAGCGTGGCAGGGAAATGGAAGGAACAGATACGTTTTATCCTCATGGTGGTTTCCACACTTGCCTAAAAATTTCCTTCCTTTCTCTTTGCGACTTCAATCTCATCGGGCCGAGCACAACATTTGTATTTTACTCTTGCCGCTACAGGACATTTCTTTCCAGCTGGTGAGAGATGTTTTGTAGTGAGTATACTGTAAATGAATCTTCCATCTGTCCCACCATTTCTTTCCAGTTTAGGGGAGACATTTTGTAGTTAATCTAGTTAATGAGTCATATATATATCCTAACATTTCTCTACAGCTTAGGGGAAACTTTCTGTAGTGAATATAGTTAAAGAATCTTATATTTATCTATTCCAGTTCGAAGACAGTCGTAAGATGAATATAATCGATTTGAAGATGGCAGGAGTGGTACGTTACGCTGCCATGGTCTTTTTAGTGTAATCAGTCAGTCAGTCGGTAAATAATCAAGATCAGTCTATTTCCAGACGCCTTAATCCCGTAATGGGTGGCCATAAACAAATCTTCTCCATGTCGCCCTGTCCCCTGCCATTTCACTGCCCTGTTCCCAGCTCACAGCCCCCTCTCATATACCTCTCCACTCCATCCCTCCATCTCATCCTTGGCCTCCCCCTTCCTGTCCCCCTCCCTCCACCTCACTCACACTCTCCTCGTCAGTCTTTCACTCTCCATCCCCTCCACATAACCAAACCACGTCAGTGTGTTTCTCCTGACGCTTACCATCACGTCCACAGCCACACCACGACGCTCCTTCACATCCTCATTTGTCAGTCTCTCTCTCCGTGTGACTCCACAGGCTCCTCTCAAATACATCAATTCCTCTGCTCTCACTCTTGACCTCTGTCCCTCCAACAAGGTCCAAGCTTCACTTCCATACGTTAGAGTTGGTATCATAATACTGTCATGTAGTAGCTTTTTCACTTCCATGCTCACTTCCCTGTTTCTTATCACTGCTTTCAAGGAACCAGCAACCTTTCTTCCCTGTTGTACCCTTTGAAGCACTTCACCCTCCAAACCTCCATCCTTACTCATCACACTACCTGTCAGTTCATATACCATACTGGTCCATAAGTCATTTCGTCTGTATAGAGTTTGGCTGAGAAAATAAGCTGTAATATTTTATATAAAGAGATAGACTGGAAAGAAGCTGTAATCATATAATAAGTTTGACAGAAAAAATAAGTAGTAATTTGCAACGTAAAATAAAATGATTTAGAGTCCAGTTCATTGGTTTCATAAAGTGTGTAGTAATCGGTCAGGATATGCTTTTTTTGACAATATAATTATTTATTACCATCCACACTAACAAAGGTCAAAATTGAGTACTAGGTCAAAGTGCCAGGGATTAAAATGATGTAGCTAGTCTCTCTGATGCAGAACGAAATCTAAATTGGTTTTTGCAATCCTTGTGGAGCTCCGTAAACCGCGTTGTTGTTACGTTGATGTTGTTATTATTATTACTGTTATTGTTATTATTATTATTATTATTATTATTATTATTTATTTATTTATTTATGTATTTTTATCTTTACCTTTTTGTGTATGCTATTTTTATGGTGAACCTGATACATAAGAGTTTAGATTTCCCATCAGAGAAACCGTGGCAGAGATGAAACTAATACATTCCATTATCATCATTATCTCTCTCTCTCTCTCTCTCTCTCTCTCTCTCAATGTATTTAAAACTACACAGTATATCACTCGCGTTATCATGAAAGAAAATGACTAAGTAATTATGGGAATGTTTAATTTTCTTTGATCTTCCTCTGAATGTCACTACCATAATTTCATCGTGATAATTTCCTCGCATCTATGAAAGTACAAAACGAAGGGTGTCTGTTGCTCTGTCCTCATTTATGGGATGGTGATCATAATTCCGTCAAAATTAATTAACCAGTTCTAACACGCGTATCTCTAAAAGGGATCTAGCCCATGGTTCCCTCTACAGATTCTGATGATTAAGGAAAAAAACAGAGGAAAATTGTTTGGTTAGAAAAATCTACTCACGAGGTTTGGATCACCTTTCAAAACACACACACACACACACACACACACACACACACACACACACACACACACACACACACACACACACACACACACACACACACACACACACACACACACACACACACACACACACACACACACACACACACACACACACACACACACACACACACACACACACACAGAGGAAAAGAAAGTGGAACATTTTTTGGGGTTAGGAAAATCTGCTCACGAAATTTGGATCCCCCTTCACCTTATGTAGTGGTGAGACAGAATTACGTATTTATTTCTTGCCATGTGGAGAGGATGGAGAGTGAGCGACTGACAAAGAGAGTGTATGTGAGTGAGGTGGAAGGGGGGAGAGGGAGGGGGAGACCAAGGATGAGATGGAGGGATGGAGTAGAGAGGTATATGAGAGTGGGGTGTGAGCTGGGAGCAGGGCAATGAAATGGCAGGGGACAGGGCGACATGGAGGCGATTTGTTTGTGGCCACCCCTTACGGGATTAAGGCGTCTGGTAATAGATAGATAGATAGATTTCATGCGATGGATGTCTTCTCATGGGACACCAGTATTGCCAAGCTGTTCTAATGTCATATTATACACCTCTCCAAACTCCTTCCCAAACTTCTGCATGGAGGATGGGTGACGGCAGGAGAAACGAAGCTTAGCCTTTTTAGTTTGCCAAGCTGACATTCAGATAGCCTGGGGATGCAACAGAAAAATAACAACAAAACAGCAAGAACATCAGCCACCTACAACAGCAACAACACTCTGAGAAACGTGGGACGACTTTACTCCGTGAGGGGAAACAGCTGCAAAGGGCGAGGAATATGAAAACTAAAGCAAAGGTTTTATCCACGAAAACGTTCACCCCTTCCCTCCATAACACTAACGCCTACTTAGCCGCCCCCTTACCCCTTACACACACACACACACACACACACACACACACACACACACACACACACACACACACACACACACACACACACACACACACCTCGCCGCTTTCCACCACCTCTGTTCTCAGGCTTGTGCATGGTGTGAACGGTATTTTTATTATTATCATTATTATTTTCTCCGTGGGTACCACGACATTCGGTGACGCCTGAGAACTATTTGGCGCGTCTATTGATATACGGGATTCGTAATTAAAATGCTGTGTTTATACTCCCGCAGTAAAATAATCTTTCCTCATGCAAATTAGCACAGGGTAGCTTTATAGTATTAGGATTACTACACCTGCGCCAGCGAACCGAGAGCTGGTTAATGCTGTAATGGACGAATGTTTGTCTTTCTGTCTATTTATGTGTGTGTTTGTGTGATTACTTACAAATTGTTTTTATCCGAGTTTAGCTGTACTTGATGAGGACTTAGGTCAAAGAGGAAGGTCACAGGGCTAAATCAAAGTGTGACCAAGCAAAGCCAATCTAAGTAGTTTTTATTCAGTTAGATCAAACTTCATGAAAAGATTGAAGGTGAAGTACGAATTAAAGGATGAGATTTTGGGAATAGTCAAAGGCAGAGGTTACAGGGCAGAGGCAAAGTTCTATACGTGTGTGTGTGTGTGTGTGTGTGTGTGTGTGTGTGTGTGTGTGTGTGTGTGAGAGAGAGAGAGAGAGAGAAAAACAAAATAACCAGAACAGTTTTGATATGACAAACCAAAATTGAAGGCATTCACTACAGAATTTTTTGTGTAGAGAAATAATGATAATTTCTCGGGACTCACACTACAGTAAGCTAGGGAAGGGGAAGCAGTTGTGAGACATGCGGATATATTTAATCCATCGCTTAGAACTGCGCCGATGAAATGAAAGCTAGTTTCTCTCTCTCTCTCTCTCTCTCTCTCTCTCTCTCTCTCTCTCTCTCTCTCTCTCTCTCTCATTTTTCACGAGAGACATTGCCGGGAAAATAGTGAGTGACCATCCTGTAATCAGCTTCCCTTCTAATTACGAACAGGGCAGAGGTTGTGTTGTAATTTACGTTACACGCTGAGTATATGAAGCCCTAACACCTCCATGGCGGGCAGGGAGCTTAGCATAATGAGTCTGATGTGTTTACGAAATTATATCTCATGTAATAGCGCTCTGGGGGCTGGGTAAGGAACAGAGACGGGGTACGAGTGCTGGATGAAAGGTGGGTGAAAGGCATAAAGCAGAGAGGTTGCGAGAGACATAAGTGAGAATTTTTCATCAGTGCTTTGAAGGTATGTCTGAGAAACAATAACTCAGGTGTAAAAACGTTTGGGCGCTCTGTGTGTGGGGCAAGGGAAGGGAAGTGGGTTGAAAACGTAAAGCGAGAGGTTGCGAGAGATGTGAGAATTTTTCATCAAATATTGGAGGTATATCTGCAATCCTGTAATTCAGATATATAAACGCTTTGGAGGCTGAATGAGAAGCAAAGACAAGAGAAGGGAAGTAGGATAAAGGCTTAAAGCAGAGAGGTAAAAAAAAGAGACGTGAGTGAGAATTTTTCATCAACCGTTTGGAGGTATATCTGCAACACTATAACTCAGATATATAAACGCTTTAGAGGCTGAGGGAGAAACAGAGACAGGAGAAGGAAGTTAGGTCAAAAGATATAAAACAGAGATTAAATTCAGTATGATGGAAGTGAGAAAATATAAGCAACGAATTGGAGGTCTGCCGGCGAATATTTACCTCCAGTGTAATGACGTTGTGGGACTTGGCTGGGATGAGAGGAGAGAGAGAAGATTGGCTCACTCCTTTCAACACGGTGACTTTTTTTTTTTTCCTTAATTTACTACAACCAAACGATTTCATTCAACCTAAGGACAACCTCTCAGGATGAAATAGTTAAATAAGCTTCCATCTGGCCCTTTATAGCAATGTTGATTTTTCTGTATCATTCTCTTCATCACCTGATTAAGTTAAGCTCAGGAAGGACTTCATGTACGAGTATTGACGGCGTTAAGTGGCACAAGAAGAGTCTGACACGAATACAGCGATGTTATAAGGGAGAAGCCATGACGTTCTGTAGTTCACCTACTGGGGTTTAGAGGTGAGGCAGGCGTTTGAGTCCAGGTATAAAGAGGAGAGGTTCAGGCAGGGTTAGAGGGAGGAAACTAGCAGCGCTGGTTTGCGAGGTACTGCAACGCACAAGCATCAAAGTTTTCCTCGTATTCTCTCGCTCCTGTCCATTTTTACGATCATTGAAACGGAAGTCCTAGCCGAGATCTCAGAAGCACTCCTGGGTCCTCGTATCACAGTGCCTCTAGCCCAGAAGCTGGGCAAGGAGGTGCTTGAATAGGTTAAGATATGTTCACCCAGTTACGCTCAAAGATAGGCACATAGTAAAACGCTGAAGTATGTCTAGTTATGACAACAGCTCTAGCGTAAGGCAGACAGTATAGGGCACGCACGCACGCACGCACGCACACATACACACGCACGCACGCACACATACACACACACACACACACACACACACACACACACACACACACACACACACACACACACACACACACACACACACACACACACACACACACACACACACACACACACACACACACACACACACACACACACACACACACACACACACACACACACACACACACACACACACACACACACACACACACACACACACACACACACACACACACACACACACACACACACACACACACACACACACACACACACACACACACACACACACACACACACACACACACACACACACACACACACACACACACACACACACACACACACACACACACACACACACACACACACACACACACACACGCACACACGCACACACACACACACACACACACACACACACACACACACACACACAAAACATGAAGACATTAAAGGAGAGTAACGCCTTCCAGTCCACAGTTCTTAACGAGGCGCCGAAGAGATTAGCGGGGTCGCGGCGCTGCATTATCGCTGAAGTAACCTGGTTGGACGTCCGCAAAACACTGGATGGGACGGGGAGCTGGGGATGTCTTACTGGTGGGAGGGAAGTGGGGACGAAAGAGGGGAGAGGAAAGGAATTGGGAGAAGAAAGGAAGGGAGAGGTGGGTAGAGGAGGAAGGATGTGAAGATCAGAGGGAGGGGAGTCTTGTTGGAGGAAGTGGGGAGGAGGAAGGGGAAGGAAAAGGAACGTGGAGGAGGAAGGACGGGAGAAAAGAAAAAGAGAGTGCATGGAGAGAGAAGGATGGGAGAGAACAGGGTAAACGGAACAAGACAATGGATACTTTTGATAGTCGCACCTACCCCAACCGTATCCCCCACTGACACATATCTCTAAAAGTGTCATTTGTCTTCAGAAGCAACCTTGCGACACAGTCCAGACACACCACAGGCGCACACCATATGCACCTCAGACACATCCCAGACACGCACCAGACACACGCCAGACATACCATCACAACTCCAACCTCAGCACATGCTCCATAAAGTCTAGACCTCCTTGGGTGCGGCAGAATTGGTGGGAGTGAAAGTGTGACATTGATAATTCCTGCTGTTGCAATTTGCCAGATATTATTTTTCGGAAAGACAGATTCAGTGAGTGAGGGACACAGTTAAAGACACACACTGGGTTTAGCCGCCCCTGGTGGTGCGGCAAAAAAAAAAAAAAAAAAAAAAAAAAAAAAAAAAACGGAGCAGAGAGAAAGGGAAATACAGAGACCCAGAAAACAAGGGATATGAAGAGAAACGGGGAGGAGGAAGAACGGGAAGCAAGAGGGAAAGGTGGATGGAGAAGAAAGAATGAGGAAAAAGAGAGTGAAGAGGGGAGGGAGGCCATTTTTACCGAAGGGAGGGAAGTGGAGAGAAAAGAGAGGAGAGGAAGGGGGAGGGGGAAGAGGATGGATGGGATGAGAGAGAGGAAAAGAGCACAGACGGGGAGAAAAAGGCACGGGGGGGGGGGAGGAGGAAAGAAAGAAACAAAAGACTTGATGGAGGGGGAAGGGTGAGATGGAGGAGAGGAATGAAGCATAGAAAGAATTAGAAGGAAAGGAAGAATAACGATTTGAGGAAGAATTAGAAGGAAAGGAAGAATATCGATTTGAGGAAAAAAGTGCAACGAGGGGAGATATGTAAGGGAGGAAGGGTGGGAAAGAAGAGAAATCACTGGAAAGAAGGGAAGAAGAACAAGGGATGATGATTGGAGGAGGAAGAATAGTAGTAGTAGTTAGAGAGAAGAGTCACGGAAGAGAAACGAGAGGTCATTAAGGATAGGAAAGAAGAAATGGAGAGGAAGTAAAAAGAGGAAGAGGATTTGATAGAGATTGTTGCTGGAGGAAAGATGAGAGAGGAGAGGAGAGGAAGGGACATAATGGAGGAAGGAAATTATTATGAAAAAAAGGAACAGGGGAACTGAGAAAGAGGAAAAGGAAAATGAAAAGGATGAGTGAATGGAGAGAGAGAGAGAGAGAGAGAGAGAGAGTGTTGTAGATTATCCTCCCGCAGCCACAAAACAGTAATACTCAAGACATTTTCCAAGTAGTTTAAAGATTACTGAAGCCCTTAAGTACGACGTACAGTATAGTTCTCAGTGTCACTTTTTAGGCCAGGGAAGATATCTCCAAAGTGAAGAAATATAATGTTAAGTAGAAAAATAAGGTAGTAAACACACACACACACACACACACACACACACACACACACACACACACACACACACACACACACACACACACACACACACACACACACACACACACACACACACACACACACACACACACACACACACACACACACACACACACACACACACAATACAAGAAAGTAATCATCTGGGAAAATTGGT
>NC_137050.1:50677752-50735252 GCF_032717465.1 Coenobita brevimanus
ACACACACACACACACACACACACACACACACACACACACACACACACACACACACACACACACACACACACACACACACACACACACACACACACACACACACACACACACACACACACACACACACACACACACACACACACACACACACACACACACACACACACACACACACACACACACACACACACACACACACACACACACACACACACACACACACACACACACACACACACACACACACACACACACACACACACACACACACACACACACACACACACACACACACACACACACACACACACACACACACACACACACACACACACACACACACACACACACACACACACACACACACACACACACACACACACACACACACACACACACACACACAGAGCCTGGCTGTAACGAGCTGAGTGTGTGCTTGTGTTCCAAAAGTAAAAATTGCATCCCTGGCTTCGTGCCCACAGCAACAAACGATGGCGTGTTGAACAAAATGTTGATCTTCCACTTTGCTAGCACTGAATGCCGGTACTCTGGAAGCAGCATTTTTACGGGGTGGGGGCGAGAGAGTGTCCTGGCACACTACAGAGGGGCACGCGGGTGAATCTCTTGAAAATATCAGCAAACAGGGAAGCACGGATCTGCAGCTTTAAGTAGTTTTTTTGTGTCGTTAGTGGAGTGGTGTGGAGGTCAGTGACATTCAACATTACCCACTTATCTACGCTCCCGTATTTCCTAAGCATCTTTAGCCCCAATACGTTGGGTACTGGTACTAGATGATTTTAGTCACCGTAGAAGAGTGCCTCTGTGATGATGGGCCTAATGAAGGCTGTATCAGACCCTGTCAGTTCCGTTGTCTTCCTTGAACAGGATAAAATCGTCCATAGGTAACAAGAAAAATGAAACTGTCTTGTGGCAGAAAGCGTGTAATGCGTAAGACTTTTATCGTCATCAGAGAGGAGGCTCTTAAGCTGACTATAATCACTTGGCGAAGCAAGTATGAAATATTTAAGAATGTTGCTGTAGTATTGGAGGTTAACCTTTCACTACGATTTTATATTACTCATTTTTTAATGCATTGTTGAAGGGTGTTTGTTCGTGAAGGCGAGATACCAGTGCACACACAAAGTCACTTCTCCCCCCACATGACACCACAACAGAAATACAATCAATTAAAATATGCACTGGTAACAAATCACACATAACAATCGCTAACACATACATCTCCCCCAGTCGTCCCCCACAGTACCAAACAATTACTCTCCACAGATACAACACATCACTAACATACCATACAATTTCAGACAGATCATCTTTTCATACTAAACAGTCTAGACCAACATACCCATATCCCACACCAAGCCCTCTTCCTCCCATCATCTCCAGACATCACCTTCTGCTCCCCAAACCTCGCTCCCACTACATCATGGAGAGTGGTCAAAACCCTAGGTTCTGATCACCTCCCAATCATCATCACTACTAAAACCAGAATCACCCCAGCTGGCCACAAACACACATACACGAATTATTAGAGAGCCAACTGGGAGGCCTTTGTAACTGAAACAGAACAACATTTCGAAACACTAAACAGTACACCCATCACAAACATCAACACCGCTGTGCACACTTTCAATACAATCATACAAAACGCAGACAAAAGACACATCCCTAGAGGCAGCAGAAAGAGAGACATCCCCAACTTCACACCAGAAATTCAAGGCCTCATCAGACAACGAGACACACTGCGACACTCCCCAACACCCCATACACAAGACACCATACAACAAATACAAGAACTCAACACTCAAATAAACAGTAAAATATCAGAACAGCAAACACTAAACTGGAAAAATTACCGCCAAACACTTGACCACAAAACAAACATCAGCAAACTCTACAAAACACTAAACAGCATCACACTTTCCAACAGCAACACCACACAATCACACGCTGTCATCACAACAAGAGACACCATACCCTCAAACAAACAACAAGCAAACACTCTCATCAATCACTTTTCACAAGTCAGCCATCTAACCCCCCATCCGGAAGACCGACGTATCATCAGACGTAAGAGACAGTTCCCCACAGACACAGACTACGCACCTCTCACTTACAACCAGACGAAGCACATAATTAACAACCTCAAGCACTCATCTGCCTGTGGAGCAGACAACATAAGCAACATTCACCTTAAACACCTTGGACCACAAGGCATACAAGCACTCACCAACATATCAAACTACAGCTACTCACACAACATAATACCCAACATCTGGAAGCATGGCAATATCATCACTATCCCTAAACCCAACAAAGACCCCACGTTACCCTCCTCACATCGCCCCATCACACTCCTCTGCGCCCCCTCTAAAGTCACTGAACGACTGATACTACAATTAGTCACACCTCACATTCCCCTAGCCCAGTCACAACATGGCTTTAGGCCACTACATTCCACAAACACCCTTCTTACAGACCTTACACAGAGAGTTTTCGATGGCATGAATTCAGCTAGGCCACCACACAGAACACTCCTAATCACACTAGACATTAGCAAAGCTTTTGATGCCATCCCCCACCACAACCTCACAAACAAAATACTCAACACAAGCATGCACAATAACACAAAAAGATGGCTGGCAGACTACTTAGCAGGCAGATGTGCACACGTAACATTTGCCGGTCAGTCTTCTAACATCAGAAACTTAACAGACGGCGTCCCTCAAGGATCTGTTTTGTCCCCTACACTCTGAAATCTATACATGCACGACGTACCCACACCCCACACACCACAGATACACTTAGTTTCCTATGCAGATGATATAACACTTACATGTACGCACCAAAACGCAAACACAGCTGCACACATCATTCAACCTTACCTCAACACACTACACGAATGGCATACCACAAACAGGCTCAAAATAGCCCCAGCCAAATCTACAGTGACTCTTCTCACAAACTGGACAGCAGAACACAGTCACATCCCACACCTCACCATAAACAACACTCCCCTACACACACACACACACACACACACACACACACACACACACACACACACACACACACACACACACACACACACACACACACACACACACACACACACACACACACACACACACACACACACACACACACAAACACACACACACACACACACACACACACACACACACACACACACACACACACACACACACACACACACACACACACACACACACACACACACACACACACACACACACACACACACACACACACACACACACACACACACACACACACACACACACACACACACACACACACACACACACACACACACACACACACACACACACACACACACACACACACACACACACACACACACACACACACACCTTTGTGTAACATACAATACATCAATGTCATTTAAACAACACATCACAAACATTAGAAATAAAATAACACCAAGACTCAATGCTTTGAGGTCACTTGCCCATACAACATTCGGACACAACAAAGAAACCACCACCACAGTATACAAACAATACATACGTTCAGTGATGAATTATGCAAGCCCTGCCTGGGCTTCTAACCTGACCAAAACACACTACACACTCTACAGACCATACAGAACAAGGCCTTAAAAATAATCACAGGCTGCACAGCTACTACACCCACAGACCACCTACATCAAGAAACCAAAGTCCTCAAAGTCAAGGATCACCTAGACATGAGAGGCACCCAGTTTCTTGCTGCAGCCTTCACAAACCCACAACAACCACTACAGTACATGGCAGCACATCCACCCACACAAAGGAACATCAAAACTACACCCAGCACACGATACCATACACAAATACTGTCATCTCTCCCCCATCGCCTACCTCAGACCAGCTTCTAGAAGCATATCCACACTCAGATCACTCGCCGCTCCATTCAGTCACTTAAAGACATCGCACAGCTGCATGCACGGCCTCCTGACATCCACCCTTCTGAATCCTATCTTCCTCGTGAGGACAGGGTCCACCTGGCCAGGCTGAGATGTGGGCACCATCCAGCCTTCTTAAGCTACCAGAAGAGGCTGGATGACTCCGTCGCTGATGCCTGTCCGGGATGCAACACAGCACCCCATACTATTAAGCACATTATGAAAGACTGCATTGCACACAATCACCTACGCCAGCAACACAACACACACTCTTTGAGAGCTCTGTGGGAAAGCCCGGTCTCGGCCATGGCCTTCCTTAGGGACGCGGGGCTGTTCGGCCAGACTGCCTAGGGAACAACAACTACCCTGTTTTTTTTACTGAGGCGAAGATGCACTTGACAGGTTGATGATGACTGGCTGAATGCAGCATGTCCAAAAAATATTTACTAACCCAAATTTTCCTCTCACATATTTATTGTCAGTTAATAATGCTTGATTTTGAAGCAATGTTGCATTCAGCCAGTAATCACCAGTCTGTCAAGTGAATCTTCGCCTCGATAAAAAAAACTGAGTATACTACTACTACTAAATCCTCCATCTCTAAAGCTTGTCTTCAGAGAATTAAATCGTCAGGAGGTAGCACGAATTAAACAAAGGACTGAGTGAAAGGGAAGCCACCTCCCCCCCCCCCACACACACACACACAGCATGCAGCCAAACTGCGCTCGTCCCTTCTGGTTAATTTGCTGTTCCACAACGTTCTTTTGTCGCAAACGTTCGCTTAAAGTTGTGATGAAACGTTTCAACAGCCGCTACAAAGGGACGTGGTGTGTGTGGAAAAGCCCTTGTTTCTTGGAAAAATACTGTAAAAAAACGGACCCTACAAAATTTTAGTTTAACTGAATTTTCCCCGCACTGTCGTATACTTTTTCTTTACTTGCTTCTGGATACCTTACCGTGTCCGTTGGTGGAATAATGATGATAATGATGGAAGTGGTGGTGGTGGTGGTGGTGGTGATAATGTTTCTTTCGAGATTATAAACACCTGAATGCGTACAGACCAACTGCTTTCAAATTTGATAAGTGCGCTGATGTTGCCAGGTTTTGATAGCAAACGTAAGGGAAATTATTAACAGACAACCCGAGTGTTCGCAGACATTCATAGGACCCTTAATTCACAAATAAAATTACGAATGAATTCCATGCTTTAACTATTATGTTTTCCAAGGAATAATATTGAGAGGCGAGTGAAGACTATCCTCATGCCTGTTGCTTATCCTGCATTGACGAATTTTAGTTTGAAGTGTTTTATGTTTGATTTTTGCTTATATTGTTCATTTAGGAGAGCACCCAAGTCGTGAAGGGATGAATGATTGCTATATCCGACCGTTCCTGTTCGAGAAACCCCTCATAAGCCGAAAAATCTTAGCGCTTGGAAGAGGTCAAAGTCTCATGCTGACAAACTGAATAGCGAAAGGGAAGGCAGGCCCGTAATTCTTAAAGTTCTGAGGCAAGTGAGGAAGAAAGCTCGCATCAGGCTCACCATACCGTTGGTCAGTGCACTGTAATTTAAGGATACAGTATAATCTAATCCAGTAATCACAAACTCCTCCAAAATGGCCGTCAAATACCAGGGACTTGCTCTCCTCTATCTAAGTTTTAAGTATATGGGTGTTTGAATATCCGAAAATCTGGATCATGTTACTCGAACTTGGCCAACATGCAATCTTTTTTGAGCGCGCCAGTCTCCCCAATGGATTCATCAACGTTGGCGTCCACATTAGCAATCAGTGGCAGCGGCTGACGCAAAAGACAGGGTAGGATAAAAATAAGTTAATCCCATTTGCATTTGCTTGTGGGTGTCCGCGTAAAGTCGAGGGAGAAACGCAGAATTATTGCCAATTCCTCTACTGCGTAACATGTGCATTCTGACTCCTCATATGTTGCCCTCAAACCCACTGCCTTGACTAGAGAGAGTGAGACTAGCTACTCATGGTCTGATTATCTGGGTTGAATGATAACACTATAGAAGGAAATTTGTTGTCATACTTTGGTTATTCTGATTGTCGTCATTATCATAGTATTCATATTTCTTAATGTATGCTAAAAATTTCATGCTTTTCTGTAATTAACAAGTTATGTCTAATACGAACTGCCGTCATCATCGTCGTCGTCGTCGTCGTCGTCGTCGTCGTCGTCATCAATCAGTCATCTGTCAGTCATCTGTCAGTCATCATCAATCAGTCACTAACTGCTCTCATCACCGTCACCATCATCATCATCATCATCATCATCTTCATCATCATCATCATCATCATTGGTCATTATCAGTCAGTCATCAGTTATTAATCATCATCAATCATCATCAGCCAATTTCAAACTTTCACAAGTGAGATCAAGAGCACTGTTATCTTTTTGTATACATTAATTAGAGGTGTAAGGACACAACAAATTCATCCCACTCCTATATCGAAAAGGAAAGAGTCTGCTCAGTACACAAGGTCTGGGCTAATGAAGGCTATGGCCCTTTTTCTCGTCTCGTTTCACCTCTTCTTCAGCGATTTATTTTGGGATCCGGATGTTTAATAGGTTTTGTATATTACTTAGACCATTTGGAGAGGATGGAGAGTGAGAGACTGACGAGGAGAGAGTATGTGAGTGAGGTGGAGGGGGAGAGAGGTAGGGGGAGGCCGATGATGAGATGGAGGCTTGAAGTGGAGCGCTGTATGAGAGGAGGGTGTGAGCTGGGAGCAGGGCAGTGAAATGGCGGGGGACAGAGCGACATGGAGGCAGTTTGTTTGTGGCCACCCCTTACGGGATTAAGGCGTTAGGGGCAGTATGGCGATATTTGAATGTCTTAAGCAAAACAAAAGACGACAGTAACACCTAATAGGCAAAATGAATCTCATCGGAGTAGGTGTTAAGGAACTTCCTTCACCGACGAGAATGCGGGCGTAAATCTAAATCCCTCAGGTTTTAGTAATCTCTCTGAAACTGAGTAAAATCGTCTGGCCTTTGGTTCTTTCTTTCACGCATTAAAAAAAACATATGATATAAACGTTGATCTTAGTAAGGAAAGGAAACTTGACCCATTGACTGACATTCGTTTTATTCTTATAATATCGGATAATTTTCTTCAACTTAGACCTCTGGTAAGGAAGGGTTAACTGAAAGCTGTATCTAATCCTTCAGTTACAAAAAGTCTCTGCAAAGATGATGATGATGATGATTGATGATAATAATAATAATAATAATAATTGTGATGATGCTAATAATAATAATAATAATAATAAGTAGCATAATGATAATAATAATAATAATAATAATAAATAGCATAATAATAATAATAATAGTGATAATAATAATAATAACAGCAACAACAACTATAACACTAATGATGATACCAATAGTAATGGTGGTACTAATAATAAATCGTAATAATAAGAGAATAATAATAATAATAATAATAATAATAATAATAATAATAATAATGATAAATAAAATCGCCACTTTGCAGCAGCAGTAGAACGCACGATACTGAAGGAAAGGACATATGTAAGTCATTTCTCTTTCCTCTTTGGGTGTGTGTCTGGGCCAGCTCGCCTCTGTAAGCCTCGTGTACCAGATGACACTCTGCTTGTCACGACGCACTCCACCATTCGTAACTTTCACCCGGTATCTTGCAAATCCAGGCATGAAACGTAATCTGTTTTCTAAATAGAGGAGCGTGAGTGTTATGTATCTTGCACCGTACATTATCCAACCTGTTATTGCCCATTCAGGAGGGTTTGGGCACGAGGTAGACTAATCTGTTACGGCATTAAGTAGAGGGTGACCTGAAGGCACATGGCCCGTGTACTGGCTGTAAATTCCATACACTCTAGTCATCAGTCGCTCTACCGTGAGTGGTCTCGAGTGGACAAAAAACCCCAACCCACCTTGAACTTAAACCCTAGTGGGACACATCCGCTTGAGGCACCTTAACCCACTGCACTATCAGGCGTTTAAAACATTTAATTTATATGAAGAGGTTAAGGTGCCCACAGAAAAAAAAAAAAAGTCGGTACATTAGGACCTTATCAAAAAAATATATATATATGATTACCTTATTTTTGATGGTTCGTGGATCTTAATTTAGGTGATATTTTCGTCCATTTTATGACACTTTCGCGACTCACCATGCTTTAGTGTTAATCTCGTGCTACAGTTCAGCTTTCGAGAAGGTGAAGTGGCAATTTTAAGCCAGACTGAAAGGGATAGACCACAATGCCACAAGTCAGCCGGGGGTGGTCAGGGCACCCAGACACTCTTCCGTCCTCCTCTCACCCCCGTGGTACCCCAAGTGCTGTGAGAGGGGAGACACCCATACTGTCATTTGTGTTGTTTTGATCCTCGGCTGAGGTCTTGGGTCGAACTCGGCAGGTTGAAGGAAACTAAATGTGAATTATCCAGAAACTGTGAACACTTCATTGTCAGCGCTGGAAACCCTGGCATTTTTACGACCTCCTACCAAGTCTTGAAATCTAGGATAGTCTGTGTAATCTGCAGGAAGCTCCTGATTTCCCAGGTAACTGCCGATGTTCCTAGCAAGTGGCGACATCCTCAGGAGATGCAGAATGCCTTGATGCCCAGCCTTTCTTAAAATTGGACCAGTGACTGTAAACTGAGGCGGCATCGGTATGCCTGGCCTACCGACAGAGAGCGGAAGACAGCAACAGGGAGTGGTAAGCGACCGCAGGGGGCGTTAGTACGGGCGGTAGCCGGCGGCATGATACAGCAGGCGTTGACAGTAGGAGGAAGGGCGCGACAGACTGCGGCTGGCGAGGGCAAGAGGCAAGAGGCCGCGGGGGTTGGTTGCAGGCAGCGGCAGGGAGCCCATGAAGATAGGTGGCAGACGGCTGCAGGGGTTGGGGGAGGCGTGGGGCAGGCGGTGAAAGGAAACTGGGGAGTTGGGTGGTGCGTATAGAAAGTGGGTTGGCAGGGGAGGCGGAACAGTTGAGTCGCACACAACTAAGTAATACGTTTTTAGTAAAAATGAGGATACCGAAATAATTGAATCTGTCTTGATTATTTTGTACAAAGAAGGCTGTTCTGTGCTAGAAATCCTTTTTACAGAGTACGCTTTTATAAAAGATGAACATAACGTCGGCCAAATCTTGAGCATAAAGTACTGTAAGAGGTGTGGTGAGGAAGTTGATTTAAGTTGCTGACACATGTCTGGCCACCGAACCAGAGGTCACAAAGGGATGATATTTCTGACATATTTCTGAAACCACACGGGAGATATATTCTGCGATCTGGGTAAGATAGATTTCAAATTGTGATTATCCGCAGTTGCATAAAGTTGCTCGGAGCACAGCTGTATCAACACTAGCACTGTCGATTTTGTTTTGCAGTATTAGTAGACTAACTGTAGAGTGGTGTATGTTTCTGTTATTACCAAACACCTGTTACTGTGAGGTGTGTACACTGACATACTTGGATATATCCCTACTCAGTAACGACCCCTTCTCAAACAACATCCTACTATCTGACATATGCATCTTAGTTTGCCCCCACACCCTATTTTCCGCCTTTTTTTTTTTTTTCTTCCATCTACCCTTCTTTCACACACACTCATACTTTCTCACTTCCCATTATTATGACTCATTCAAATTAACCCGTATCTCTTTATGTCACAGTACTTCCACTTGCTGTACATCTCACGTATTTAGAGGTTCCTGTGAGCTGATGGTTGAGAGAGAGAGAGAGAGAGAGAGAGAGAGCTGTGGGTTGGAGACTTTGAAGATGCTGGTAAATTCTTATTTGCTACAGTTAAGGAATGAAATCATGGTCTTTTTGTAAAACTCCTTCATTGTCGTTATAACACGGGCTAATTCTATCACATAATTTTTAAGTGTGATATCCTTGTTGTTGTTATTGTTGTTGTGGCCCCAAACTTATCTAATCGTGAGCTCGGTGAACTGCAGGCTAAAACTGCCATTTTTCCTTCAGTCCACAATCAACTCCTCTGGGGACAGAAAGGGAGTTGAGGGATGTTTGTATAACCGAACATTGGCGCCTCCCAGTTATATCATTGTCACCGGATGAGGGAGAGATTAGTATTTTCACCCGAGTGGCAACGTCTGAGGTGTATTGGGAATCCTTTGCTGGTGTAGACAAACTACATGACCTCGGAAATGGGCCTCCTAGCTTGTGTTCAGAGTTGGATAGCAAAAAAGTTGTTTAAGTTACTCTTAAGTCATTCAAGCAGCGTCCATGCTTGGGAAAAGTATGTTATCATTCACCTTCTCGCGTATTTACACATCTTTCATACTGGCTGCCTATGTGCTGTCATGTGCATCCTCTATAATAAGTGTAAATACTGTATCCTGTCCATTTCCATATAATTTTCTGCCAGCGGTCTTAATGTAAATAAATGAGCAGTACGTAGTTTCCCCTTCGTGAATCCACCCAGTACTTCACACACCAACTCGTCAGTATCACCTTCTGCTCTCTGCTTTAGTTCCAGCCATATGCCTTTTGTATGATAAAAGCTTCAAGTGGCCAGGTCGGTTATACTACAATTTTCCAGGTAGTTAAACGGTTCTGTAAGTATCATCAATTAAAACTTATCTTACTGCTTGCCCCCCTTGACATTCTCAGGTTCCTATGCTCAATTGAACAGATTTATGTGGCGTTAAATAGAACAAAATACTAGAATTCTCCCTGTTATAGGAGGGTTTATCATCCCATCACACTCCCCACTATCAGAGCCTCTCACTCGAAATATCAGTCTGTCACATTCTCCCCGGGGGCGAGGGCGGTGTAGTGTCAAGCATGGTGGACGGAGACAAAGGGCGGGTGCCATAAGGTGTCCCCTGGCGACGCCGTAAACATAGCTCTAGTGTCAGTATCTGGAGTATCTGGACGGTCGTGTGGGATGACGGACGTAGCCTGGAGACCTGCCAGATCATTACTGCGTCTTTTTTTCTCTCTCCTTGACCCTTTTCACCCACGCGTTGTTCCTATATTTTTGTCTTTCTGTGTTCATTCTCAGATTTTCCCTCTTCGCTTCGTCTTTTCTGTCCCTGTTTCAGTATCCTTAACCCTTTTCACCGGCGCATTGTATCTGCCCTTTTCTTTTCTGTGTTTTTTCCCAATGTTGAGGTATCTGTTCCTCTCGCTTCTCCCCCCTCCCTTCCCTAGTCTTGTTCACTTATACAGTTTTCCTTTTTGTCTTTTTAAATTTCGAAGTAGCCTGTTCTCCCGCTTCCCTTCCCTCTCTGATAATTTCTCTGTTTGCCCTTCATCGTTTTCACCCCTACCCATTGTTCTTACTTTTGTTTCTCCTGTATTTCCATTTCTAAATACCTTGCTGTCTTGCCTTTCCGCCCCATATAACAATTACTCCCTGTCTATTTCTCCTTCAGTATTTTCACCCATACATTCTCTCTCTCTCTCTCTCTCTCTCTCTCTCTCTCTCTCTCTCTCTCTCTCTCTCTCTCTCTCTCTCACACACACACACACACACACACACACACACACACACACACACACACACACACACACACACACACGCTTTTTTACCCTTCGCATTATTTTTTTTTTCGTCTATTCTCTATCCCTGTTTCCAAATCCTCAATTACCTACCCTTTCTATCCCGTACCCTTATTCTTATCAAACTGTGTCTTTCACATATCCCTTCTCCTTCTTCCCGTTAATTCTACTCATTCTCTCCCTTCCCTCCATCCTATCTCTCCTCTCCATCTCATCATCTTCAACCCTCTTCACCCGCATCGATTCTGCTTCAAGCGTTTCTCCTCGATTTTTACTACTTCCCATTCCTCTCACGTTAATTGTATCCTCCCTCCTTGCTTCTTCACTTTGTCTTCGTTCTCTGTGTCTCCCTATTCAGTTCTCATTACAGTTCTTATCCATAATTCTTTGCTCCTATTTCTGTCCTCACGTACTTCGTTCAGACAAATTAATTCATTTTCATATAAGCTTTTTCTCGTTACCCCGTCTTATCATTCTCCTATCACACACACACACACACACACACACACACACACACACACACACACACACACACACACACACACACACACACACACACACACACTGTTTCATCTATATTCTCTACCCATGTGTTACTTCTCTTGACTCTCCACTTTATCATTTAAGTTTATTCCAATTTCTGATCTTCTCTTCCACCTTCGTAAATATAACTTCGTGTCTCTTCTTTCCCTCCTGCTCCACCCATCTCCCAATGTATGGTTTCCTTTCCTTTTCTTTCTGTCATTATATTCCATCCTCCTTACCCTCACAATATCTCTACCTTTTCCCTTCACTTCTCTGTCCTTCGTAAATGTAATGTTACGTCTCTGCGTTCCCTCCTTTCCTCTCCCCGGCGCCAGTGTTTGATCTCTTCCCTCCCTATGGTGTTTTATTTCTCTTCTGCTTCCTGCTCCTCTCCGTTTTCTATTCAGTGAGCCTTTTCAGCGCGAGGACATTTAATACGGTTGTCAGTCAACCATCTCGATCTATCTATCTATCTATTGCCAGACACCTTAATCTCGTAAGGGCTGGCCACAAACACATCTCTTCCATGTCGCCCTGTCCCCCGCCATTTCATTGCCTTGCTCCCACTTCACACCCCCGTCTCTCACATACCTCGCCACTCCATCCCTCATTCTCATCCTTGGCCTCCCCCTCCCTCTCCCCGCCTCAACATCACTCACATACACTCTCCTTGTCGATCTCTCTCTTTCCATCCTCTCCATTTGGCCAAACCACCACAGTGTGTTTCTCCTAACGCTTTCTATCACATCCACATCCACACCACAACGCTCCTTGACTTATACCATCTCATCCTTATACATTAAATTTAGGGAAATCTTTTGCAGTGGAATAGTTTAATGTAGACGCTTCAATATAATTCACAGCGCGAGGCATCTTTTAACAAATTTAAATATAATCGAAGTATGCTGAGTATAATTCCTCCATTTATACAGTGCAGAGGCCCTAACGAGGAGCCTACACGTGGTGGCACTGAGTACATGGGTGAAGCGAAGCAGTTGCGGCGAACCAAACCGATATTTCCCTGCACTCCGCTGTGAGGAAGGACTCTAGTCTTATCCTGATAAAGCGCTGTCTAAACCCCACAGAAGTTGCTTACTTGTGATCGACAGGTCTGCTCATCTAGACAGACTGGGATTAGGCAATACCAGTAGCAACAGTAAGCGTAATAATCACCACTGCCACCAACAGTAACAGTAACCAAGAACCACACTGAGATTTTTAGGCAGTTAGGTAAATATAATCCTCGTGTGGCAGCGAGAATATCATCAAAATGACGTTCCCGAAACAGAAATGGTTATATTCTTCCTTTTCACCGCGAACCTTCTCCCTGTTTCCTCATTCCCGTCTCCCCTCATGCCAGTTTCATTCTTCCCCTATTCCCATCTAAGGCTTCTCTTGTCGTCAGCCCCCTCTCATTCGCTTCCCATATACTTTCATGTGCCATTCCTTCCATTTCCCTCTCTTGCACCCCTCCTTCGTTCTCTCTCTCTCTCTCTCTCTCTCACACACACACACACACACACACACACACACACACACACACACACACACACACACACACACACACACACACACACACACACACACACACACACACACACACACACACACACACACACACACACACACACACAGGGTACACGTGCGCGCGCTTGGTTTCTGCCTCCTTTCAACCCAGACTCCTGGTTCTCCTCGTTACACACATTCACACACACACACACACACTTACACACCCACACCCAGACGACCCGCCCTCGCCCTCCCGTCCACACAAGTACCTTCTTCACCGCTCCTGCAGTTGCATCCTTACTGTCCATCGCCACAGCCACATCCAATCTACCCCTACACCTAGTCACATCCTGTCTCTTCCACACCTAGTCACATCCTGTCTCTTCCACACCTAGTCACATCCTGTCTCTTCCACACCAAGTCACATCCTGTCTCTTCCACACCTAGTCACATCCTGTCTCTTCCACACCTAGTCACATCCTGTCTCATCCACACCTAGTCACATCCTGTCTCTTCCACACCTAGTCACATCCTGTCTCTTCCACACCTAGTCACATCCTGTCTCTTCCACACCTAGTCACATCCTGTCTCTTCCACACCTAGTCACATCCTGTCTCTTCCACACCTAGTCACATCCTGTCTCTTCCACACCTAGTCACATCCTGTCTCTTCCACACCTAGTCACATCCTGTCTCTTCCACACCTAGTCACATCCTGTCTCATCCACACCTAGTCACATCCTGTCTCTTCCACACCTAGTCACATCCTGTCTCTTCCACACCTAGTCACATCTTGTCTTTTCCACACCTAGTCACATCTTGTCTCTTCCACACCTAGTCACATCTTGTCTGTTCTACACCTAGTCACATCTTGTCTCTTCCACACCTAGTCACATCCAGTCTGTTCTATACCTAGTCACCTTCTGTCTCTTGTACACCTAGCCACCTCCTGTCTCTCCCCCACCCAGTCATTTCCATCTTTTTTCCCCACTCTTTAGATGCGAAAGTGTCATGAGGACCAGCTTTGTTCGTCTGTCCCTCACTAATGATTTTCGGACGCTAGATGCTTCACTCACTTAGACATGAGCGATTTTTGCGACGCAACTTCCACTGCACCACACACCATACAACTCTCTCACACACCAGACACCATACCACTCTCGCACCACCAAAAAAACTATCTTCAAACACCTTCTCTGTGAAATATCGCTTAACTGGATTTAAGTCGTCTGTAACAATAGGCTGCCCTTTTTAATGTAACTTGACTTAAAATTATCCTCGCTCCATCTTGAATGCTGAATTGTAGTAATAGATTAACATTAAATCATGGTGGAGCATGCGAGGAAATCCTTTGAAAAGGATGTATAGTCATAGTTTTGTCTTTTTCCTGGCACTGGACAATGTGAAATAATCTACAAAGACGGAAATCTGGACCAAGTTAAATTGAAACACCTGTAGCACGAGTCAGTTGTAAGAGACATCATTGCAGTGAAGTTGTAAGAAAGGTTTTAGCTAGAGAACTCACAGTATGAAACAGCTCACTTAAGGATGAAAGCACGTAATTTCACTTCGCATTCAGGTACGTGCATGGGAAGAGCTTATTATTTAACCGTTTGCTTTTATTATTTATGTAGTTATTCTCGTTACCATCGGACGATTTTTTCTCTTTGGAAAGCACCATGGTACTAAAGGGGTCACTAAAGCTTTATCTGTCCCCCTTAATTCCCTGCGTTTCCTCTGTGCAGAATAAAATCGTATGGAGAGAAAAAAATATTAGGCACGTCATAGGATCAAAGGGATGAAAGCTTTACAAAGAGACCTGATGCCTTAAAATAGAAAGACAGAGACTCCGAGATAAAAGATTAGAGTTCTCTGACCTGTCCTCCCCTTGAGATAAGCGCGAGAAGGGAAGATTAGGGATTAGGAGAGAAAGATGATTGGAGGAAGCAAAGATCGCGGGATAGATGATAGGGGAAGGAAGGAGTGAGGGAGGGAGGATGGTGAGGACTGAGGACAAGTTGAAGGAAAGAGTGAATGGTGGATGGAGACAAGGAAAGCATGATGGCAGATGGAGATGGGATGAAGGATAGAGATTGGAAGAGCTTGAAGGAAAGAGATGGAGATAGTACGAAGGGAGGAGATGAAGAGGCATTGAAGGAGGGAGATGGAGAGAGCATGAAGGAAGGATATGGAGAGAGCATGAGGGAAGGATATGGAGAGAGCATGAGGGAAGGATATGGAGAGAGCATGAAGGAAGGATATGGAGAGAGCATGAGGGAAGGATATGGAGAGAGCATGAGGGAAGGATATGGAGAGAGCATGAAGGAAGGATATGGAGAGAGCATGAAGGAAGGAGATGGAGAGAGCATGAAGGAAGGAGATGGAGAGAGCATGAAGGAAGGAGATGGAGAGAGCATGAAGGAAGGAGATGGAGAGAGCATGAAGGAAGGAGATGGAGAGAGCATGAGGGAAGGATATGGAGAGAGCATGAAGGAAGGAGATGGAGAGAGCATGAAGGAAGGAGATGGAGAGAGCATGAGGGAAGGATATGGAGAGAGCATGAAGGAAGGAGATGGAGAGAGCATGAAGGAAGGAGATGGAGAGAGCATGAAGGAAAAAGGAGGGAGCATGTAGGAGGGAAGGAACGTGAAGAAAGGAGGGAGGGAACATGAAGGAAAGAGATAGAGGGAACAAAAAGGCAAGAGGTAATTGACACACACACACACACACACACACACACACACACACACACACACACACACACACACACACACACACACACACACACACACACACACACACACACACACGTCCATTCTACCCGCCTCACCAAACTCATTTATCTCTTCCCATTTTTACCTTCTACCTCGATTTGCTGTAGCTTTTTCCATTCTTTTTTTCCCCGTCTGTCCTGTTCACCTAACCTGTATGAGAGTGTGTGTATGTTGGTGAGGCTAACTGGTGTATGTATTTGTGTGTGTGTACCAATCATTGTGCTAACATAGTATGAATGCATGTATACGTGAGTGACCCAATGTGTGTATATCTGGGAATCAACGTCGTGTGTGTGTGTGTGTGTGTGTGTGTGTGTGTGTGTGTGTGTGTGTGTACGTTGTAAGTGATTATTAGATGCTTTTTATATGAAGGTATGTATCAGATTATTAATCCTTCCTGTTTTCATTGGTCTTAACAGGGCTATTTGTAATTCATTAAAAAAAAAACACACACACACACACACATAAGAGACAGAGCTACTCGTAAGTTAAAAAAGAAAAGTCATAAGAAACAGGGCTATTCGTAGTTTATTAAAAAAAAGAAAAATAGGAAACAGGGCTACTCGTAATTTATTTAAAAAACATAAGGAACAGGGTTACTCGTAATTTATTATATAAAAAAAAAAACATAAGCAGGACTACTTGTAATTTATTGGAGAAAAAAAATAAGAAACAGGGCTACTCGTAATGTATAACAGAAAAAACAGCGCAAGAAACAGGGCTACTCGTTATTAGAAAAATATAAAAACATGAGAAACAGCGCTGCTCGTAATTTATACTAGAAAAAATAGCATAAGAAACAGGGCTACTCGTAAGTCATAACAGAAGAAACAGCCTAAGAAACAGGGCCACTCGTAGTTGCGGTACAGTTATCAGGACTGCTCGTAAACTGTGGTAAAAGGACAGGAAATAGTAGGACGAATCGTGATGTAGAGTAAAGGGGGACAAAAAAAAAAGATCTACTTGTTTACCATAATAAAAGAGCAAAGTAAAAGGTAATCTTGTTAATTACAAGGACACTATGAACAAAGCTACCATTAAGCTAAAGTATATGGTCAGAGTAAACAGGACAATTCTTATAATGAAAGGATGCAATAAACAAGAGATAATGGTGTACGAAAATACACACACACACACACACACACACACACACACACACACACACACACACACACACACACCTGAGAGGGAGGAGACATTATGGAAAGCCACGTCACCATAACTTCATATCTTCATATGTAGATAGATAGATAGATAGATATGTGTGACAGACAGACAAAGGAAAGCAGGTATAGAAAGCCCCATAACCATAACTTCATTCCCTCTGAGAGAGAGAGAGAGAGAGAGAGAGAGAGAGAGAGAGAACTTGTAACCTACACGGTAACAGTATAAAGGACTAGTCATAAGAAAGACACAATAAACATACCTATACGCATGAAATACAATACTATCGTCAACGAGTATACTCTTGCACCAACTATGCTAATTCACTGACGAATCCATCAGGTCCCGCGGACAAGAGAAGGACAATAATGTACTGACACCAAATACACGATCTTTTTCGCAATTTTTTTACACAAACTGCATGATTTTTTAAAATTCCAAGATACGAATTACTCGCGACAATAAAGAAATCGGAAGTTGTAACTTCTGTGAGGAGTAGGTCAGATAAGTTGTCAGTGGTTAGTCCTCCAAGTACATTAATGATAATAATAATAATAATAACAATAATAATAATAATAATAATAATTGAAGAAGAAACAGAAAAAGGCCGACAAAAAAAGAAAAAGAGGAAGAAGGAAGAGAAAATGAAGAAAGAAGAAAAATGAGGATAGAAAGAAATTGAGAGAAAGAAAAAAGGAAAGTGAGAAAAAGAACGCAGGTTTAGAGACGGACAAGACATAGCGCTTAATAAATCAGACATAAATTACCTGCAAGGGAAAAAATAATGACGGATGAACCCCTTAAATAACTCTAAATAAAAATTGAAATCCAGTAACCCCGAACACGAATCAAGGGAGTGACAGAAACTACACAGTATTTTAGCTTACACGTAACTTGATAGACATTAATTGCTCAGGACGGAGAAATATTGGAGAGGTGACCAGGTGATGTACATAAAAGCGAGGACTTCTATTATTGTTTAATATTATTATTATTATTTGTTCTTGCTACCCCCAGACGCTTTCCAGTTGCATAGAAGAGATTGGTGCAGCTGGAAGGGTTAGCTAAAATCCCCATCGATAGGCTTTCCAAGCTGAACGAAATTGTCTGGTGGTCGCTTATAAACTGTTGAAAGACGCTAAGGTTGAGAAAGGGGTTAATTACCAAGAAGGAATAATTCAGGAAAGGTAACAGACATAAGGAATTCACACACACACACACACACACACACACACACACACACACACACACACACACACACACACACACACACACACACACACACACACACACACACACACACACACACACACACACACACACACACACACACACACACACACACACACACACACACACACACACACACACACACACACACACACACACACACACACACACACACACACACACACACACACACACACACACACACACACACACACACACACACACACACACACACACACACACACACACACACACACACACACACACACACACACACACACACACACACACGAGACGAGAAATTGGCAGGGAAGTTTGACCGATAATCTCAAAATAACTGAGAAAAGACTGTGACCCAGAAGAGGTACCAGGCTGCCAAACAGAGGTAATTCCATCAGCCCAAGAACGATATTGCCATTGTATTCCTGCTACCGGCAATCGAAATAAGCAATTTATTCAGCTCTAGTACTCGAGGACTTTATTAAGGCAGTCTTTAATTTCACCAGTTCGTAAAAAGTCTCCTTTAAGTTCAATAATACAGTTTGTTAGGAGAAAGATTGATTAATTGATTACATTTAAAAGATAATGGCAACTTAAAATGTGAGGTACATGGTCTGAACGGATGAGATATACAAACGTTATTATTACTCTTCGACGGAGTACCTTGATGGGTGATTGGGTGCTGCCATTAATGACGCAGTGTCGGTGAGCCAGGACATATATGAAATTACCAGAAACAGGGCCATATCCACCCTAGCAGAGCAAGCTGATGTAGTTTGTGTGTGTGTGTGTGTGTGTGTGTGTGTGTGTGTGAGGAAGAAGGAAGCAAAGGCAATGAGCCCGCAAAACTGTTCCTTCCAAGAGAAAAACAAAATACAAGAGAGAGCCAAATTCAAGATCCATTCATTTCGAGATGCCTGGACGCACTGCGTTTGAAAGACTGGAGATCATAGGAAGCAGTTCCAGAGTTGGCTTGTTGCATAAATGAAGGACTGGGAGTAACGGTTAACTCTTGCATTAGAGAGTTGGACAGAAAAGGGGTGAGAGTTTGCTGCTAGACGGGTGCTACGCGCCCGTCGTAGAAGTGGAGAAATGCATGCAGACAGTTCAGAGGAACAGTGACCATTGAAGTAGCGATAGAAAAGAGATAAAGATGCAACATTACGGCGAAGAGACAGAGGTTGAAGGGAGTCAGTAAGAGGGGGAGAGTTAATGAGACGAAAAGCCTTTGACTCCACCCTATTGAGAAGAGCTGTATGTGGGGAGCCTCCCCACACATGAGAGTTGTACTCCACACAGGGGCGGATAAAACCTCTGTATAGAGTCAACAATTGTGCAGGGGCAAAGAAGGAACGGAGTCGGCTTAGCACACCCATCGCTTGGAAGCAGATTTTACAAGAGATGTAATATGATCTTTCCAAGACAAGTCCCGAGCAAATGAAACCCCAAGCATGTTCAACGATGATGCAGAATTAAGTTGAGTATTATTAAACATAAGTGGGTATACCTGTGGAAGATTTTGTCGGGTTGATAGGTGCAAAAACTGAGTCTTTGATGCATTAAAAACAACCAGATTATTTTTACCCCAGTCAGAGATACGAACCAAGTCAGACATTAGGTGTGCCATAGCCTCATCCCTTGCCTGTTGAAGTAACTGCTGAGATGGACGTTGTGGGAATCGAATGGAAAGGTGAAGGGTGGAGTCATCAGCGTATGAGTGGATAGGGTTAGATGTACAGCTTAGAAGGTCATTGATGAATAAAAGGAAGAGAGTTGGTGATAGGACAGAGCCCTGAGGAACACCACTGTTAATAGATCTAGGAGAAGAACGATAGCCGTGTACAACAGCGGCTATAGAACGACCAGAAAGGAAGCTAGAGATGAAGGCACAGATAGAAGGATAGAAACCGTAAGAGGGCAGTTTGGAAATTAAAGATTTATGCCAGACTCGATCGAAAGCCTTTGAGATGTCAAGTGCAATGGCAAAGCTTTCGCCAAAGTCCCGAAAGGAGGATGACCAGGAGTCTGAAAGGTAGGTGAGAAGATCGCCTGTGGAGCGTCCCTGACGGAACCCATACTGACGATCAGAAAGAAGGTTGTGATAGGAAAGATGCTTTAAAATTTTTCTATTAAGAATAGACTCAAAAACTTTTGAGATACAGGACGTTAAAGCAATTGGACGAGAGTTAGAGGGTTGGGAATGGTCACCCTTCTTTGGAACTGGCTGAATGAGAGCAAACTTCCAGCAAGAAGGAAAGATACAAGTTGACAGACAAAGGCGAAAGAGTTTGCCTAGGCAGGGTGTAACCACAGAAGCACAGTTCTTGAGAACAACAGGAGGGACCCCATCAGGCCCATATGCCTTGTTAGTACTGAGGCCAGCAATGGCAGAAAATACATCAGCTGAAGAAATTTTCATGTTAGCCATGAGGAAGTCAGAGGGGGAAAGTGATGGAGGAACAGCTCCGGAATCGTGTAAGGTGGAATTGGAGGAGAAAGTCTGAGCGAAGAGATCTGCTTTATCAGTAGAAGAAATAGCTACAGAGCCATCAGAGTAGAAAAGAGGAGGGAAGGATGATGAGGTAAAGTTGTTAGAAAGGTTTTTGGCAAGGTGCCAGAAGGAGCGGGAAGAGTTCGAGTTAGAGAGTTGAGAACATTTTATACAGATGAAATTATTTTTAGCAGAGCGAAGAACAGACTTAGCACGATTCCGGGCAGAAATGTATAAAAGATGTGATTCAGGGGTGGGTTGGTTCCGGTACCGTTTATAGGCCCTCTCCTTGTTGCGGACAGCATTAGAACAAGTGTGTGTGTGTCTTGCCAAAATACTCGAAAAGTTGTGGACGAATTTTCACCAAACCTTCAGGAAATAGCAACTATGTGGATGTGCAGAATCTTATTACTTTTGATGAGGATTTGAACATAGACGACCGAATGCCAGCCGCCATACAGTATACCGTACTTTTTAATATGGTTTGGCTTGTAGTGAAACGCGGTGACTGAATTCCGTAAAGTTTTTCGAATTGTCTTCAAATTTGGTTTGTAGGTATCTTGTGCCTTAACCAACAACATATTTTGGTGGGCGATTCAGCATTCTGCCCCCGAATGCTTTTGTTTCAATTATTTATTTATTTAGTTTGATTTTTTTTTTTTTTTTTATTACACTTCGGTATTGTATGTTGATGCTAACTATTTCCATTTTTAACCTTTTTCATTAACATACTAGAATGTTAATGTAAAATAATCCCAGGAAAACGTACTTTGGAGCCTTTGATTCAACCTCACCTGCACTACAGCCTTGACTGTATTCTTCTCACTTTAACGTGGACTGAAATTGCCATCTTCCCATCTTTATTGCCGAGTTTTAGCAATAGATTAACCCTAGAATGTGATGCTAGTCACGAGGAAGTGCAGTGAAAAGGATGTACAACCGTAGCGTTGTGTTTCTGTGCTACCGAGCTACTTGAAATATGCTACAGGATGACGATAATCTGGGCCTAGTTAAGGGGAAGGAAATTTAGCGAGAAATACGAATCTTGCTTGTGAGGCGACGGAGAAATATTGGAAAGGAAAGGTGAGCTGAGTGGATCTGATGAAAGACACAGGGAAGGTAAGAGGGGACAGGTGTGAGGTTGTGTTTGCTGTGAGACCTTAGGGTGCGTACCGTAATTCCTGATTAGGGTGAAGGTAACGAGGGTAGGCAGGTGACAGGTAGGCTAATTTTGGGTGTCCTTATCTCCCACCTTCCTGCTGAACACCTTCCACCCACCACCTTAACACACGAATATACCTCTCTCTCTCTCTCTCTCTCTCTCTCTCTCTCTCTCTCTCATATACTCTGTTTTCTCTCGTGTCCCATATTTTTCACTTTACATTTCCTCTCAACGCTATCCCTTCCCCTCCCTCTCCCAGTCTCGCTGTCTCTCTCCCCCTCCCAGTCTCTCTGTCTCTTCCTCTCCCAGTCATTGTCTATCTCTCCCTCTCCCAGTCTCTGTCTGTCTGTCTCTCTCTCTCTCTCTCTCTCTCTCTCTCTCTCTCATCTACATATATATACCCTGTTTTCTCTCGTGTCTCTTATTTTTCTCTTTACATTTCCTCTCAACGCTTTCCCTCCCTTCCCCAGTCTCTCTCTCTCTCTCTCTCTCTCTCTCTCTCTCTCATATACATTTTTTGCTGTGTTCCATTCTTTTAACCATGCTTTTTTTATGAATCTTTTTTTTTTCCATTCCCTCGTACACTATCCAGGCATTTTTTTTTTCTCTCGTTTTTAACTCCCTTTTTCGCTCACTTTTTTTTTTCTCACTTTTTTCTTTACATTGTAACCTTCTCTTTGTCTTCAGAACCTTATACTGGTTGATTGGCTGATTTAAGTGTGTGTGTGTGTGTGTGTGTGTGTGTGTGTGTGTGTGTGTGTGTGTGTGTGTGTGTGTGTGTGCGTGTAAGACAGACATTAAAATTAGTTTTCCATCAACTCACTGTTATGTAATCTGTATATATGTCTGTGTGTCTGTCTGTTTACATGCCTATCCATCAACCCATCATTCCATTCATCAGTCCATTTATCTGTTGGTCTATCAGTCTAACTGTGTCTTAGTATTTACCAGCTTGAATATTTGTGTATGTCTGTCTATCTTTCTCAGTCTGCCTATCTATACATCTGTCAGACCCTCCCTCTGTCGCCTCACCGTCTCTTCCTCCTCGCCATAAACCCCGGCCTATCGCAGGTCTGGCACCAAATCGCCATTATAGCAAAATGCCCTGAGTTGGCTTGACGCTGGCAGATCATCTCAGCCTTTGATTGCTTTATTCCTTGCTTTACGGCGGGAGTTACGGACGTGGGCTGCTGGAAGTTCTCTGTGGCTGGATCTATCTTTCAATCTATCTAGTGCCAGACGCCTTAATCCTGTAAGGGTTGGCCACAAACCAATCGCCTCCATGTCGTCCTGTCCCCTGCCATTTCACTGCCCTGCTCCCAGTTCACCCCCCCTCCTCTCTCTCATATACCTCTCCACTCCATCCCTCCATCTTATCCTTGGCCCCCCCTTCCCTCTCCCCCCCTCCAACTCACTCACATACACTCTCCTCGTCAGTCTTTCACTCTTCATCCTCTCCACGTGGCCAAACCACCTTAGTGTGTTTCTCCTAACGCTTCCTCTCACATCAACTCCACAACGCTCCTGGAACTGTCATAAATTTCCTTCTTGTTTTTGCCAGACTGCTTCATTTAGCTTCCTGTGTTGGGGAATGAAGGACACATCATACATTTCATTCATTTTCAAGCGATTTCTTTTTTTTAGGTGATTTCTTTCAGCTTGGGATAGGATTTTTGAAGAGAAAGGTGAACTGATAGCCTTCAGTAGCTTTATTATACCGTGTTAACTCTCACTTGGCCCTTAATTTCGTCCTCTTGCTGCTTATTTCATGCAACTCAGTGCCAGAAACAGAAAGTGCTACGGCTCTACATTGTTTCCCTAGCGCTTATTCGTGACAGGCAGGATGTTTTAGTATGAATCTCTAGGTACAACTCAACATTCAAGGAGGAGACGGGGCAATTTTAGGCCTGGTTAGAGTAAAAACAGTACCGATAAGCCCATTCCTGCACATTCGTGGCCTTTTTTTTCAGCTAAGGATAGAAGGGGAAGTGATAGCCTTTATTAACTTTATCTTTTTCAATCCAAAGACGCGTTGTGTTGATTCATTCTTTCTGCCTCAAAGCGATTTTCTACAGGTTTTCGTGTAATGGGGTCAGTGAAGGCTGTGTCTGATCTCTCTAGTTCGAAAAAACTCGTAGTAAGCTGAATAAAATCTTATGTTGTAGCAAAAATAACAAAAATACATAATCAGAGTGAAGAAGTTAAAGGGCATTCCTAAATTAACGTATCGAAAATTTGCCTGCTATTTCCAAGCTGTTTTATTTACACTAGGAACGACTTTTCAGAACTGGAGGGGTGAATATCCAGTCTTCACTGACTCCTGCTCTGCCAGGGGTTATTCCAAAACTGAGTAAAACCATCAGTAGCAAGAAAAATTAAACTTCAGAGATGCCAACACTGTGAAGTGGCAATAACGTACACAGGAAACTTAATACCATCTGCGAAGTGGCAACAACGTACACAGAAAACTTAATACCATCTGCGAAGTGGCAATAACGTACACAGGAAACTTAATACCATAGATGAACTGAAATAATAGGGACGAAAAATGTGTTTGTCGATCATAGTGTGCATGGGGGAACTTCGAGCGCTCACCTTCTCATGTAGGAAGAACGTCTTATCAGAAGGATGTGTAAATATAAACCAGAAGCCATTGGTGAGGTAGAGGAAAAGAAATGGAAGTACAGTGAATGTTTTACAAATAATGAAAAGCATATTTTGAGCAACTTTCAAGAGGGGCCAACCATGGGCTTATTTCCCCCCTCTTCTGCGTGAACGAAGGAAAATTTAATCGTGGTAAATATGTAAATTAAGAGACCCCCCTCTCCCGCCTCCTCCATTTTTTAATTGTTGAGCCATTACTGACTTACAAAATTAGGAAGTTTGAAGCGCTTAGCATTTTGATGAGGCTGTGAGAGGCTAATGAAGGGCGTGATGGAAGAGCGCTGCTGGTGATTCCTCTAAACTTCTGGTCCAGGTACAGCTCATGGATATATTTTGCACCGTTGTTCAGTGATTCAATTTAAAGTTTGGGAAGTGCTTTTGGCCATTATTCTGCGGTCATGTGTAAAGTTTCACGCCAAAGTTTTCTGTTTTTACACCCGTGACTTAGTGCCGGAGCCATGCGGTCACGGACATACTGTACAAACCTTGAAGTGAGTGTGTATGGATTGTACTTTGTGTATTTCTTTTATTTTCAACCATACAGCTATTTTTATACTAGTTTTTGTGGAATCTATAGGAGAAGATGAATTTGGAATCTTTCGACAATTTGCTTTAGCCTGACCTTCTTGAATCCGATTACATACATTCGACTTTACAGTACTTATTTTTTAAAGGTTAGCTCAGCGTTTTCCATATGGATAGGTTATATAAATCCTTCAGCAATCCTTTCACTGCATGGGAATTCTTCCAAAGCGGAACGAAGTAAAATATTAGTAGCATAAATAAAGAAGATATCACGTCGTCCGTCTGAATGGTCGAATATATTACTGCATATTCCCAGACATCATACACAGAGGATACTACAGTGGGAATTCTGTCTATCTGTTTATTGCCAGACGCCTGAATCCTGTAAGGGGTGGCCACAAGTAAATCGCTTCCATGTCGCCCTGTCCCCCGCCATTTCATTGCCCTGGTCCCAGCTCACATCCCCTTCTCTCATATACCTCTCCATTCCATCCCTCCATCTCATCCTTGGCCTCCCCCTTCCTCTCCCCTTTCCTCTCCCCCTTCCACCTCACTCACACTCCTCGTCAGTCTCTCGCTCTCCATGCTTTCCACATGGCCAAACCACCTCAGTTTGTTTCTCCTAACGCTTCCTATCACATCCACATCCACACCACAGTGGGAATTACAGCATATTATTTGATAATTCACTGAGTTGCATTTTTTTTCAATATTAATTTATATATTTAGTTATTACGAAAGTGCGTCATTCTGTACGAGTTTTGGACGCTCTTTCAGAAAGTGCAAATTCATTTTCTCTATGGCATCAGGTTTCCAAAATAATAATAATAATAATAATAATAATAATAATAATAATAATAACAACACTTTACCTGCACATAGTACTCGTATCAACTGAATTTCGGTTCCTGAGATACATAGACAACCATAACATTAGGTACTATAGAAATTTAATCGTTTACATATGGGTACCATTTGTATCAGTGTCATTAGGGTTCATGTAGAGTATTCCCTGTTGGTTTTCATACTTCTGGTGTGAGCGAGTCATGTTTCAGGACTAGCCAGCCATCACACTGACGCCCCACCGTCCTTGGTATCGTTGCACCGTAGTGACAGTATCATGGGTAAAGGACTCACGTTGGCCTTCGCTGTATTTTCCCCGGCTGTCAGGAGAACATTCTAGCCGAGAATTCAGAAAGCGCAATTGCACTTTCCTTCGACATCCCAGGTCATGAAAACTGACAGTGAGTGTCTGAATTAGCTGCATGTAATCGGAAGCTCGAATATTCCCCCCATTTTTTTTTTTTTTTTTTTTTTTTTAGCAACACCTGCAAAAGCCAACCAAGCCTTAAGTTTTTCGTTATCATTATTATTATTATTTTTTATTTTTTATTTTTTTAACATGTCTTTGAATAGGTCACGGATGTGACCCCACAAAAATGCTGGGTTTTAGTGCCATGTCTCTCACGATTATTTGGGGAACTGATGCTCAGGATAGAGTTCTGTTTAACCAGCGTGCTTGAGAGCTTTAAATTGTATACTTCATAAGTCTTAGATTAATATGTAGTGGAGATATGAGTGCAGTATTCGTCTCCGCCGAAGGAACTGCTTTAACATTTTCATTTCCTGGCATTAAATGCAGTGCAGACGGTCAGTTTGTTTCATTATGCATTGTCTTACTATCTGTGCTGTCTCAGCGGCAGAAAATGCATGGGTACTTGTTGTAGCCACCATGAGGGCAAAGCACAGGTGCTGTAATGTGTAGATCAATCCATATCTTTGTATGACTCAAACATCGGCATTGGGGGCAACAGAAGCTCTGCCATACAGCAGTGCTGCCTGCAACCTGCTTCGGACAGAATATATATATATATATATATATATATATATATATATATATATGTGTGTGTGTGTGTGTGTGTGTGTCCGACTCTGGGCATAGGCTTCACAGCCTGCTATCAAGGCCCAGCAGTCCTCCTACATACCATACACCTCTACATGTCACCACTTCGGCGCTAACACCCACAGTCCATAGTGAATACATGCTAGGGCTGTCTCATGCAGGACTGGTGTATTGGTATTAGCGGTGGTATTTTTACGACATGTCGGCGGGTCTACTGGTAGATCAGTAAAGTCTGATTTAATGAAATTCAAATCCTTAAACTGTTCCTTGCCCTTGCTGGGATTCGAACCTGGGTCCGTCAGGACTGCAGGCCACCTCTCTACCGATTGAGCCACCGCCTCCCCAAACAGTTCCCAGTAATCTGCCCTGTATGACATTGCCATATCATCAGACAACTCCTTTATCAGTGAAAAAAAATAATGGCTACTCAAATCTGCCATCAGGGATATATGATATATAATATTCATTTTATATGTATATTTATAATATATATTTTATACCGGCATATATATATTTTATATATACCATATTATATATTATATGTAATATGTATTATAGATATAAGCCGTTGGCCACCCCGTTTGGGATACATGGCTTCTGGCAATGAATGAATGAATGAATTATAGATATATAATATTTTGTTGTGTATATATATATATATATATATATATATATATATATATATATATAATGTGTTTGTGTGTTTTTTTGTATTGGATCAAGCTGTATTTCCTGAAGTATTTGTTTGTTGCTGACCTCATTTTTTTTTCCATCTCGTGTAGGTTTAGTGAGATGATATTTTTCCTCTGTTAGATCTTCATGGTGAAATGCTGTTTTAATGAAAGATGGCTAATACCTGTATCACAACACCTTCAAGTGAGGGAAAAAAAATATAATTGTTCGAAATCAGGATACAAAATGGAGTTACATCAAGGAAAGGAGTGGTGTTTCCCAGCGTAATATCAGTCTTTTCTTTTCCTTCAGCAGAGGATCGAGGGATAAAGTTCAGGTATTGGAATGAGCACTAACCCTTTAATGTGTTTACCCCGTGTCATCGAAGCTCTCGGGGATAATGGTACGGTTTGGTTTGCTCGTCTATATCCTCCCATATATTTTAAATTGGATGACGTGTTTTTATATTTGCTCTGTTTAAGCAAATACTTATATCAGGAGTGAGATTTCTAACGGGGGGGGGTTAGTAAAGCCTCTGTTAACCCATTAATACAAATTATTGCACTCGTAAGGGGAATAAAATCTTCTTTCTCTTCTTCTTCTTCCTCTTCTTCTTCTTATTATTATTATTATTATTATTATTATTGTTATTATTATTATAGATAGATAGATTATTATTATTCATTTCTTTATTATTATTATTATTATTATAGATAGATAGATAGATAGATAGTTATTATTCTTTTCTTCTTCTTCTTCACGCAGCCTTTTATTAACCCGTGCCTCTCTGCCTGCCCCAGCTACTCGCCTGGTGTCTGAGTCAGGGGGGCCTCTGGTGGAGTTCTCTCAGCCTCGCTACTGCGCCGTCCTCTCTGAAGACTCACAACTCGCCTCTACCGTCCTCGCCGTCTCTGCCACACACTCCAAAGGTCAGTCACACATACGGCCTCTCCATTTCAGTCAATATATAGGCTATCCTTACCCTCACGATTGTCCCCTTATATGTACTCTTGCACATACACTGCTTCCATTGTAGCGTACCATTATGCGTATTCATTCTATTCATACTCATTCATCTCTTCATATTCATTCATCTCTACATACTCAATTACCTCTTCATACTCATTCTTATCTTCATACTCATTCATCTCTTCATACTCATTCATCTCTCCGCTTGTCGTGAATCACATTGTCAAGCCACACCGATTAATGCTTATGTGATCCCTCCCAGATGAAGGCAGGGTTAGGCTGTCCATTAGAAACAGTATGCAAAAGCTGTCCTCTTGAGATGGATGAAACTCGCTTGCTACCACACCCACTTGTTGACCTCACATCCCTCTGGGTAATTAATTCCAATTAAGCAGGCCTACACCTAGTATCCAGATCAACTCACTTCACTCAGTCATTCACACATACACTAACACGCTTCGTCTCAATACACTGCATATCCGCGTACCATAGCGTCTGTTGTAAACTGTCGATAATAATATATAAAGACTAACACTACAACAGAGAGTCTTAATTATTGCTCAGTGCAGTATATTAAGATACCTCCTCTGCACCATCCACACAAACAAAAAAATATATAGACTGGTTCCTTACAAATTAGAGTTCATTTATGGTAAGGCCGATCGCTAGTTATAATTTCTTAGCGTGAAAGGGATACATAATGGGCTGAAATGGCTTTGTATTCATTCTCATGTACCTTCCCGCCCACAGTTAAATCGGTAATTCTTCATTTATAGTGACTTTATTCATTTATTACATGTGGTGTATTGCTTTGGTCGATGTGTGTGTGTGTGTGTGTGTGTGTGTGTGTGTGTGTGTGTGTGTGTGTGTGTGTGTGTGTGTACAAAATATATTAAAGAATCACATGTCAAAATGCATTTAAAACGCTTTTATCCACTTCTGACCAATCTGTATGGAAGGTTCACAGTAAGGTGAGAAAAAAGACCACTGTTGAAAATATAATAAATGTCAAGGTTGCAGGGGGAGGTTGGAGATCACGTGAAAAATAAACTTAAACCACTCTGGCACAATTTAGACCATATATTTATTTATTTATTTATTTTTTCGTATGGGGGGGTCAGGATTTTTTTTTTTTTTTTTGCGGGGGGGGAGGGGGGGAGGGCAGAATTTTGATCAAAGCTGTGATGGCGGGGTTCGATTTTGAGAGGAATCCGTCAAAGTTCAAGGTCACAGGGCACAGTTTTGTTCAGTCCTGTAACTATATCACATGGATGAAGGAAGGACTGCATGTCAGTCATAGATGAAAGAGTCTTAGTTTTGAGAATGATAGGTGAAAGTTCGAGGCCACAAGACAACAGGTCATTTATGACAGTTCGATCCGATTGTGGCCAGAGTTAGTGGGACGAAAGTGCCGGACAAAAGTGAAATAATTAGGTTTTGATAAAATGGGTCGAGGGTCAAGGTCACAGGGCGAAGTCGGATGTTCGGCCCTTAGACCAGTTGGTGGGCGCGGGTGTTGTAGTGCTCCATGTTCATTTTAATGTTCAGGTGTTAGCGTGGTTTTCCGTAGCGCTTTATCAATCATCTTCGTTAACTTCCTGTAATGTATAAAGTAGCTCGAGTGGCCGTAAGTCATGTATTTGTCACGGCATTCTGATCATCATGTGGGCTAACAGCAGTAGGTTCCGACCGCCAGCGTGACAGCCAATCAAGCAGTGCATCTGGCGGAGCTTCGATGGTGCTACGATGTCTCTTACATACTGCACTGGAACCCAACTAGCGCACCAAGACTCACCTCAACCCTTCCCGCCCAATCTCACCCAGTTAAGCCTCATCAAGCTTCACTATGTATCACACATCCAGCCTCACCCCTCCTTGCCACCCTCCTTGCCTAATGCAGCTTCACCCCGCCTCACAACACCCCACCCCACCCCACCTTACCTCATATAGACTCACCCCACCCCACATCACCCCATATAGATTCATCCCATCCCATCTTACCCCATATATACTCACCTCAGCCAACCCCATCCAGCCTCACCCTGCCCCAGCTCACACCACCTAACCTCCTCCGGGCTGACCCCGTTGCACCCCACTCAGGAACACCCCACCAAACCTCATCCAGACTCACCCCACCCTACCTCACCCAAACCTCACATATCCTTCTTTATCCAGCCTCACCCCGCCGGTCTCAGACGCCAGTCAACTTCGCGTCAGTGCTAAACTTGAGGCAGAGTGATGGTGGATATTTTTTATCGGAATGAGACTCAGTTCGCGTCGGTTTCAGTAGCTGGATTTATGGTGAGGCCCAGTGATGTGTGGCGACGCCTTCTGGATATAGTGAAATGCTTCTTGAGCCTGGGTGTGGTGTGGTGTGGATATAGTGAGGATACAGTGATTTGCAGTGACGTAGCCAGACTCAGGATATAGGAAAATGCTTCCGGGCCTGGGTGAAGTATGGTGTGAATAGAGTGGGGATGTGGTGAAATGTGGTGATGCATTGACTCGGGATACAGTGAGATGTTCCAGGGTGCCTGGTGAAGATATGGTGATATTTGGTGGCGCGTTCAAAATACTCGTAAACAATAGTGAGGTGCTCCCATACTTGATTGAGGTGTGATGTAGATAGAGTGAAGGTATTGTGATGTAGGTGACGCTCTCAAATTACAGCAAGAAACCCTTGGGCTTGAGTGAAATATGGTATGGTTAGAGTGAGAATATTTGTGGTGACGCATTCAGAATATAATTAAAGGCTTGATGTGGTATAGTGAGGTGTGGTGTTGATAGAGCAAAGTGTTGTGTAACTGTAGTGAGACATGATGCAGATGTCGATGTGTGGTGTGTATAAAGTGAGTATGAGGTGTGATGTGGATGTAGTGAGGTATGGTGTGGATTTAGCTAAGTATGGTGTGTATAGAGTGAGTGTGATGTGTGATGTGGATGTAGTGAGGTATGGTGTGGTTGTGGCGAGGTGTGGTGTGTAAATAGTCTGGTGGTAAAGGTATGGTGTGGATGTAGCGAGGTATGGTGTGTATATAGTGAGATATGGTGTGGATGTAGCGAGGCGTCTTGTATGTATGTAGCAGTATGTGAAGCGTAGTGTGGATACAGTGAGACGTGGTGTGGATAATATGAAGTAAAATAATGTCCACTTTTGAAAGTGTGGAACGTCGTCGAGCGAACAATCTCCTGATGCCATTATTTTAGCTCTTTAGCAATGTGTAGTTTACCCTTCACTCCGACTACGGTTATTTGAACTTCTTGCTTCCTCTAGATGCCATTGTTCAGGTTAGGAGACTTTCCAAAACTGGAGGGGTTAGGTATAGCCTTCCTTGATCCCTTCACAGATAGAGATCATTCCTTACTCGAGTTTTAAAGAATTGATTAGTAATAACAGGTAAAACTTTAAGAATGTAGCTGGTCAGAAGGGGATGATAATTTCCTAAACAACTCAGTTTGGCGCCTTTTGACTGTTTTTGCTAAAGAAATGAAGACTTAAAATCACGTAAGTAACACCCATTACTTTCCCATACAGTGAGGATGGATACAGTGAGGTGTGGTGTGGTGTGTGAACATAGTAATGCGTGGTTGTGGATATAATGAGGTGGGGTGTGGATAACAGGCTGTGGTGTTTATAGTGATGTTTGGTGTGGATGTGAGGTGTGGTGAGGATACTCGAATAGTGAGAAGTGTTAAGGATATTGTGTGGTGTGGATAGTGTGATGTGTGGTAAAGAAACTCCATGATCGAGGTGGTCCTGACGATATTTCTAAACCCGATTGCGAAAGTTTTCCAGTTTGAGAGATGCTATAAACTTGTGTTGCCTTTGTGTCGTTCTGAAATAGCATTCCCTTGGGCAACTGCACTGTTTTTAAAGAGTTATAGCCTGTCGTTTATCTTTTACACACAGTACTCGCGGATCCGAGCACCGAAAAAGCATACCTCTGGCCAACAACACTGTTTTTGAAAAGTTATAGCCTGTCATGTATCTTTTCTTTTACACTCAGAACTCAATGGATCTGATCACGGAAAAAGCATTGCCTGAGCGGCAACGCTTACTTCCGAAGAGCTGTAAGGTGTCGGAATACAGTGTGTGTGTGTGTGTGGGTGTGTGTGTGTGTGTGTGTGTGTGTGTGTGTGTGTGTGTGTGTGTGTAGGATTATGAGAGAGTAGACAAAAGAATTACGTAGACAGATTGAGGCTGCCAGTGTTTTTAAACTATACTATATATTTTTTTCCAGCTGATTATCCACTTTCGTGAATGTGGCACCTGGGCACTCCTGCCGCATGATTGGTTGGTTTCAGTTTCATACCTGAAGTATCATATTTACAAAAAACAATTGTACCTTATATTCCAATTCTCATAAATGCTGTTTTGCATTGTCACTGTACTATACAAACAGACATGAAACGAGTATGTATCTGTGCTTCACCCAAACGGACAATGAATACGATGAAGTTTAATTGAAATACTGTTGTTGTAAAAGGTACAGAGTTGTTGCATCCCTAATAAATTATATATATATATATATATATATATATATATATATATATATATATATATATATATATATATATATATACATACTTACGGATAATATTGGCGAAGGTATCGAAGCATTGGAGTAGGTGTGATTCATAATAAAGTCTGACATCTTGTAAGACGAAACAAATTGTTTTTCCTGCCTGGCCGTCTCTCGTGTCCCCTTCCCCCTCCTCTGTAGCGACTGTTCCATTCGCCTTCCCACTTCCACCACTTTACTACTGACAAAAACCACTATTTTACTTAGAATGGTACTATTGTCTAATGTAACAAGTGCCTAAGTATTAAGATACCTTTTATTTGCACTTACCCAGACAAATGCATTTATTTTTTAAAAAATATAGGGAGATGCAACATCTCTGTACCTTTTACAACAACAGTATTTCAGTTCAAATTCAACTTCATCGTATTCATTGTCCGTTTGAGTGAATCACAGATACATACTCGTTTCATGTCTGTTTGTATAGTACAGTGACATTGCAAGACAGCATTTATGAGAAGTGCAATATAAGGTACAATTGTTTTTTTGTAAATATGATATTTCAGGTATGAAATTGAAACCAAGCAATTACGCGGCAGGAGTGTGCAGGCGCCACATTCACGAAAGTGGATCATCAGCTGGAAAATAACAGAGTATATATAAGACAGCATAGGGTGTTGGTTGGAAAGAAGAGTCTGAAAGTGAAGACAAGGAGGAAAGTGAGAGCTGAACCAAGGATTAGGTGGTGGAAGCTGAAGGAGCAAGACTTCAGTAATAAATTTAGAAATGAGGTGAGCCAGGCTTTCGGAGGCAGGTAAGACGAGGACGGATGGGCAGTTATCTCGGAAGTGGTGAGGGAGAAAGTCAAGAAGTACTTGGGGTGACATCGGGACAGAGGAGAGAAGACAAGGAAACTTGGTGGTGGAATGAGGAAGTACAGGATAGTATAAATAGGAAGAAGCAGGCAAAGAAGAATATGGATAGACACAGAGACGAAGAAAGCATTCGGGAATATATGGAGACGAGGAACATAGCCAAGAAAGAGGTTGCTAAGGCAAAAGAAAATGCATACCAGAAGCTGTACGAGAAGCTGAATAGTAGAGAAGGGGAAAAAGACCTGTACCGATTAGCCAGGCAGAGAGACAGAGCTGGGCGGGATGTGCAGCATGTTAGAATGATAAAGGATGCAGATGGCAATGTACTGACAAGTGAGGAGAGTGTACTAAGAAGACGGAAGGAGTATTTCAAAGAGTTGATGAATATAGAAAATATGATAGAGGGAAGGTTGGAAGAGTTGGAGGTAGTGAGTCAGGAAGTGCAAGAGATCAGCAGAGAGGAAGTGAGGAATGCCATGAAGAGGATGAAGGATGGCAAGGCAGTGGGCCCAGATGGTATACCAGTGGAGGCATGGAGGAGCTTAGGAGAGATGGCTGTGGCGTGGTTTACCAGATTGTTTAACAAAATCCTGGAGGGTGAGAGGATGCCGGAGGAGTGGAGAAAAAGTATTCTAGTTCCGATTTTCCAGAACAAGGGTGATGTGCAGTGCTGCAGCAACTACAGAGGTATAAAGCTGATCAGCCATGCAATGAAGATATGGGAGAGAGTGGTGGAAGCTAGGCTGAGAAGAGAAGTGAGGATCTGCGAGGAGCAATTTGGTTTCATGCCAGGGAGAAGTACTATAGACGTCATATTTTGCTTTGAGAATGGTGATGGAGAAGTATAGAGAAGGCCAGAAGGAGTTGCATTGTGTGTTTATAGACTTGGAGAAGGCTTATGATAGGGTACCGAAAGAGGAACTGTGGTACTGTATGAGAAAGTCAGGAGTGGCAGAGAACTACGTGAGGGTGGTGAAGGACATGTACGACGATAGTGTAACAGCAGTGAGATGTGCAGTAGGAATGACTGAGGGTTTCAAGGTGGAGGTGTGATTGCATCAAGGTTCGACTTTGAATCCCTTCTTGTTTGCAATGGTGATGGACAGATTGACAGATGAGATTAGACAGGAGCCTCCATGGACAATGATGTTTGCGGACGACATTGTGATATGTAGTGAGAGCCGGGAGGAAGCTGAGGCAGAGCTTGAGAGATGGAGATATGCACTGGAGAGAAGGGGAATGAAAGTAAGAAGAAGCAAGACTCAGTGCATGTGTGTAAATGAGAGAGATGACAGGGGAACCGTGAGGCTGCAAGGTGTAGAGGTGGCAAAGGTAGATGAATTCAAATACTTGGGGTCAACTGTACAAAGTAACGGAGAGTGTGGTAGAGAGGTAAAAAAGAGAGTGCAGGCGGGATGGAGTGGGTGGAGAAAGGTGACAGGAATGATCTGTGACAGAAGGGTCTCTGCAGAAATGAAAAGGAAAGTTTATAAGACTGTCATAATGCCAGCCATGTTGTACGGAATGGAGACAGTACCACTGACAAAAAGACAGGAGGCACAGTTGGAGGTAGCAGAATTGAAGATGTTGCGTTTTTCACTAGGAGTGACGAGGTTGGACAAAATTAGAAATGAACATATTAGAGGGACAGCACACATGTCAGTTTGGGGACAAAGCTAGAGAGGCGAGACTGAGATGGTTTGGACATGTGCGGAGGAGGGATGAGGAGTATGTCGGGAGGAGGATGCTGGAAATGGAGTTACCAGGCAGGAGAAAGAGAGGAAGGCCAAAGAGAAGGTTTATGGATGTAGTGAAGGAGGACATGCGGGTGGTAGGTGTAAGAGAAGAAGATGCAGAAGACAGAGTAAGATGGAGACGGGTGATCCGCTGTGGCGACCCCTAAGGGGAGAGCCGAAAGGAGAAGAAGAAGTAGCAGCAGTAGTAGTGATGGTGGTGGTAGTAGTAGCAGTAGTAATTGTATTAGTAGTGGCGGTAGTCGTCGTCGTCGTCTTCGCCTACGATATCAGTCATATTTCGGATTTAAGGCCGTGTTGTTGATAGCATAGGAGTCCTCATTGCACCTCTTCCTCAGCGATTAATTTTGCATACTGAAACTTAACACTGTCTTGTATGCCATTAAATGCCGCTGTATATATCGGCATGGTTTGTGTCAGTGGCCGACCAGAGTATATCTGGGTATAATGTGTAGAATATTTCACCAAGGAAAAAGTGTTACTGGATCTCTAAAGCCACATAGAATAAGATCTCCATCCTAGATATTTCTGTCGGATGGTGCTTCTTACTTTCCGTTGGTGAGATGAGACGTTCGTATCTTCAGTAAAGCTTCTTTTTTTTTCTTCTTTTTTCAGCCTTGCCTTTTCCATCGTACTGTCTGCAAGGGATGGTTTCATTCATTTATCTGAAATTTAATTGCTCAGTCCTCTCCGTCTGACGGCCGCAATGACAGACAGACGAATTTCAAGTTTAAACCTTGCTGTCTTGCCTCTGTGGATTTTAAAAGTGTGTGTGGATTTTGATTTTATCATTTTTTCTTTCGTCTAACGTAATTGCATTTATCAGTTCTGTGTCTGGATCATGTTTTTGATTTACGTATAAGCTCTTAACATTAGTTTTGCCACGATCTAATTACCTTGCCTTTTTGCACTTAGTCTCTCTCTATTAAGCAAAATGTTCTATAACTGCTCGTGCACTCACCAGTCAGTGTATTAGCAATTGGGATCTGCAGCGGAAAAATTATATTAAGCCGTATATTCTGCGGTACCCTAAATAGAAATATCTCATTACTGGTGAAGCACTTAAATGACACCCTTGTGGCTCACAGGTCGTTCCAGTACAACTAACTGCCCATTGTTTTGTCCTGCCTCTCTGGGTTATATTAATGGCTTCTCGTGCTTGATGTCTGTACGCGGGCGATCAGTACCTTGTCCTTGCTTATTTCTGTTTGTCAGTGTAAAAATATATGTATTTATGTAATGTTTTGTCCTGCCTTATCTGTACGGCTGTTCTAGCGCGACGAAGGTACACATATGAATAGTACTCGTGTATTCTGTATTTCTGTGTATGTAAGTATGAATGCATGTATACTCCCCACCTCTCAGCACCGTCCCCATAGGAGCTGGACCCCACACTTCAAAATGGTACAGTGACTGAGTGATATGGTGAGGAAAACACACACTGTATTTGGCTCCCTCTCTGGGTGTAATAAATAAAAGAATACAGTGGCGTCAGAATTGTTCCACTGTCCTTGCCTCTTGTATCAGTTTACTTATAATCGGCAACTTAGCACTCCATCGAATTAAATGTCAGGAATGGAGGAAATGTATTATACCCAAACTTGCGCATTGATTTGTAAGCAGAAATTTCGTCCTTCCTTCATAAACTTAGACGACGAGCAGCCTCTCCTAATCTGAAAATGTAATCGCCTGGAGGTATCAAAAACTGTATAATTAAGATTTCTGTCCGTCGTCAGAAGTTTGGGCTTAAATAAAAATGTACCATAGAGTAATGGCACTGTATGGATAATGAAAATTGTTTGGATGTACAGCAGTTCGGACCAACTTCAACCCAATTCATCTAAAACGAAACAATTATCTATCTGTCTATTGCCAGACGCCTCAATCCCGTAAGGGGTGGCCACAAACAAATCTCCTTCATGTCGCCCTGTCCAGTGCCACTTCACTGCCTTACACCCAGCTCACCCCCCCCCCCTTTCATATACGAAACTAATGTACCATAATTAAGAGGACTGTAACCATATGGTATAATTCTTCCATAACATCAGTTCACGGCTGTATAAAAGCAAAACACAGCACAGATATCAGTTCACTAACCATCTTTTTTGGGGTCACTCACTGGGCTTTAGTTTTCCACTGATGCGGGCAAATCACTCTGGCTTTGGGCTATTTCTCTTTGCGGCGAAAGTTGGCACTCTTTGCTCGCCAATATTTCACACGCGCCCTCATTTTTCTTCCACAAGAGCCACCAGGACTCACACCTCCTAATATTTATGCCCTCGGCCTCGTTCCTCACCAAGTGTCACGTTACCTGAAGCTCATCCTTTTGTTCTCCTCTCCTCTCCCCTTCCTCCCTGACTGACTGTGCATTTTCCATTACACATCACCATATTTGCCTCATATTTGTCTCCTGTTTCGGTTTAACCCTCGTATATTTGGGGCAGCTCTAGTAGTCTGTCAGACGATTTTATTCAGCTGAGAGGGAGTACCAGAAGCCTGAGAGTGTTGTTACCTGTCCCACTTACCCCTGCATGGACTGTGAAACTCTCTTATTTTGTTCCAGCTAACGCCAGACGATTTTATTCAGCTGAGAGGGAGTCACAGGAGTCTGAGAGTGATAAGTCCTGCAGTACGGTAACAATTTATGCCTGGTGCCAGCTCTCAGGTTTTCTGAACGTGGGGTAGACCTTTCGAGCTCAATTGGTTAGATATTGCACCCACTTCTCTCTTCTCGTCTCCTCGCTTCTCTTTTCTCCTCTTTCCTCTCCTCTCTCCTCTCCTCCCTTCTTTCCTCTCCTCTCCTCTTTCCTCCCCTCTTTCCTCCTCGCTCCTCTCCTCTCCTCGCCTCTCCTCTCATCTTTCCTGCCTTCCTTTCTTCCTTTCATTCATTCATCTTTCCTTCCTTCTTTCCTTCCTTCCGTTTTCTTTCTTCCATTCTTTCTCTTCTGTTTCTTTCTCTTTCTCGTTTTCCTTCTTGATTCCTTCCTTCATGTATTTCGTTCTTTCTCTTTTCTTCCGTCTATCCTTCCTTCCTTCCCTCCTTCCTTCCCTCCTTCCTTCCTTTCTGGCTTGCTTGCTTGCTTGCTTGCTTGCTTGCTTGCTTGCTTGCTTCCTTCCTTCCTTCCTTCCTTCCTTCCTTCGTCTGCGCACTCCCATTTCGCCTCTGTTTCCGGATTAACACCTTCACCACGATGACGTATATATTCACCATAGTCTGCATACCTCCAGACGATTTTACTCAGCTTCAGAATAATCTCTAGCAATGAAGGAGATAACGACGGCAAAATTAAACCCTTCCAGGTAGAAAACTCACCTAAAATTAATTGATTTGATAAACGAAAGAATTAAATAAAAGAATGTTGATGGGAAAGGTTAATTGCCTCTACATCATCTTATTCTTTGCTGTTTATTAACTATTTTTTTTTTTCCTGTCTCCTCTACGGTATCTTTCCTTCCAGACTGCCTTTTTGTTGTATGCACTCCTCTCTCTCTCTCTCTCTCTCTCTCTCTCTCTCACGCACGCACGCACGCACGCACGCACGCGCACACACACACACACACACACACACACACACACACACACACACACACACACACACACACACACACACACACACACACACACACACACACACACACACACACACACACACACACACACACACACACACACACACACACACACACACACACTTCTCTCTCTCTCTCTCGTAAAGTGGTCAGAGGTGAATGTTACTGCTCTTACCAATATAAAATGTGGAAGGTGACAGACTTGCTGAGAACATAAATAATATGAAATTGACAACTGGGAGAAGACGGCTGTGTACCCTTTATTCTGTCCACCCGTCGGCCTTTTCCTTTAGTTTAAGGGGGACTTCTCAGTCCTTTACTATTAGCTTGATATCGAAGCTGAGTAAAGAATAAGGAAGGAAGTTAAATCGTATAAGAGTGAAGGCGTCAGCAAACCCCCATTTCTGACAGTCAGCCATAGCGAAGCTGTTGGGTAGATCAGATAAACGTGCTTCATTCTCGTTTTCTGTTTCACAAGCGACTCTTTGAAACTCTTTATCTCCAGTTTCACGTGACTCAAACTCTCATCTCTCGTTTCACAAGGGACTCTGAAACTCTCATATTCCGTCTCACAAATACCTCCCTGAAACTCACCTCTTCCGTTTTACAAGTGACTCTCAAACCTTCATCTCCTGTTTCACAAGTGACTCTCAAACTCTTATCTCGCTTCTCACAAATGCCTCCCTGAAACTCTCATCTCCCGTTTCACAAATGACTGAAACTCTCATCTCTCGTTTCACAAATAACTCTTTGAAACTCTCATCTCGCGTTTCACAGATGTCTCCCTGAAATCGTATCGTCCGCTTTACAAATGACTCTCAAACTCTAATCTCACAAATCACTCTTTGAAACTCACATCTCCCGTTTCACAAGTGACTCGGAAACTCTTATCTTCCGTTTCACAAATTACTTTCAGACTCTCATATCACGTTTCACAAGTGACTCTGAAACTTATTTTCCGCTTCACAAATGACTCAAATTCTCACCTTCCGCTTCAGAAATGGCTGACTCTCAATTCCCGTTTCACAAGTAACCCTGCAGCTCTTATATCCCGTCTCACATACTGTATGTCTTCCTGAAGCTGTTATCTTCCGTTTCACAAATGACTCAAATTCTCGTCTCCTGTTTCACAAGTAACTTTGAAACTCTCATCTTCCGCTTCACAAATGACTCTGAAACTTATATCCCGCCTCACAAATATCTCTCTGAAACTCATCTCTCGTTTCACAAATGACTCTCTATCTTCCGCTTCATAAATGACTCTGACTATCACCTCCCATTTCACAAATCACTGAAACTCTCATCTCCCGTTTCACAAATGTCTCCGAAACGGGCTTGAAAATATCGATGCACTCAGTTTTAATAACACAAGAGAGCGACTGTTTACATACAGTTACATCTTCAGGTACAATAATGAAATACAGTAATCTCAGTCATTCTTTGTACTACGAATTACATGGATTAGGACCTCGTATTGACCCCCTCAGTCCGATGACGCAATACTCGTGTGTGTGTGTGTGTGTGTGTGTGTGTGTGTGTGTGTGTGTGTGTGTGTGTGTGTGTGTGTGTGTGTGTGTGTGTGTATTCTTGCCATAACCAGATGATTTCATATACTGTACCTAAGAATAGACTTCATAAACTCTTGGGGTTAAATATAGCCTTTATATAGGAAAGTAGTTTACTAATAGATATTCTCTCTAGGTTCACTGTGATTGATTAGTGGCTGGAAAATAAAATAATAATGACCTAGAGCTGAGGAGGCATAAAATACGGGATCTTAGCAGTTGTGGTAGGTGAGAGAGAGAGAGAGAGAGAGAGTGCTTGTGCTGGGGTGGGATTAGCCCAGTGGTCCATTACAATCAGCCAGACCAGTTCGATAATGTGACAACGAGTGAGTTCTTCAGACACAAATGAGACCACAAACAGGTGCTTCAAAATATATACCATCCAATATATGATGTTTTGCGGATTTTCGAGTCCTTATAAATACCACCTTAATATTTGCATTGAGAATCACACGGTAGGCCATGTATCACAGTGTTTCGTCTATATTTCATAATGATACGTGTGGTAAGGGGACTGATACTTTTTTGGCTGACTGTACTGTACAGTGGGGAAAAAAGTGCGCCTAATATTTCACTTAATACTTCTGACTTTCCTCTGCTGGCTAATATTTCCAGTCTGAGAGAGGCTCGGTATGTTTCCCTGCCCATATGTGATTCTGATTTATTGATTTAGGGAGAAAAGTGACGGACATCCACTGAGTTTATTGAAGTAGTAGGTGAACTTTTGTCTCGTTGTACCATGGTAGGTTTGGTACAATAATACTGTACCGTGGAAGGTGTGGTTCAATAATATATTCTCAACCGTGGTCAAGTGTGGTGCAGTAATACATTCTCTGTACCGTGGTAGGTGTGGTACAATACTGTATTTAATTTTCTGCTCTGTAGTAGATGTGGTACAATATTATACTCTCTGTACCGTGGTTGGTGTGGTGCAATATTACATTCTCAGTGCCGTTGTAGGTGTGGTGCAATATTATTATTTTTGTCGTGATAAGTGTGGTACAATATATTCATTATGTGTTGCAGCAGGTATGGTACAATAATACATTCCCTGTACCGTGGCAGGTGCTGAGGTGCGGTACAGCATCACGGGCGGCAACAGGGACGGCCTCTTTACCATCGACCAACACTCCGGCATCATCACCCTGGCCGCAGCCCTAGACCACGAGACACACACATCGGTGAGTTCTGTATCAAGTTGGACGGCATGTCAGGTCTGCCTCGGAGATTGGTGCTGGAGAGAGACGCCTTCATGTGGCAGCACCGATATAACTGGGCGATGAAGATGCTCAGTTATTCAAACATCCATCAACCCCCCTCCCTTTCTCTCCCCCTCCCTCTCTGCCAAGGAGGATAGTGGTCTGCAGGAGAGGGCAACTTCATGAAGCATGCCTTTCAGCTGAGCCGGAGGCTGCAACTACTACTACTGCCGCTGCTGCTGCTACTACTACTACTACTACTATTATTACTACTACTACTACTATTACTACTACTACTACTACTATTACTACTACTACTACTACTACTATTACTACTACTACTACTACTACTACTACTACTACCACCACTACTACCACTACCACTGCTGCTGCTGAAATTCCTTTACGCCTTTTTCCTCAGTGACTTATTTGGCACATCACATCTAAACAGTTTTCTTGTATGTTACTGATGCCAGGTGCGTCTGCGCTGAAAATATATAATTAAAATAACATAATACATGGTGGAAGAGGCAGAATAAGTTACTGAGGAAATGTCACGAAATCTGATGCAAAGACATGACCATAAAGAGAATGGTTGATGCTTTGACAGTGATTTGTAATGCATGAGATCCATTACTAAACACAGTGTGAAAGGAAAAATAGTAGCAAGAGTAGTCAGAAAGCTCACTGTTACGACGAAGCATCATGATACCCCTTTTCATATTTTTCACAACCTTAATCCATTACACAAAAAATAAAATAATTTCTTTTCCTCTGGTGACCCTCTGTCATTTAGTGAAGTTCCATCCAACAGTTTTTACTTAATATTGTCAAGAGGCAGACAGATACCCGTACACAAATAGCTACACTAACAAGCCGAGGCAAAAACATAGCCCCTCTCCATGGAGGTATTAGGAATAAGCAATAATAAACAGCAGAGAATGGCAATGATAACAATCTGAAGTTACTAACAGTGTTGTGTCCTTCCCTGTGTCAGCACGAGCTTGTGGTGTGGGGTGAGGGCGGGGGCAGCAGTGCCACTACTGTGGTGCAGGTGAGGGTGGCCGACGTCAACGACAACCCGCCATACTTCCTCCACCCGCGGCCAGAGGTCACCGTCGTCGAGGAGGACCACCGCCACCTGCCCGCCACCATCGCCACGGTAAGTGACCACCCCCACGACCATGTTGGCTGGCCAGGCCCACGGTCATGGTGGGTGACCAGACCCACTACTATGGTGGGTGACCAGGCCAACGACCTTTATGAGTGGCCAGGCTCAAGACCATGGTGGGTGACTAGACCCACGCCAATGGTAGGTGACCAGACACATGACCATGGTAGGTGGCCAGACCTACGACCATGGTATAAGACCGGACCCACAACCGTAGTGTCTTGCGAAGCCCAGTATTATTTTGCGTAACGAGGGAGCAAGATCGTGGTGGGTCGGGAGGGGCCTAGAACTGTGATAATTTATGAGGAATCAAAGATCATGAAATTTTGTGAGGGTCAGGACCATGGTTGGTCGCGAAATAAAGTGCGAAATAAGTATCACTACCATCAAGGCAATGCGATAGGAAGTTTGGTGGAGAGAGGTGCATACTGCGGGGATGGGAAAATAATGGACATTGGACTGGAAGTAAAGGGAGGACTGCACTGGTGCTGTGAGTTGCTTATGTGCCGTTTTAATGACGGCGTCAGGGAAGCATTTGTCTGTCTATCTGTATATCTATCAATCTGTCTATCTATCTATTTATCTATCTATCTATATATTCATCTATCTATCTATCTGTCAGTCTATCTATCTATCTATCTATCTATCTATATCTATCTGTATACATTATATATATATATATATATATATATATATATATATATATATATATATATATATATATATATATATATATATATATATAATAGAAACAACCTCAAGGAGCGAAGTTTCTGTATATATTAATACTGTACATATACATATACTTGGGCTGAACTTGGCATTACAATGTATGCGTAAACCATAAACACATATTCTGTATGTAAGTACGGAAATGGAACCAGTCCACATTTGGTGGATGCGTAGTGGGCTATAGTTTACTGCCCTGCACGTCAGCAACAACATATTTGATGAGCATACATATCCACCGGCTTGTGTGTGTGATAAGGTACACATTGACGTATCACCTTTAGCTTCAAATATCTGGTTCAGTCTGACTCAACCTCAGCCTGGCACACGGCCTGAGATATATCTGTCTTCTCTCCTTTGTCCTGTTCTGATTAAAAGACTTCAGTCCTTTGAAATAGGATCTTAGCTGTTTCATATATCTTACCAAGGACGCACGTACGGATCTTTTTGTATTCCTAGGGGCGTCGGAGATTTGGAAACACATCTTCCGTAGCGATGTAATCTGCGGTGTACACCCCAGTGCTAGTTGGTATGTCTGATACAAACTACGTCGATATTAGAATAGCAAGTTGTATTATGCAAAACAAGTCGCCGACGAAGTGGTGCCACGAAGCCTCCTGTTCCACCTGAATTCTGTCTATTTATCTATTGCCAGACGCCTTAATCCTGTAATGGGTGGCCACAAAAAGATCGCCTCCATGTCGCCCTGTCCCCCGCCATTTCATTTCCCTGCTCCCAGCTCATACCCCCCTCTCTCATACACCTCTCCACTCAATCCCTCCATCTCATCCTTGAATTACGACCCTTAATTACACCGACTTTTGCTTCGTTCAGATACCCACAATTACCTCAACCAGTCAACCAGAAGCACATCCTGTTTGGCCTGACGTCTGGCTACCGCTAGAGTATCCCAATTTCCGTGTCTTCAACAAATAGTTTGCTCTTACCTGACGCTTTCTGTCTAGCTCTGTGGTCATTCGAGATCTCCCTTACTCTGGTTTACTCCATATGATTTTCAGTACTTTGTCTTATCTTTTACCTCTCCACCACCATTACGTCATTTTATTTCACCCTTGCCATCATCTGACAATTCTCGTCAACTTATGAAAGACTTTACGGACTGGAAGAGTTAGATACAACATTCATGAACCCCTTCAGAACCAGGAGATATTTTAAAGATGAATCAGATCGCCACGCAGCAGTAAGATTAACTTATACACAGATAGGTGGGTAGGTACTTAGTTTATTGACCACGACTTTATGAATACATAGTACTTGTACACATAATTATCATTATAGAAATATACAACTAAACACTGTGTATAGCCCCTTAGGTACCCACTTCAGCTACTGACCTGTGTAAATGATTCAGAAACTGAGACACAAGGGGGAACATGTAATTATAGAGAGAGAGTGCATGTGATTCCTGCATAAATAATCTTACATGAAGCATCTCGGTTTGATCATCTGAATTTGTGTTCCTGGATATGTGTTAGATGCTTGAAGAAGTTATTCATAGCTAGTTTTGATTTTAAGATGCTTATCAACACGAGTCCAGTTCTCAGCTGCAACGGGTTTACAGCTACTGATGAAGGGCGAAGTGTTAAGGAGTCCATGTTCCCTCATCAGGTCATCAGACAGTAGTAGTAGTAGTAGTAGTAATAATGATAATGATAATAATAATAATAATAATAATAATAATAATAATAATAATAATTTCCCCGTAGAATACAACCCACAGCAGGTAATATAAGTCTGAGCAATATGAAATTAATCTTCCTCATCTCGGCGCTGTGACGTAACTTTAATCTCACACACTGTCTCCATCTCCCTCCCTCCTCTTCTCTACCTCCACCCCTTTCCCTCCTCCTCCTCCTCTTCGTCTCTCTCCCTCCCATCTTCCAATTTTGCCTTCCATCCGTCTCTTTCCTCATTTTCTCTCCAGTCCTCCGTACCTCTCTCCTCTCTCCCTTCTCCCTCTTCCTCCTTCCTTCCATTTCCCCTCTCGCTCATCCATCTTTCCTCTCTCTCCCTCAGTCTCTTCCTCATCCACCTCTCCCTCTCCTCTCCAAAACTGACCTTTCACAACACCTAGCGTGCCTCCTTCCTCCACAGCTACCCCTTCAACCTTCATCCCCACCCCTTCCCCTCCTTCCCCCCTCCTCCTGCCCTCCATCCCTTCCCCCTGTGCTCCTTCATCACCCAGTCCTCCCCTCCCCCATCTTCCCCCCTCCTCCTGCCTCTCCGTGAAGAACATTCCCGTCACCACAAGTAATTAAATCCATGAAAATTGTCAGCACATAATTTCCGCCCAGTCCTGCAGAAGCGACCACCACGGCAGCGACTAGGGCTGTGGTGGTGGTGGTGATTGTGGTGGTGGTGGTGGTGGTGGTGATTGTGGTGGTGGTGGTGGTGGTGGTGCTTGTGGTGGTGCCTGGTAGTGGCCCCTGTGGTGGTGTTGGTGATGAGCTGTTGACCTTGGCAGTTATCGAGAGAAGCCATTACGGTGCCTTATATATTTCTAATGATGCAGTGGCTGTCTCCTTGTATCAGCCCTGCGTTGACAGCACGAGATGATACTGCGACATTCCAATCAGCAGTTATTCCTGGCTATAACTGCAGTATTTACCGGCAAACAATTTATGGGAGAATCTTACCAGCCAGACAATTTTATATGTGAGTTGGCGGTATATTTCCAGGGCAAGGCTTATACATTTAATGATATAGCGTGATAATTTGACCTTCAGTTCCTTAACATTTGTTTTTATTTTGTTTTTAATCTTATGTCTCAATGCGAATTTAACCAGGACGGGTTAGATAGAGCAAGAGATTACCCGTACACTCTGTAAATTCGTCTACAGATAGCAAGGAAAGCGAAATAATACCTTACTTGAGGGAAGAGTTCAAGGTCTTCACTGATAGCTTAAGAAATGTTACTTCCCTTGAGAGGCGGCAGTTCCTTCCATGAAATTAATAGTTGCCTTGTATCCAGACTTCAGACACCTCCTCTCGCAAACCTACTTCTTTCAGAGTTAATGGATTTTGCCAGAACGGTAAAGCTAAGAACTACAGTAGATATAGGTCATTTCTTGAACCCAGGGTCCTTTTTTTTTTTTTTTTTTTTTTTTTTTGTTAGTCTCAGTTTTCTGCCGTTTGAGAAGGATATCCAGTAATAAAGGTTTGATTAAATATGTGAGTTAGATGAAGGGAGAGAGGGAGGGGGAGGCCAAGGATGAGATGCAGGGATGGAGTGGAGAGGTACATTATATGAGAGAGGAGGGTGTGAGCTGGAAGCAGGGCAGTGACGGGACAGGGCGACATAGAGGCGATTTGTTTGTGACCACCCCTCACAGGATTAAGGCGTCTGGCAATAGATAGATAGATGTTTCCTGACAAGAGTTCCCTTCCATTGGCTAAATAAAATCATCTGGAGATAGCGTGGTTAAAAGAAAACAAGCTGTCGATCCTCTGTCTATCTATCTATTGCCAGACGCCTCAATCCCGTTTGGGGTGGCCACAAACAAATCGCCTCCAAGTCGCCCTGTCCCTCGCCATTTCACTGCCCTGCTCTCAACTCACACCCCCGTCTCTCATATACCTCTCCACCCCATCCCTCCCTCTCATCCTCGGTCTCCCCCTCCCTCTTCCCCCCTCCACCTCACTCACACACACTCTCTTCGTCAGTCTTTCACCCTCCATCCTCTCCACATGGCCAAACCACCTCAGTGTGTTCCTCATTACGCTTCCTATCACATCCACACCACGACGCTCCTTTATATCCTCATTCGTCAGCCTGTCTCTCCATGTGACTCCACAGGCTTCTCTTAAATAACTCATTTCCACTGCTCTCACTCTTGACTTGTGTCCTTCCAACAACGTCCAAGCTTCACTTCCATACGTTAGAGTTGGTATCACAATACTGTCGTGTAGTAACTCTTTCACTTCCATGCTCACTTCCCTGTTTCTTATCACTGCTTTCAAAGAACCAGCAACCTTTCTTCCCTGCTGTACCCTTTCAAGCACTTCACCCTCCAAACCTCCATCCTTACTCATCACACTACCCAAGTACTTAAACGTACTCACATTTTCCATTTCCGCACCATCTAACCTCGCTGTACATTCACTGACTTCACCTCTCTCAAAGACCATCACTTTACTCTTCCCTACATTCACCTTTAGATTCCGTTTCTTACACACTCTCCCAAACTCATCCACCAAGCCTTGCAGCTCCCCTTTGTCTTCAGTCAACAACACAGTATCATCTGCAAACAACAGTACAGGGAGTTTCCAAACACTATCCTCTCTCACCAGGGCCCCTCCAACATCCACTACCCTACCTTGTACCTCTTTTATTACCCCATCCATGTACAGATTGAACAACCATGGAGACATGCCACATCCCTGTTTCAACCCAACTTTCAAAGAGAAAAATTCACTCAGTTCACCATCCACACGCACTGCAGCCTTAGCACCATCGTACATACTCTTCACAGCATTCAACAACTTCCCATCTACTCCATATATTCTTAACACTTTCCACAATCCTTGTCTATCCACCCTGTCATATGCTTTCTCCAAATCCATGAAAGCCGCATACAACTTGTTTCCCTTCTCTAGAAACTTTTCCACTAAAGATCTAAGAATGAATATCTGATCTACACAACCTATTCCCTTCCTAAAGCCTCCATGTTCTTCTCCAACTAATTTCTCTGTTCTTTCTCTAACTCTGTCAATAAGTTTCCTACCATACACTTTTCCTATTATACTAAGAAGACAAATGCCCCTATGATTACCACACACTTCTTTTTCCCGTTTTCCTTTGTACAAGGGAATAATTATACCTGACTTCCAATCCTCCGGGACTCTACCTTCCTCCCAGGCCAATCTGCACATCTCCCACATCCATTCTACTACCATCTCTCCCCCATGCTTCAGCATTTCACCACACACTCCATCAATTCCTGGGGCTTTCCCTGATTTAACTTTCTTCATTGCTTCCACAACTTCTATCCTACTGATTTCTTCCTGTCTTCTCACCTCCCTCCTTCTCCCAGCCATTCCCCAGCCACTTACGAGGTATTCTCGCGTTACTTCCATCCTCTATGTTCAACAATTCCTTAAAGTGTTCTCTCCATCTGCTCACTTTTTCTCCCTTCTCCACTAGTAATCTACCATTTTTATCTTTCTCTCTCCTGCTAACTTCACTTCCACCCTGTCTTACTCTTTTCACCTCTTTCCAGAACATTTTCTTACAATCCCTCCACTTTACACTCAAATTCCTTCCAAATTCCTCATCCACTCTCTTCTTACTCTCTCTTACTAATCTTTTCACCTCTCTCTTTCTTTCTACATATAACTCTCTCTTCCACCTCTCAACTTCTTCCACGCCCCTATTACTCATCCATTCATTGTGTGCTTTCCTCTTTTGTGCCACAGCCTGTCTCACCTCTTCAATCCACCACGCTGTTCCTTGCACCCCCCTCCGTCTTCTCTTCCTGCCACACACCACATCACATGCTGCACATATTTCTTCTGTAAATATCCTACACACACCTTCCACGTCTCCCATCTGCTCCAATTCATATTTGCCCAATCGTTCCTCCACTTCTCTCTTATACTCTGCCTTTTTCTCATCCTCTTTTAACCTTTCCACTCTCCTTGCAACTACTCCTTCCTCTCGTCTTTTCCTTCTTCTATTCCTCCATCTTACTTGAATCCTAATTCTGGCCACCACCAAGTAGTGATCAGAAAGGGGAAAATTATAACATTTATTTAACGTTTCAGCACAAGTTACACACACACACACACACACACACACACACACACACACACACACAGTTTCTCCCGAGCTCAGTGAAATCGTCAGGAGAGACCTAGAGGAAAATCAGTCAGTCGTAGAATTGAAGAAGCTAATTAACGGTACTTCCTTCACCTTAACTTGGCCCAGATTTTCGTCTTTTAGAGTTTATATCGCGTAAGTCAGTGGCAGAATAAGCTAGTACTCCGGCTGTACACCCTGTCCGTAGCACTTCTTCGTGACTAGCACCATATTCTGTCAGTATCTTGCTACAGCTCAGTATGCAAGATGGAGAGATCAGTTTTAGGTCGCGTTAGAGTAAAACAAGTAGGCATTCTTAAGAAATACGGTTTTCTTTTTGCTCTTTTCAAAAAAATAAAAATAAATAAAAAAATAAAAATAAGAAAATACGTCATTCGATTCAAGGAGTTATTTCAGGCAGAGATTAGAGAGGAGGATTTTTCTGTTTACTTTGCCTAGGATGAGAGAGAGAGAGAGAGAGTATACGTTATCGGATTAGTGCCGTTAATTTATAGGGCAAGTTTATGGACCAGATATTTTTCTTTTTCACGTTTCAGTAAATATTGCACAGCTGCCTGGGCGTTTGGTCTCCCACGACACTTAATTCAGTTTGCCTCGGCACCCAGACACCCAAACGAACTCAGCCGTGCACCTGTCCCTTACTCGCCCCCGTGTGTGTGTGTGTGTGTGTGTGTGTGTGGGAAGGTAGGTAGGTAGATGGGTAGGCAGGTGGGTGTGGGTGTAAGAGAGAATGTGTGTGTGTGTGTGGTTCATATCGTTATCTCTTGAAAATAGGTTCTATAATACGTTTCATTGTGACAGCCAGTAGATAAGTATCGCCAAAATTTTGCTTATTCTGTTGCTGTACCTAGCAAGCCTAGCCAGTGCAGGAGACCCCTTAATACAGAAGACGTAGCCAGTGCGGGAGACCCCTTAATACAGAAGACGTAGCCAGTGCAGGAGACCCCTTAATACAGAAGACGTAGCCAGTGCGGGAGACCCCTTAATACAGAAGACGTAGCCAGTGCAGGAGACCCCTTAATACAGAAGACGTAGCCAGTGCAGGAGACCCCTTAATACAGAAGACGTAGCCAGTGCAGGAGACCCCTTAATACAGAAGACGTAGCCAGTGCAGGAGACCCCTTAATACAGAAGACGTTCAGTAAAACTAGTTCAAGAGACCCCTTAGTTCATAAAACTATCTCACATCTGTCATTAAAAAGGACCCTCCCAGTATGCATTTAATCCTCGGAAACCAATAATAAATACGAAACACGATATCGAAGCGAAAGTATTCAACGCCAGTAACTCATAGACCTTAATTTTTTATTCCTGATTTTCCTAGGGATCTTTATTCAGCTTTGGAGAGATTTATCGAACAGGGGGCGTTATATATAGTGTTCATTAACCCCTTCGTTGTTAGAGGTGTGTCCTAAATTGGAAAAAAAGAAATGTTAACTTGAAATAAAGATGGAAAATATATCGCAGGATTCAGTGGGATAATTATGAACATTAGTAACCCTGCAGGATCAGAGGTCTATTATGTGCTGAGTGAAATCGTCTGACTTGCAAAAATTAAGTGGAAAAATAGGTCCCATAAATCAAGACAGTTTAAGGACTCTGCCGGAATGCCTGACTTTCGCCGGTCCTCTTACCTCCGCAGCCGACTCTCATTCTGCATTTTTAAGTGTCGGGTCTCTCATGACTCCAGGGTAATGTGTGTGTCGTGCTTAGTATATGACGTTCTCTTATTTCAGTCGCATTTTGGAGGACTTTTTAACCCCCGTGAATCCCTTGACCTGCTGTTTGTCTCATCTTTGCTGTATTTAGACGAACTGATTCAGTTTTTGAGAGAATTTTCGCCCCTGAGAGGTTAGAAATAACAGACCTTTTCATTGATAGAGGTCCTTGATAAACGAGTAAAATTTGATGGTGTCAATAAAGACAGGAGCTACCCACTTTACACCAACTTGTTTTGACTTTTATTCTTGTTCTATCCAGACTGTTTTATTCTGCCTAAAGAGATATGTCGAGCTAGAGAAGGTTGATTAAGTATTCATCAACCCCCTTCGCAAGAGGACGTCTAATCAGTGATAAATAAGGTAGCCTAATGGTAGCAGGAGCGAAATATATCAGGGCTTTATCGCAGCCAAGACACTTTTTTTTTCTTAAGCCTTTTTCTGTGGAATAGATATGGTTTAACCTCTACCTGTGGTGTAGGTCTTCATTAACCTGTTCACTGCCTGAAGTCTCTCCATAAGCCATTAAAATCGTGAAATGTTGCAAGAATAAAACTCGAAAAAGCTGGTATCGTAAATGAAGTACAAAAAAAAAAAAAAAAAAAAAAAAAATCTTTGGCTATTTCGTCAGTTTCCACAAAATATTTCATGGCAGTGAAAGTGTTAAAATTTTCTCAAAAAATTCTCTAGTCCTTTTTTTCTGTCTCCCTCGCAGCATATTCTGTTCTGTGCCACTGTGCAGCCAAACGATTTCACAGTGCGGTGACCGGTACAGTTGGCAGTCCTCACAAGCCACACAGACACCCCTCAGCCTTACCTGTGCATTGCTCAACACCCCATGCCAGTATATATAGAGAGACTGGAGGCCTGTTAATTTATGGTTTTGAATATTCAGTGATTTACACACACACACACACACACACACACACACACACACACACACACACACACACACACACACACACACACACACACACACACACACACACACACACACACACACACACACACACACACACACACACACACACACACACACACACACACACACACACACACACACACACACACACACACACACACACACACACACACACACACACACACACACACACACACACACACACACACACACACACACACACACACACACAAAATAAGCCGACCAATCATCAAAGTAACCACCCCAGTGCCACATCACTTACCATTTACTCTCACTCAAACTCCCAACATTTTCTGCATTCATATCTGTACTTTTAATTTTTTGTCTAGTCTACTTCAGTTTCCGCTCCAGCTATGACCTAAACCTTAACCCTTTCCTCCTACCTATTTCTCTTCCTGTCCGTCTTAATAACATGCTTTATATCCTTTCATCCACGGCACACCTCTACCCACCTTCCACTTTTACCATCATCTTCCTGCTTCATTTCTACCCACACTTTCGCTGTCCACTTAATTCAGCCGTGGAACTGACAAGCAATTCACTTACAACTATCCTTTTCCTCCCCCACCCTTTCTCACACCTAATCCCGTTGCCTCCCTCCGTACCATCCCACACTCCTCCCTCCTTCCCTTCCACTCTCAGTTTTTCACCTTGCGTTGTATACACGGGTATGTTTTGTCTCTATTTAGGGCCAGAAGAGGGTCGAAGTCGGGTCGAAACTGTTCCACGCCCTCAGTAAGCATTTCCATACGTGGGTACAACAATTTTCAACCAACCCACCTCCACCCCTCTACCCGTGCTTTTGTAATCCGTTTACCTTAAGTTGACTCAAATTTTCGTCCTTTTGCAGCTTATTTCTGATAGCTCAGTGACAGAATAAGGTAAAGCTGAGGCACTATATCCATTTCGTTTGTTTTCCGTGATTAGCACCGTAGACTAATGGTAATGTGTTGCCACAACTCGGTATTCTAGGTGAAGAGATGAGAATTTTAGGCCTAGTTACAGTAAAGAAAGGTATACGTAGTCCTCAGTACGGTAAATATTTGGATGGTCAACATATCTCACAGCAGTTCCGGAAGCTCCTGAAGCACCTTTGACATTACCTTTACCTCAAAGGATCTGTGTCCTAAAGAGGGAAAAGAATCTGAATACAAGTCCACTAGTAAGAGGAGTGACCCTCCGCCAACCTCAGTCACTTTGTACTTTTTAAAATTTTACTAAGGCTTCTCATGTGATGTCAAGAACCTCCTTCATCTCTCTGGCTTTCATATGCGAGGTCCTTCAATTACGTGGCAAGGTAACTCTTCGCCTAACTTCAGGATCGGCATTTTTTTACACTATGTTTTCGGTGTCTCCAAGCCATCCCCTGTGAAGCTATGAACATACGAGAATCTCCTGTGAAGCCGTGAATACCTGAGAATCCCCTATGAAGCCATGAATATCTGAGAATCCTGTGAAGCCACGAATATCTGAGAATCCCCTGTGAAGCCATGAATATTTTGGAATCCAGTGGGAGGCAATGAATAGGTTTCTTTTGGAAGTCTAGTGTGAATTTGGGAATGAACTGTTTTGAAGGCCTAGTGAGAATGTTGTGCTTGGGATTTGCGTAGTATGCGATATATTCAACAGTAAAAATCAGTGTATACTTTAAGTTCTGGGAGCCCTAAGTCTGAAGGTAGAGGGCATAAGCTCAAAAAGTCTCATTCGGAAACTACTATGCATTGTAATTTGTACTGTTTGTCTTTGCAATAAGGTCAATCAGGTGATAAGAAAATGACTGTGTATAGGAGAAACTCTATCAGGACAACAACAGCTTTATGTAGTGAATAAGATAAAAGCTCGCGCCCCCATTTAAAGCGACGTATATTCTGGGAGCCACACAAAAATAAGCTGCCATGGAGCGTGTTACTGCGGTGTAGTGTGTGACGACCCTAGATAAAGTTTTTGAAATATATGTGATAAGAATTGGCCTACAGCGTCAGATTCTTCCTTGCATAAGTAGAAAAAAAAGTGCCACACCACTACTACACGTGAAAAGTAACTCGAATTATTTACAAGTAGCATATTCTCTGCATTAAATACCAATCAAGTACATGAGCAGAATGGTTAGCATTATTGATATGAATACTCACAAGTAAATGTGCTTCTACTAGGAATTGCAAGAGCAGTGGAAAATAAAAATACGGTCTTACTTATAAAAACATATCAGTACCCTTCTTAGTCTAACTGGGCCTAAAATTGCCAGCTCTCCATCTTGAATGTGTACTGAATTGTTGCAAGAGATTAGTACAAGATGTAATGCTAGTTACAAAGAAGTGCTGTGGAAAGAATGTAGAGCCGTAGTACTATTCTGCCATTCAGCTAAGTGCAGTAAGCTGCAAATGACCAAAAATCTGGACCAAGGTAACGTAACAAGACTTTAGTGATTAATATCTAACAGGTAGTGTCCCGCCTGTCTGTCGTCAGGTGGTGGCGGAGGACCGGGACTTCATGGACCACCACGGGCTGCTGTACACGGTGCGAGGTGACGGTGTGGACGGGTATGCCACTGGCGATGCTTTCTTTACCATCAACTCACTCACAGGCGAACTCATCCAGCTCAGGGTAAGTTGTTTTTGTTGATCTGCCTCAGTCTAGCTTAGCACACCCATCAGCCACAGGGAAGCAGCCGCCCCTGACGTGGACAGTGGCTTGCTGTGGAGAGGAACGAGGAATAGTGTGGAGGTTTGGTTCCTGGGTGGATGCCGCATTTGCGCCTTCACCCAGTGAACATTGGCACCGTAGTAGATTCCGTTTAAACCTGTGATCTGGTTATGTGATTACCACCTAGCGTTGTAAATAGTTTCTTGGGTTACAGGAAACCATAAGACTTGTCACTCAGTGTAGCGCCACTTGAGGGGGAAAGAAGAGTAAAGTGATAGGAAGGAAAGAGAAGTAGGAAGCGAGGAGGACAGACACCGAATGATAAAAGTGAAGGAAGAAGTTGACAGCACTACATCAAGTGAGTGGATGACGGTTGCCGCCACCTATCTACTCTGGGTAATTTGAACATTGAAATAAGGATGTTTTGATTTGTTTTGGCTACATTATGAAATATTTGTCATATTTCTGTTGTTCCGTTGTCTTCATCCTATTCCATGTCCTCCCATCTGTTTCCCAGTTTAAGGACAAGATTAATAAACTAATATCACGGGTGGTGTCCTTTTTCAGTTTACTAGCCACAAAATTTCCGAGGTTCTGCTTTTCCCTGCAGGCGCTGGATCGCGACCCGCCGCGAGGTAAGGCGGTGTGGAAGGTGCGGGTGCAGGTGAGGGACGGGCAGGCGCTGTGGAGCCGCCAGGCCATGCAGCGCTACCTGGCTAACAAGGCCAAGGCCACAAACGCCACCACTACACAGCATAACGCTGGACGACAGAGAAGAACAGTGCGTGAGTTTGTGTTCAGTGCAAACAGTGGAAGAAAATCGAATGGTGTGTATGGCATTAGGAAGAGATATGGCTGGACTAAAAGGAAGCACGTGTCATTAACAAAAAATGAAACATATACTGAAAAAGAACGTCAGCACAATAAGCTGACAAGCAAGAGCCCAAATAGAGTCCTCCCTGGTCAGGCCATAGCAAGTGTGGACTCAGAGGCCGCCCAGCTGGAGTATGGTGCTGAGGCTAACCCGAGGGGTGGGAGGGCAAGGAGGTCAGGGGAGGGAGAGAGGAGCTTCGGGGAGTGGGTGGAGGATGCCCAGGACGAGGAGAAAACGAAGAACTTTATGAGATGGGTGGCAGAGAACCAGGATGGGGAGGGAGTGAAGGACTTTAGGGAGTGGGCAGAGGATGAACAGCTTGACATGTGTGGCGGTAACGTGACCGAACCCGATGATGGACGGCTGGCTGGGGCGGGGCGGGGCCTGCATGGTCTTGGTGGGTCGCTGGTACATGTGGCCGAGACCCAGGTCACCATCAGGGTGAAGGACGTCAACGACAACCCACCCGTCTTCCCCAACACAACCATGTTTGGTCTGGTGCAGGAGAACGGACCCATCGGTGAGTTGTGCGGGGGTCTGTAGTAAATGTCTGAGTTATGCTATGATCATATCTGTTAGTAATGCTTCGTTATATGTCGAGCACCTATCATTCAGTTGAATTAACTATTAAAGTTTTTAAAATTAATGAAATACACACATTACTATTCACATGTAACCTTGTAAATGTCCAATATACATCCTGTGATATAAATCGCAATACTAAGAAGCGTTGTTATAAAAATCTCCGCCGGCCAGTGAAGGTAATAGCCTATTTATTTTTGAAATATACTGACACATCTAAAAAGGCCTGGCATTAATATAAGTGAAGCTCCAACCGGTGTTAGACTTAATGTTAATAGCCCTCCACACGTGGGCCAAATAACTGAGCATAATTCCCGCAAATTTTGAATTATGTTTTCTGCCACTCTTAGGCAATGAGAACTGCGCGTGTGTTGAACTAATGAGCATGCGACCCTTCATCTCTCCTTCATGCATCTCATATCTTTATCACTATAATTTCATTATT
>NC_137050.1:50740252-51018808 GCF_032717465.1 Coenobita brevimanus
ATTACTTTGTACATCTTTCCAGATTTGATTCCCAAGTTCAACGCAGGAAAGCTAGTTCAGTTTTCTCTCAGCTTGTTCATGTACATTTCTCTTTCTATTCCCTAATCTCTTTTTCACACTTCTTAGCATCTTTCCTTCTCAGTTCATTCGAATAAGGGGGCATGGTGGCTCAGTGGTAGAGCATCAAACTCGTAATCGGGGGATTGTGAGTTCGAGCCTCGCCGGGACTGCCGTGCCGGGAGTGGTAGCGCACTCCTGTACCTTAGCGGGGCCATATGATCCAGTACAGGGTCTAGCTCGAGGGAACGCCATTTCTCCCATTTTCATTCGAATAATTGTCTCATTTTTATGTAGTTCAGTTTTCCTTTTCTCGCCCACGGCTCTCTCTGCTTCATCTCGTTTTCCTCTCTCACTAGTTATTACTTTCAACACCATCCTTGCTTTTACGTTCTTACCCAGACATTCATACAATAGTCACAGTTTTTCAAAATTCACATATTCCCAAATCAGTAACAGTTGGTAAAGGAAGCTCCCTGGCACCTTAACGATTACCCATTAACATACTATTTTTTCCTTCTTATATCTTTTTAATGTCGACGTAATTTCATGGCTAACACACAGGGATATAGTAGCGGGGCAGAATCAAAAATAAACCCGTAAGGAAGAAGTGTTAATCAGCTTCCTAACAGGGCGAGTATACTGTCCTCACTCCTTCCCTGTATTCTGCTTTTACTTTCAATTACTCCTTGGATTTTAGTTGTCTAATTACCCCTCTCGTATTTTTTTCCATGGCCTTCTCAGTATTGGTCTAATACTACAATAATATACTCATATAATTTTCTGAACTGTCTTCTTTCACACCTTTTTCTAATAACACAAACAAGTGTCCTCTTCTCAAACTTACAAGCGAATAATTAATTAGACTTTCATCAATTTTCACCGCTGTCTGTATGTTGTGTTTATTGCTGTGCCATGAGTGCTTAAAGCTTCGTTTTGGGGGATGAAATATGAAATTCTTGAATTTTGTTACGCACAGGACTGCGTTTTTCTGCACACACACACACACACACACACACACACACACACACACACACACACACACACACACACACACACACACACACACACACACACACAGAATTCTCGATCACACTGGTATACAGGAAAAGAAAATACAAAAGAAAAACAGGACGTACTGAAATGGTTTGCAGTTCACTCAACTTGTGTGTCAGGCGGCTGGGCTCCCACACCAGCTCAGACGCCCGCTAAGACGTGCCAGGTGAGGCCGCGGGACACCTGTGAATCGGGTATTACTGGGGATAACCCAGGACTTCAAAAGGCTTTACCCCGTTTGTACAGACCACCGACCGCCGTGCTCAAGTGATAAGTTTCGTTTTTTCCATCGTAGTATTCATATATATCGTTTCGTAATGCATACTCATTTGATTTTCGTTGTTTGAATTCTTTCCATCTCAGTTTGTTGTTTTTTGTCATCATCATCATCATCATCATCATCATCATCATCATCATCATCACCCCTTTCGGTACTCGGCAGAACCTCATAGCACATAAAATAAATCGCCATACAGTTATTACCAGATCATCGTCAGCAGCATCATACCTTCAGACAGTCAACACTAGCAATGAAGAAACGTCTATTTACACATTTCACGAGTAGGCCAATACCACACCTCTGTTTGAACACTGTACTAATAGCCTTCCCTCCTGACATTCATCCATCGAGTACACTTATCAGCGTTTGGATCAAGACATCACTTGGCCATCCTCAGTTACCAGCTTACACTGGGTTGGGTAGAACTACAGATGACACGTTCCCCGCCTGTAGAATAAGCACACACACACACACACACACACACACACACACACACACACACACACACACACACACACACACACACACACACACACACACACACACACACACACACACACATTGATGCACTGCACGGAATGTCACACTAAGACTCAGACAGCATCAGCGGTGTAAGAAACCTCTGGGACGACCCCATAAGGACGGTAGCATGCGTGCGGTTTATGGGTCTGCTCGACCAGGCAGATATGGGTTAAGCAGCAGCTGAGATTACTTTCGTATTTTATTCCTACTGCTACGTTCAGCTTAGGGAACATCACTTATTCTGGTGTGGTTAATAAGAACCAGCTTATGTCAAACGCCTCCATTTTGAAAAGTCTTCCCTAAGATGAATATATATGTCAGAATCGGTAGAGAGGCGGACCGCAATCCTGATGAACCCAGGCTCGAATCCCGGCTGGGGCAGGGAACAGTTTAAGGATTTGAATTTCATTAAAAAAAAAAAAAAAAAAAAAAAAAAAAAAACAGGCTTTCCTGATCTACCAGAAGACCCGCCGACATGTCGTAAAAGTACCCCCGCTAATACCAATACACTAGTCCTGTATGAGACAGCCCTAGCATGTATTCAATATGGAGGGTGGGTGTTAGCGCCGAAGTGGTGACATGTGGAGGTGTAGGAGGACTACTGGGCCTTGGGATAGGCTACTGCCCCCGAGATATAGGCCCTGAAGACTTTGCCCAGAATCGGACACACACACACACACACACACACACACACACGGGCAAAGAAGCCTGTGGTGTTGTATTTAGTTGCTCACCATCCTACCAACCACTGCCCACCCAGATTTGTCGGTAGTCGTGGTGGCTGCCTGGGATGCAGATGACGACTCTGAAGGATCCAACGCCAAAATCACGTACGGCATTAAGGAGAACGCCATACATGAAGGCACAGGCGAGGCCATATTCTCCATACACCCGGAGTCAGGCCTGGTGCGGACGGCTGTCTGCTGTCTGGACCGGGAAACCACGACCCAGTACCAAATCCAGGTGGTGGCCACGGATGGAGGCGGTCTGCAAGGTGAGGAAAAGTTCATTTATATTTTCACCCCGTAACAGTTCAGAATTCACTGATTCATCGAAGATATTTAGCAAATGGTTGCCAGTACAAAAACACGTACAATATATATCAGATGACCATGTTATTCATTCTAGTACAGTAGTAATTAAGTACGGACACACATTCTAAGATTGGAAAGTTGAAAAGCAAAGGTTATTATTATTATGTTGCTAGTCCTGTCTCACCAATTGCATGTTAATACTCAGTCCCCCCTTCTATGGCCTCAGGGACGGGTGTGGTGGTGGTGCGTTTGGCTGACGTCAATGACAACGCACCCCAGCTAGAGGAGAAGCTGTGGGAGGTGGAAGTGGACGAGACGTGGGGTGATGGTCCCCCTGATAACTCCACAGTCCTCAGCATCTCAGTCCTTGATCCAGACACATCCAATTATTTCTACTACAGGGTGATTTTTTTTTTTCTTTTTTAATCCATTAGTCAGTTTTAGTAACTCCTTCAGTGGGTGACGTACTAGTGTAGTTTAGTTCAGCTAAAGCCAGAAGACTTCATTCAGCTGAGAAATGATCTGTCGTAATTAAGTGGTTAATGGAGGCTGTCAATCGCTTCTCCAGTTCGCGAAGTCTCTTATGGCGAATGAAATGGTTTTAAAAGGTCGCACGACTGAAGGGATTAAATGCTGGTTGAAATTAAATATGTAATGCATGGTATTCTTATTTGGTAACTTTACTTAAGCTATGTGAAGAGAGATGTACCAGCATGCGCTACGGACACTTGCAGTACTTTTCACATGTACTTGCCTCAGGTTGTTCATGCCAGCGGATGGGGATGGCAGCACTTCGGCGTGAGGTCAGTGGGCGCCGTGGGTCACATCTACGCCCGTCAAGCGCTGGACTATGAGGACGAAGCTCACCGCCGGGGCTTCCGCTTCTTGGTGCAGGTCACTGACAGGGTGAGTGTTTGCCAGGACTGTCAACTGGTTAGGCTGACTTAGGGTATGACCTTAAAAACTTGAGAGATTGGTCGGGGTCCCTCGTCAAAGGAAAGTATTATCGTTTGCTATAAAGCTTGGTACTACCTCTCTTAGTATTTTCATTCTCTGGCATGAACTGCTGATGTGAGCTTACCTTCATATAATTCGTGTTTTCTCTCTTTGCAGTACAAGATAAAATGACGGACCTTAGCTGAATGATAATTAACGCATAAGGATGACGTTAAATAAAGTAGCCTACATACCTCCTCTACGCTCAGTATTTCATGCAGGGTAGTTGAGTTGACCTTGTTAGAAGTTCTGTCAGTCATTTATTTAGGTCAGTATCATGCATCCTGTACACTCTGATTTACTGAAAACACAGCTGTACCCTTGTTTCAGGACCTTCTTTTCCAGTATAATTACTGCATCCTTATAAACTTTTCTCACAGCTTTCGTAATTGTATTCAGTTAGGGAACGGTGTTTTAGTAGTTAGACAGACAGGCAGGCATAACAACATATCTTTCAGAGTTTAAGTTCCTGATTATGATGACGTGTATTGTACTGTATTTTTGTATGGCTTATATTGCACGTTTTTTTTTTCCAACCCAGGAAGGATCTTTAAGAAATATATCTGTTGTGCTTATACACTTTTTGAAATCTTGTTAAATCCCATCCTTGCCTCGAACAGTTTCTTGAAGATTATGAACAGCATCATACTTTGAAAAGATGAAATACAAATACGGCACGAATCAGAAGAAATTGATAACATGATGTCGTTAAGGTATTCATATGGTATTAAGTTGTTTTCTTAATGATCGCATTCCACCCGAAGATCCTGTAGGCTCGAAGAAGCTGTCATATGAGAGTGTAATAATTAAGAGTAATATCACAGTGTTTGCATAGTAAATCAGGTTGGCAGCTGCATTTACTTTGTCAGTGGGTCAAATGCCGCTTGTTTTGTGGGTAACACGTTATAGTTAGACAGAGGGAGTTTGCCACATACACCCCAGCTCCCTTAGCCTTAACAGCCACAGATTGTCTTTTATATATTATTCCTGGTATCTACGGAGGATTTACTTCAGCTTTTGAGAGATTTTTCCAATTGGAGGGGTTCGATATAGCTTTCATTAACCGTTTCCCTGCTAGAGATCCTTAGCAGGTTGGATGAAATCGTCTGGTAGTGGACTGATTCTGATGCAAACTACGTCATGGTAGTGAAGGAGTCAATGTTCTGGCACAGGGTCGCGGCGGATGGGAGGACGCCCGACACTTGGACTCGGCGTGGGTGGTGGTGTGGCTGCGAGACATCAACGACAACCCGCCTCAGTTCCAGCGCCAGAATGTCCACATCACCGTCAGTGAGGATGCTGCTCCAGGCACGATGCTGGCCAACCTCCCCGCACGGGACCCAGACGGTGTAAGCTGCACTGCTTGTGATACACATCATCTTGACTTTTTTTTTTTCTTTCCAAGGCAGGGGTTAGGGTAGGAATTACAATTGAGCAAAGAGAAAGCACAGCAGTAGTACCAGTATGCCCTGAAATAGTCTGCACAATCATTCACATCAGCAGAAAGAAGTGAAATAACCAACAAGAGCTGTTAAATTTGGAGAAAGAAGCGGTTAACTTGTATACCTCACTGTTCGTCATGCTATCTCCTTTTTCCGTTGAGTTATGGGTGGGTTTTATACAGCTACCGTTGACCCTGGAAGGTACTGCCATGAGACCGAAGTGTGCCTACAGGCTTGGTTACTAGCCACACAGTCATTATTCTTAGGCAGGTAACTCAACCACAAGTACAAAAAGTCCAAGCTGAGAGTCCCTCATTGTTACTAGTCTGATTTCTCCCCCCCCTCCCCCCAATGGGTCCAGCAAGTGTTGGGAAACAGAGTGTTTTTGGCTGGTAGTTTAGCCTCCACTCCTTGTAAAAAACAAATTGTACCATGGCGAACCTTAATCACAAGAATCCTTAAGGAGCATGTAGTCGTTTCAAATGATTGATTGAAGAGGGCGCACAACTAACAACGATCAGCCTATGCATAGGTCCTGCGGCTTCAGTACAGTAATACAAGTTTTTTCATTCCTCTCAAAGGTAGAATGAAATGTACTGAATACTGAGAACCAAAATCAAATCTAGTCAGACTTCTTTATGGCGATTTCAGAGTAGATATTAAAAACACATTCGTGTAAATATCAAGTAACAAAATTTTCATAACTAGTAGCTAGAATTTTGGGTAGTTTACTATGTAACTTTTGTAATTAATTCCTCCAGTTACTGAAAATAACACAAGCATGCACTTGGCACAGTCATGCTCTCTTACTTGAAATCTGTAACAGAGTTCCTGTTCCCTTTATTGTGCAGGACGGGCATCAGGCGGTTGAGTATCATGTAGAGGGTGGATGGGACGCCTTCACTGTGGACACTACAGGTGGAGTCAGCCTGCGCACTGCCCTGGACCGCGAGGCCCCTGATGGTGCTATGGGTGTGGCCAGGATCCTGGGTGTGGACCGTGGCCACCCACCCCTCACCGCCACTGCCACACTCACCATCACCCTCACCGACGTCAACGACACTCCGCCCCACCTCTTGCCACCCACCCTGTTCCACGTCACTGAGGATGCAGCCCAAACCCGCCTGGGGGTCCTCACGGCCACTGACGAGGACGTGTGGGCACTGGGCCATGGCCCGCCATACACGCTGTCTTTAGCACCAACCAACCCACAGCACGTCTGCCATCATGTGGCCCTCGATTTTGACCCACGTAAGTTTCATCAGAATAGAGAGAGAGAGAGAGAGAGAGAGAGAGAGAGACTCAGACAGAGAGACAGACAGATAATGTAATGTGTATATATATTAGCCTAAAAGACCAATGAAATATTCATAAACTATTGCCTACTGTATTTAAAGGAATCATCATCATCCGACCAGAAACCGAATGTAAGCAATTTAGGGATAAAAGCCGTATGAGACAGCCTTTTGTTGTTCCTCTAGGGACCCCCGAGGGTTTGGGGGCGTAGAAAGGCGCAAAGCTAGGCAGTAGCTGGCCAGTCTGTGCAGTAGCAGGCCAGTCTGTGTCCTGAGCAGCGTTTAGACAGAAGAAAAGGTACTAAAGTACTAGATGCGGGAGTTCAAGCCCTGCTGGTAATGCCCTTGGTGTGGTGTGGTGTGAGAAGGTGGTATGGTGTACTGTATAGTGTGGTGGTGTGATAATGGTGTGGCTTTGCAAGAGTCGCTAAAGTCTACGTCAGTGAGGCACCTTGCTTCCGGAAATCGTTAGAGAGAGGCAGACGGACATAGCCGTTCCAAAAGACGCTCCCCCACCTAAAATCTTCCTCTGCCTCTTGGATTGGATTTTGGCTAGACCCAAGACTTCGACCCACCATGACACCGAGGCGCTTATGAAGTAGTAAAATGGGGATCACAAGGTCGTGAGTTCAGACCAGGATTGCCATGGAATAGTAGCAAGTTTAAATTTTATAGTAGATGGTTATTGCTCTTCCATAAAAAATAAAAAATGAAAACTATTATAACCACGCATTTTACCTCTAGCTCCCACTAACAGTTTAGTATTTAGAAACAGTTCATTGTTGTTATGTTACTATAGGCTATTGTGCTGGGCTTATTTTAAAAGCGATTATATAATTTTTATTTATACTTTTGATAATTGTTAGCTGTAGATGTATCAAATCATCATTGTTGTACATTCAGAGAACAGAAGGTGGAATTACTTACTCATGGCTGGATGTGTAGGCTCTTGAGTTAAAAATTTAAAATGTCTTGAACAGTTAGCGCAGAAAAGGCGGAGACGTCTTCTGAAGGAGATTTGGTGGGATTTGTAATACGTATTATATAGGATGGCATCACGTCACATTCTGAAGTAAATGAGCGTCTTCAGCCACTCTTAACACGGTCGCATATTTTTGATTGATTTGCCACGGTCAGTTAATGTTTCTTTTCTCCCGTCTTCCTCACCCCTCGCACACCTCACCCACCTTTGTCCACCTGATGACAGTAGTATTTGTTTGTTCGCATGTTTGTGGCAGATCTGGACAGCGGGCGTGGCGGGGCGGTTTTGCGGACAGTGACTCCAGTGGATCGTGAAGAATTTCCACAACTGCGGGTGGCGGTGCTGGTAACTGATGCTGGTGGTGTCTCTGCCACGCATATCGTCACAGTCGTCATCGACGATGTCAATGACAACCCCATGAAGCCTGGGACCAAGACAGTCTACCTCTGGAAGCCCATGGTGAGTTGATCCTCAGTGTTAGTGTATCCTGTGGGGAGAGGTGAGCATGCGCTTCAGTTTGTGTGTGTGTGTGTGTGTGTGTGTGTGTGTGTGTGTACGTTCGTTCTTGTTCATGGACATTTTTTCCTATAAAATTATTTACACGTGATTGTTTACTCAGTATTCATCGCGTGGCAGTTCTGGCGGTAACTTAACCAATGCATTCAAAAAAAGTTTCTCCATTTAACAGTATATAATATGCTGGGGTGAAAATTATTATGCCAGACATTTTCATTAGTTTCTTGTTCCCTTCTTTCCTTAGTTCTCCATGCTTCCTCTTCTTCCATATTCCCTGCTCCTCTTTCTTCCCTCCTTTCCAATACTCATTCCATCTCCACGATTTTTTGTACCGGAATGTTACCAAAATGTAGGCAGAGAGGGGCAGTGGTTTCATACTGCCTTTCGATTTAAAGAACAACTAGTTTTAGTCGTGCTAATTTCAGTATATTCTTTCAAACCACTTTTAATGCCAGGCTCTGCTCCGGTTTATACACAAATACTCATACATTTGTCCACCCCTAAGGTTGCTCCACAAACACTCCTATATAATTACTTCAAGTATCTGCACAGGCACTCCTATGTAATAACTCCAAGTATCTGCACAAGCACTCCCATATAGCTCATCTATACCATCTTCATACATGATTCTCTCCTTCCATCACTACCCACATTCCATTCCCATATGTTATGCGTATTTACAACAGTCCTCTTGAGGTCCACTGCAAGACCGAACCATCGAGTCGGAGGGAAGAGTAATATCCAGAAATAATCTTTCTTCATAACTGGCCAGCTAGGAAAGAGAAAGGAATGTCTGTTGAGAACAATGAATATGAAAATTGAAGTGTTGTTTTTGTTGTTTTTGTTTTTGCATGAGGCAGTATATGTCATTAGAGTGAATCGACTGGGTCTGAACATTTGCTGGCAGTGTATATCTGCCCAGCAGGCAGTCGAGAGTAAATGGTAACCCCGTAGGCAGACGTTCTTAGAAGGTCCTTGAAAAGTATGTGATGCAGCAAAAGACTGTCATTAACTTTGAGCTCAAAAGTTAGGGTTATCGTTTGATTTTATTGTGTACTTGTATTATCGCCTTTAATAACTCAGCACTTCCTGTAGCTGCCCAGTTGCGCATTAAGGGGTTCAAAGTTTAATTTTTCTTGGCAGGGTGGTGCAGCGGAAGCCCCGCTGGGACGAGTATTCGTGGAGGACCCAGACGACTGGGACTTGAACGACAAAACGTTCAGTTGGGTTGGCTCCCCACACCCGCTGTTCTCCCTCAACACCCACACTGGGGACCTCTTGGCATCCAGCCAAGTCAGGGAGGGAAGGTGATTCAGTCCTTACACTCATTGTTTTCTTAGCTTCAAACGTGAGAGCTGTTATGAAACACCTAGAAGTTACCAGTTTTAAAGTTATAACACTGCATTTATAAAGCATTAATGAGACGCTAGACGTCAGTCTGTATTCCACCATTTGAAGGATGCACAAATAAGTGTAAATTTCTGTTCTTGGATTTAGTATTTCATGCATTGTTCTACCTACTCATTCCATAAACTACCTAAGGCTCCTGCTGTCTGATTAAACCCCCTAAAACTACCAGCATGTAATACCTCACTGCATTCCTGGCAGGTAATGCAGAAATGCAGGGTAACTGTTAATGCACGTAGGCTGTCGGTAACGCCATCATTGTGTACGTGCAGATATGAGCTGCGTCTGGCGGTGAGTGATCAGCTGTGGGGCCAGAAGGACGTGGGTGCCAACGTGACGGTGGTGGTGCGGGTGCTGCCCCCTGACGCCCTGGCTCACGCTGCCCCCCTTACCCTCGCCCCCACCACACCCGAGGCCTTCACCCGAGGATGGACCCCTCAGGTAACACCACCTCTTCCTACCCAAGCTGGACTCACAGCCCCATTACAAGTACCTTTCTGCAGATGTCTCAGTACTGGAGAAATTTTACCACCAGTAGTGCTGTTCACGTTTGAAAAGATGTTACATCCCAGCTGAACAGTGCCACCCTTTTGCATTTTTGAAAATCAGTTTTAGGGGCGGGACATACGTATAATGGTCATTACAAGTACACTGTAAAATCCATTGTAGTACTTAACCACACTACTGTCAAGATCAAACGTTAGCTGACACTTCCCTCCGGCCTTGTCGATGAAGAGTGTATGGAATATTTTTCCAGGGTAACAATATAAAGCACACAGGCATACAGCAGAAGAATATTAGAAGGAAGGCCACCCTCTGATGTTCGAGGAGGAATGACAAATATAGAAAACAGTAAACAATCTATCTATCTATCTATTGGCAGACGCCTAAGTCCCGGAAAAGGTGGCCACAAATAAATCGCCTCCCTGTCGCTCTGTCCACTGCCGCTTCACTGCCTTGCTCCCAATTCACCCCCCCCCCCTCTCATACACCTCTCTACTCCATCCCTCCATCTCATCCTCGACCTCCCCCTCCCTATCCCTCCCCTCCACCTCATTCGCATACGGTGCCGGCAGGAATTATTGACAAACTTTAATCGTTGCATATATGAACTTTTTTTTTTTGGAAGTTTGGCGAGACAGGGTAAGTACACATTCTTTTTCACTTACTTAACCCCCTTCCATTCTTCTTCGTCTGGGTCACTGTTGGTTATGATAGATTATGTTAGGGTAGGGTGAGTTAGTTTTGGCTAGATTAGTTTCGGATGGGTTAGGTTTGGTGTGAGTAGGTAAGGTTAGGTTGGGTTAGGTTAGGTCGGGTTGTTTTAGGATAAGTTAGGTTCATTTTCTCTTTCCTGAATGTGTTTTGCCTTTAATTTGTGTGTTTCTTAGCGAACACAATTACCCTCTCCCTCACTTAGCAATTTCTAAGGGTTTTTTTTATCAATAACCGCTCTGTCTGTATTTCCTGCTGCCTATGATCTCCAGTCTTTCAAACGCAGTGTGTCCAGGCATCTCAAAATGATCGGATCTTGAATTTGGCTCTCTATTGTATTTTGTTTTTCTCTTTGAGGGAACTGTTACTGCGGGCTCATGGCCTTTGGTTCCTTCTTCCTCGCATAAAAAAAAATAAATTTACGTCATACTCTGCGTTGTTACTCTTTGCCCCTCACCTTCTTCCTTCCTTCAGATCATGCCCTGTTTTACAAGTTAACACTCTCGGACTCCTCTGCCTCCCTCTTGGCTGAATAAAACCGTCTGGTGTCTGACAGAATAGAGTAGGAGAGTTGACCAGGCCAAGAGAGGAATACTGGTGATAATATTAACATACTCAAGCTCCTAGATCTTACCTCAGTACACTACAGTTGTCAGGTGTGAGGCAGAAGAGAATACTAGAGTTGACTTAATCATGGCAGGGGGGGGGGGATAAGATTGTTGGAATTCGTTTCCGGGAGACGTCATTTGTAGTTTTTTGTGGCTGCTACCAGGTGATTCTCTTCAGTTTCGGAAATTATTCCTGTATCGAAGAGGTTTGTTAACATAGTATCCAACCCCTCCGGTTCAAAAAGTCTATTAAAATCTTAAGCGCGCTCAGAGAACGCATACCTCTGCCAACGGATATACTGGTGAACTCAGATCACCACTGAAGGTTTATAAACATCTTCCTTGGCCCATGACCCACAAAATTTCACTAAAATCCATCCATAACTTTTTTTTGTAAATATCTTGCAGGTAAACAAGTACTGAAGCGGGACTTGAACTCATATCATCACCAGAATTTAATAAACTGTTAACAGAATTTCACTGATATCCATCAGTAACTTTTTGAAATCATATGGACAGACAAACAAGCCAAACAGGGGTGAATACATAACCTCCTCCAACTTCGTTGACGGAGGTAGTAAAATAGTCAGAGTTAAGAAAAATCGTCAGAGATAAGAATGTACTGTAGACCTACTGAAAAAGACGTCCTTGAGCTTAGTGACTCGACATACATGGAAATGACGCCATGCTTCCTCATAAAGAAACCCTCATGTTGGGGTTAGCCTTGATACAGCTGTTTTCCCTGGACTGGAAGCTAAACCAGGTGCCAGATCCAGCTAACTTATTTCCAACTCTTGCTGGAAGCTGTCGGAGAAAAAATCTAAAGTGTGTAACATTGTAACAGCGTGCGGGTTTCAGCTTGAACTTTGACCCAGTAACTTGTGGCTGAATGTGTCCCGCCTAGGAGCGATGATTATGTGGATGTGTACTAAGCTTGTCGCCTCACTTCACTTTCTTGCTACTGCCTCTCATACTCAGTAAAAAACTCAGTATTATCTCTCATAAACTCTCATTTACCACTTGGTTCACTGGGTGGATAAGAAAAAAAATGTGAATCTGCTAAAACAGGAAGGCATCATTAAATTAAATAAACAGAAAATGCGATCAAAGGCGCAGACATATCCCAGAGTTCATTACTTACGTAAATACGTTTACTTGCTTGCATTAGCAGCTGATATGAAGCGAACGAATCCCGGAATAAACAGGCTAGAAGGCCGTTCGAATTAAACTGGCTCCGTACCGTAAAATTACGATTGAAGCCGAATAAAACACCTATAATGGAGTGGTGGTTTTGGTGTGTGATGTTTTTTGTGCGCGTCTTCCGGTGTTTACTTGCCCGTCTTTTTTACAGTTTGGCGGCGCGAAAAATCATTTTAAACGTCGAAATAAAAAATATATGAGAATGGCATTCGGAGCTACTACGCCCAGAAACTGTACATTCTTGGAAATTTTCAAACCAATTGGCCCAGAAATAAGGTTTGTGGACGTGGCACAGAACGTTGATAAGAACGGGTACACCACCAATACTGAGAGAGAGAGAGAGAATTTTTCTGATGTTACTGGAACATATTATTGTATGTGGTGGGTTAGCAGCTTGGTTATTACTGTTTTTTTTTTTTTTTTTTTTTTTTTCAAAGTTTTGTGCAAGAAACAGAAAGTATTCCACGAACAACTTTTCATCTGAAATGCTAGTACTGTACAGTGTTTCACTACCAACTGCTTACATTTATTTATTTGTTGTTATTTAGACATCCTGTAGCCTAATGAACCCTTCCCATGATAACTTAAGTACGAGAGAATTGACTATTGAGTTGCTAAATTCTGCCGACACCATTACGTCTTGCTGTGTTTTTCAAGTTATCACCATATAGTTATTTAAGTAGTTATTGAAGTAGTTTTTAAAATTAGGAAAGGCGTCGTGCTGAAAGGGTTAAACAATAGCCATTAACCCTTTCAGAGCGATGACGCCTTATTAGAATCTGTCATTACAACCAGCAGTCGTTTTCATTCAGCTGTTGGTCTTGTATTGAAAGGCTAAAAGAAGATCCACAGTTGTGACGAGATATTTCCTCCTCAACAGTTCATACTATTGAGAGTATTTTTACGTAAAATGATAAATTACATTACTAATTTACAAGAGGGGCACTCAGTGGAGCGCCTCTTTCCGACAATGGCAACGTAATTTCCAAACCACTCGTCATAATAGGTTTGGTTTTCTCATCAGTGATTAGGGTTTCACAAAAATTCTTTTCCGGATCCAGAATCTGTAATACGATCCGGATTGGTCCCAAAAGTTAATCGATTGTTCCCTGAGACATGGGCATCTACCCACTAAATTTGCTCCAGACCTCTTTTTGTAGTTTTTGAGTAATCCTGCTAACAGACAAACTAACACACAGACATACATGGATGAAAACATATTCTCCTTGTCAGAGAGACTAATAATATGTCGTGCTCTGTCAAACAAAACAAAGCTTCAAAGGGACCCGAAATCAGCTTCACTGCGATAACGCCGGTATCATATCGTACCACTGGCCTGTATAATTGGAAAGTTCCTAAGCACTGAATAAGCAATGAGGGCCATATATATATATATATATATATATATATATATATATATATATATATATATATATATATATATATATGTAAAGTTTGATCTGTAGAATACTTTAGTGGGGGTTTAGAAATTTCAACAGACTTTAAGGAAATCTGCCACTCACGACAATATGGCGCTTGGCGTTACGGTCAGCATTTTAAATAAACTACGCTGTTTACCCAACTGCGATTTTGACTCCTAGAAAGTAGTATCACCATCTTTATTTTCGTAATCGTATTTTCCACTTTGGCATGGAGTAGGTCAGCTTAGATTAAGTAGAAGTCACTATTTAGTTCCCTTATTATACCAGCACCATTACGTCTTGCTGTAATTTAATATCTTTTGGGGTGTATGAACTAAATGGAAAAGCCAAATACCATACACACCGGCCCTCTCTTGTACTGGGAGGGAGGGATGGGGGAAGAGGGAGTTAAGCCACCAGCCCCCTCCCCTTGTTATAGTTTTTAATCACACGTTTGCCATCGGTTAGCGTATCCATTTTGTGTCTGAAAATGAAAAATAGTTTGATTCTCGAGCCGGTTAGACTGGTGGACTAATGTAGTTTCCCCCCCTTGCACTGTTCGCTGAGAAGCAACAGTGGCACGCACAGTACATTAATTTCACATACATATTTAGTACCGTACCACTTAAGATTCACATCACCCAGAACTGATTCACTGTTACCAATATTTACCTCATATTTATCAAGAACCAACACTTACGCATAGCAGCAGTTAACTCACACATTAGAACATCCTAGCACATTTTCCTCCAAAGCGCTGTAGTGTGTGGTAAGTTAAGCACTTGTAATTAACGCAGCCATAATCGCTGACACGGCTTGTTGGCTGCCCTCACTATAGCGTCACATCTCCCTAATGTTTTAATATTTAGCTAAAATGTGTTGGTAGGGCAAAGCTGGGGTAGATGAACATAATTATATGGAAACATTAACACAGTGTTTATTAGTATCGCTTACTAGCAGCATACTGTTGTGTTCTCAGATATGTTATATATGAAGCTGACATAAAATGTATAACAACAACAACAGTAATTATCATGATCATCATCATCATCATCATCATCTAATCCTGCATTGCCCCATGAGGAGCTTAGGAGCCCGGGGCTAGGCAAGTTGGTCCTGACATTTCAGATTAGAGTGACCAGCCTCACTCATCCCTGGGTGGCATTACGTGAGCAATAAATCCCAACCACCTCTTGGATATACACCTGTACAGACTCATTCCGACTGGAGCGCCCTAATTACCCACTAAACCACCAGGCGCCATAATTTGGTTATATGGTTACTACCCAGCATAGTAAATGGTTTCCTTGTGTACAGGAAACCATTTAGCTTGTCACTAGAGTCACCCATAGGCAGAAGGAAGAAGAAAGAATGAAGGAAAAATAGACAGAAGAGGGAGTGTAGAGTCACCCGTAGGCATAAGGAAGAGGAAAGAATGAAGGAAAGACAGACGAGGACGGAAGGAAAAAAGAAGGAAGAGAGGAACGGGTAATCACCTGAGAGCAGCACTACATCGAGTGAGTGGATGGTGAGTGCCCCTACCTACCGCAAATTAAATAATAATTATAATAATAATAATAATAAAACAACGTTAAAACCTACCTGTCTCTTATAAATTTATTAAAAACAATTTGGTGCAGTCTTGATTCATTAGTTAGAAATCCTAGTAGTGTAAGTGAATTATTGACTAGCAGTACACAAGATGGTAGGATCCAGAAAACAGAAAAAAAAAAGAAATGAGTAAGTATGAGAGACGATTATTATGCTTAGTAGACTGTGCCGCTTACTGTACCTATTCATTCTTCATTAAAGTATTCTAAACAGCGGACTGAAAAGAAGGAAAAAAAAAAAAAGAAAGAAAGAATGAGGAGGAAAATGCTGGACCTAGGGTGTCAGAATTTCCTGGGCCTGGAGTAGGGTATGCAGGAAGGGAGGGATAAGAGAGCATATAACGAGGGAGGCAGTCGTAAACACAGCAAAAAATGGACACCGCTTTCCCCTCTTTCTCTTCCTGCTTATACTCGTACAACTTCCACTCTTAATGAAACCCTTTATCTGTATTACCCTCCTCCTCTTCCTCCTGCTGAAACTGTTCCTGCCTCTTGTGCTGCTACTGCTGCTGTTGCTACTAACTCCTCCTCCTCCTCCTCAATAGCTATTCCCTGTCGTTATCTGTTGGTTCCTACAGTCCGCCTTCTCCATAGCTGTCTCTCCATGACGTCGCCCCCCACGAGCCCAGCGTCTCTCGGATCTCTGTTTCCATTTTCAGTTTCTCTTTATTTCATTTAAAACTAAATACTTCTGCGCAACATTACATCTTTATTCCCTTAGGCTGATTCTTACATCCTTAAGTTATCCGTGCCAGTGGACAGCAAGACCCTCCACCACGGTCAACCAGTTATGCCTACCGGCTCGTTATCTGGTTCCCCTGAGACAGGTGAGTGTGAAGCTGACGAGGGAAAATTAGAGTCCGCACCTCTTCCAATCCACGACGAGGCTCCGGGGTAGATCCGTCGTCCCAGAGTGAACTCGTGAGCCATAGTTTTTGCTCATTCTCTACTTCAGCACCAGGCAGGGCATTCCCTGTAGACGATGTAGGAACAGTTTTATCGATACACTTTAGCAGTGTCTTGCCACTGAAGTTACGCACTTGGATATTTCTCTCTCTCTCTCTCTCTCTCTCTCTCTCTCTCTCTCTCTCTCTCTCTCTCTCTCTCTCTCTCACACACACACACACACACACACACACACACACACACACACACACACACACACACACACACACACACACACACACACACACACACACACACACACACACACACACACACACACACACACACACACACACACACACACACACACACACACACACACACACACACACACACACACACACACACACACACACACACACACACACACACACACACACACACACACACACACACACACACACACACACACACACACACACACACACACACACACACACACACACACACACACACACACACACACACACACACACACACACACACACACACACACACACACACACACACACACACACACACACACACACACACACACACACACACACACACACACACACTTTTTCTTGGAGCGACAGGTAGAAAAATGATACGAAGTTGTAAATCCTATGACGACTTTGGATCTTGTGTAATGAGGCACAGATCAATTTTTTTCCTTGAGGGGTAGGATTATCAGCCAGTTTGAAGCTGTAACCTCGTGTCATCACCACCCTTCCGCTGTCTCACCATGGACATTGAATTATGTGATGATGAAGGGTTTTCTGTTTCACGTTTATTTTGTTTCATTGATTTTATTTTTGATTTGGTTCTGCTTTGAAACTTCGCTCACCTCATAATGTGCTCAGTATACTTCTACCGTTACTACTCTCACGCCCTCCTCCTACTTGTGCTACTGTTATACTTCTTCGTTACTTGTGCTGCTCTACATCTCATACTGTTCCTCTTAATTTTCTTCTACTGTAACTGCTCCTTCTAAGATTCAACACTTATTGCTTCCGCTTCTGCTGCCGGCACGCATACCCCTATTACTTCTACTCTATAGTCATACTTAACATTTTAGCCTTGTTCCTGTTTTTTTATATAGCCAACGTGTGTCTTCCTCTTTTCAATGTACACCTTCCTAGCTCTTCCTTTCCCAGTAATTAATCATTTTACTAATGCCTCAAGAATTTACCCACCTGCGTAAAAGATGGTACGGGAAGTGTTGTTGTGGTCCACGTTCTAAGCGCTAGTGATCACATTTTTTTTTTACCTCCTTTCTATTTCTTTTCTTGAGCTTTATCCAGTTAAGTTGAAAATGTTACTAAAACTTGCAGTGGATTACTCATGTATGGTCTCTTTATGCATCACTCTGCAATTTGTAAATATCTTAAAATATTTTCTTTAAACCGGTGTCATTTCTCTCCCTGTTTCATTATACTGTACTGACCATCCCCAAAACTACCCTTGTCATTCAGAAACATGAACGTTTGTCACCATTAGCTCGTGTCACTTAATTTTGTGTTTAGCATCCCCAAAATTCACCATGATCTCGTTTGTGTAGTTCATGGTGTGTTGCTTCGAGATGTGGACGATGCTCACCATAGTCTTACTCTCCTTGACCCGATTAGCCTGCTTCAAGAGCATGTGCAGCTGGTACTAGAGGATGGTTGGCTAAGATCCCCGCCCCCTCTGGCTCACCCTCTCCTTCGCCTTCGTCAGTGTCTTGAAGAAGGTTATCATCGTCACCGCCCTCATCCTGTTGTTACGGGAGGTCATACCCACCTGAGATGTGAAGGGATGGGAGTAAGGGAGGAAAGAGACAAAACAGAGAAGGCGGGAGGGACAGAGAGAGAACTGTGAGGGGTCAAGGTGTGGGAGAAGGGTCGAGGTGAGGGAGGCAGGACTTAGCCACCTCCTCTTTAGCGACAGATTTTCCTGCTTTTTATTTCATGACTCGAACTCCTCTTACTCTTCGTCCGCCTCCACTCAAAGGCTCACATTCTCGTCGGGTAAGGAGGCTCCCTAGCACCTCTTCCTTAGCGATTTATTTTTGGGTATGGCTAGTTAATATACTTTTGTACGTTATTTATGCAGAATATGGCGATGTTTGAAGGATTTACATAACACAGAATGGGACAGTAAGGTGCATTAAATAACATAAATCGCTTAGGAAAAGGTGGTAGAGCCTGTTTACCTCCGTCATGTTGTCTGTACTTCCTGTTTACCTCCTTCATGTTGTCTGTACTTCCTGTTTATCTCCTCCATGTTGTCTGTACTTCCTGTTTACCTCCGTCATGTTGTCTGTACTTCCTGTTTACCTCCTTCATGTTGTCTGTACTTCCTGTTTACCTTCGTGTTGTCTGTACTTCCTGTTTACCTCCTTCATGTTGTCTGGTGATGATGATGTTAAAAAATTAGTACGTTATTCATTATCCTTTTGGGATCCCCGACGGGCCGTGTGTGTGGGAGGATCTGATGCTGGTACACTGTAGTCCAGATCATTTAGGCCGTCGGACATCGCTCCATGTCCCTGGCAGTAGTTAAGTAGGCGAACATAAAACTTCGACTGTGTCCACGATTCGATCCGAAGTGAATCAACACACACTGTTTTGACACCCAAGATCTGTGTCAGTTCAATCAGGCCACAGAGGCGCTTCATAATATAACTTTTCATGATACTGACTTGCAATAAAGCTCTTTTGAGATTTGTTGTAGTATTAACATAGTCTGTTTCTTCTCTCTCCCCCCATCTCCTTTTCGTCCCTCCCTCCCTTTACTTAATCCTCCCTCTTCTGTCCACATCCTTCCCCCTTCCTTCCCCCTCAGTCTCTCCCCCTCAGTCTCTCCCCCTCCCCCCCCTCCCTCCCTTTCCATTCTACCTTCCTTTGTACTTTCATTCCCTTTCCTTCAACCTCCTTCACTCTCCTTTCCTCTCCCATCCCCTTCCCCTTTCCTGCTTTCTCCTTCCCCCCTCCTTTTTCACACTTCTTCCCTCCTCTTTCACACTTCTTCCCTCTCCCTCGCTCTTCTTTTCTTCCAACTTCCCAGCACTTCATCCTCCTTCACACTTTCCCTCCTCCGTACACCTCTATTTCCCCCTCTCTCTTTCCTCTGTCTGTTCCCCCCACGCCTTCCGTCCTTCACCTCTCTTTCCCCCTCCTTCTGTTTTTCCCTTTACAGATAGCAAGTGATGTTACCCACGATCTAAACCCCTTCCCTATGGTGATGCATTCTTTATTATTCATGCCACCTCCATCCAATTTTATCCCGCAAAGGAAATATTGCGCTTAATGGAGGAGTTAGTGAAGGCAGTACGTAAAACCAGCCAGTTCCAAGCCTATCTCCTGAACTGAATAAAATGGTCTGGAGATAGCGTTAAAAAAAAAAAAAAAAAAAGCTGGTTTATACTCGGCACTCTACGGTGTTATCCTGAGTTTTTTTTTTCTTTTATCCTTTGGGTCTTAGGTTGTCATTATTGTTTTTTTGCTGTCTCCTCACGGTTTTATTTCGTTTAAGAGAAATACATTGAGGTGGTTTGGCCATGTGGAGAGCATGGAGAGCGAGAGACTAACGAGGAGAGTGTATGTGAGGTTGAATGGGGGGAGGGAAGAGGAGACCGAGGCTGAGATGGAGGGATGGAGTGGAGAGGTATATGAGAGAGGGGGGTGTGAGCTAGGGGGAGGGCAGCGAAATAGCGGAGGTCAGGGCGACATGGAGGCGATTTGTTTGTAGCCACCCCTAACGGGATTAAGGCGCCTGGCAATAGTTAGATAGATAGCCAGGATACTTTTCGATATGGAGGGGTTAGGTATAGTCCTCGTTTAATGTCTTTACTACTAGATGATTCTCGCGCAGTTGATAGGCGTTAATCCTAAACCTTTTACACTCCTCTGTTGTCACCGTGATGAAAGATGGCTGAAAAAGACAAATAAGAGATGACCGCATTGAAGACGTTATCTTCGTACCGTCGATGGCCATTCATCCTCAATTTTCTTCACTTGTGTAGTAAAGAGGGTAATGGATCTCACAGGCAAAGCATGAACCTCAAGCCTTCTCTCTTGTCCTGTCATCGTGGTGGAGGAGGGTTGAGGAAGAGCAAAGGAGTATACGGTATTGAGGAGCGAGTATCATATAGTCGATAGAAGTTAGTCCCAATTTTTCCCACCTGTACTGAGAGAAACCACAGTAATGCAGGGGTTAACGAGCTAGGCCAAGGAGATTCACTTTAACAGTCGTATCCTAACGTGCTCTGTAGGCTTCGTAGCTTCCTTTCGTGGCCAATTTACTCGTATTCTCCATATAATTTTGTTTTTAATGCAGGGAAGGAGGAGCCAAAATCTAGAGTCCTGACAGATTGTTCCTCCAGTACGCGTATGTATATTACTGTAGCAGTGTGTCAATATAAAACCGATGCAAATAAAATAGAAGGGAATGGTAAGGTGCAGTATGCAGTATAATTCGTTTAGTAAACTGTGCTACGAAGACACCAGTGCAGCTTACAACTCGCATTCTCTTGTAATTTCAGCATGGTGGAGGAGGGCTGAGCCGGGTGGTGGAGGGGGTTCAGCAGGTGGTGGGCGAGGAAGCAGAAGTTGAGATCGTTAGTGTTGAGGGTCGCCCAGCCCATCGCTCCCAGGACACCGCACCAGCAGTGGTCGTGTGGCTCTGCGTCAGGGAAACCAATGCACGTTACATGGACCCCATCAAGCTACAAGGCCTTTTGTTGCTCCATGCCAAGCAGGTGTGTGTGTGTGTGTGTGTGTGTGTGTGTGTGTGTGTGTGTGTGTGTGTGTGAATTTACCTAAGTGTTGTAATCAGAATTTGAGATAAGCTTTGTGTGTGTGTGTGTGTGTGTGTGTGTGTGTGTGTGTGTGTGTGTGTGTGTGTGTGTGTGTGTGTGTCGCGCGCATTTCACTCTTATTTGATATGGATTATGTTCGTGCCTGATTCTTGAATGTTTCTCGACAATGAGATGAGTTTAGTACACCTACTTTCACCGAGACCTGATGCATCCAGTTATTATAATGACATCGTATATGCCATAGCTGCAGGCCTCAACCAACCTGACTGTGGTAATGGACACAACTGCAGCAGTGGACATACGTGACAACCATCATCCACGACACCCAGGAGGCCCCCTAGACCCTTCCTCTGCCGCCTCTCGGGCCTCAACCTCTCTCTCGCTCCAGGTACAGTAAAGTTTTCATTCATGTCGAACTTTAGAATATATCGGTGCTGAGTAATCAGCTAGATCTTAATAATTATACATTATTTTTTTGCGTTGTTCAGTGTCTGTCTATTGCCAGACACCTTCATCCATTAAGGAGTGGCCACATACAAATTGTTTCCATGTCGTCCTCTCCCCCGCCATTTTGCTGCCTTGCTCCCAGCTCACATCCCTGTCTCTCTCTGCGTTGTTATTGATCATATTCTTTTGCTTAACATTCATCATTGTCTGGGCAACATTTATATTATGAAAGTTGTGTGAACTAATCGTTTTTGACGTGAACATAATTATATATTAGAACAGGTATTGTCAATCGTTAAGCATGTGTGTATATGTATTTGTATGTGTTTGTGTGCAGGTGGTGGACACTAACTCCACTGCCCTGGTGACTCCGCGCCTCAGCCGGGCCCACAGCTGCATAGTTCACCACCACCACACCTGCGCTGACACACCCTGCCTCAACGGTGGTCGCTGCATTCCCGGGGACAGGTAGATTTGAGTCTTTGAAGTCTTAGCAACAGAAGAGTAGAGAGATCAGTTTGAGCTTAATAGTGAAGTTTATGTTTTCTTGCAAACTGTTTTTCATATTAATCAGTCTGAACGACGCTTTGCCTTTGCATAAGAAGCCCCCTTACTAGAGTTAGCGCTAGTAGATGATTTGTGTACCGGTAAACAAATTGATTGCTTCCCAACAGTAACTAGACAAACTGATTGATACTGTGATGTCTGTCGATTTATGCTAGCCTATTTATAGACTGATCCAGTTTCAAAAGACGAAACTGTCACATAATATGTACATTCTTCCTGCCTGTGCTGTTGAAGTTGCAAAGGTACATTTATCGCAGTGCCGAACAGTGCAGTCACTACATCCCTGCTTCCGTACATCAGCATAACGTAGTCTAAAGCACCCGTTATGAATGAGATAGCCCGTATTCAGTATGGATGGTGGGCATTAACGCTGAAGTGGTGTGTGTTCGTGTGTGGCACTGAGGAGGACTGGTGGGCCTCAGGAAATGACCGTCAGGTTTATGGACATATTCTAGCATAAAATAAAGAAAAATTAAAGGAAGAGCATTATCAGGTTGAAAAAATTAGTGTTTTAGCTGGCGGGCCACATCGGGACATTTGTCGAATTTCTTGAGCCAAACACAGTTGAGATTCATATTTTAACCACTTCAGTGCAATGACGCCTCCTATGTTGATCAAGTTATGAACGACAGTTTTATGCAGCTTACCAAAGATCTCTAGTATTGATGGGATTAATTATGGGTATACTTAGCCTCTCTAGTTTCAAAAGTCTCTTCTGGAGAAAATAAAATCGTCTGGAGAAAGCAAGAATAAGATGTAAAGTGCTTTGCCGGATTGAAATTAACGTTGGTGTATCGTGGTTTGTTTTCTCATATATTGGGAATAAAGACGACAATATCGATGAAAAATTGCACGTGGTAGAATACAACGGAACAGGTTAAGATTTACTTGATTGTAAACAAAACTGTAACACATGGGAAGCACTGTGGACGTATGCCTTTACTTTCTTCTTTTGTGTTTGGTCTCTGGATTATCATACAGATCACAGAGGCTGGTGTATTTATAATTTTGCTTATCTGATAGGGAAATGGCATTTTTTTTTTTTTTTTAATCATTCAGTGACGGACCTGGCCAGTGTAAGAATAATTTTGTATATTTGAAAGTGAATGGCTGCTTTTTTATCATTGGCGGTTCTAGTGACGGACAAGGCCATTTATGAAAGGCAGACCGTATTTTGCTACTCTTTTGACCACATAGTGCAAGAATTAATAAACGAATTGTAGACAAGAATAGTCACATCAGCAAAGCTTAGACGAAGGACATTTTGCTCCATCTCATTTAAACTATTTCTGTTAATATTTTTACCGTATCCATACAGTAAAATCACGTGGTAACAGCAAAAAGAAAATAATAAATACAGAACGTTTCAAATGGTTACTTTTCAAAATGGTTAGTCAGCATTATTTCCCGTCTCTTCACTCCGGAAGTTCCCTAAGTGTAGCGAAAACCTCAGATGGTAGTAAGAATTAAGTGTATAATATTATAACAGTGAAGCTGGTTAAATGTAATGTGCACTGTCCCTTAAGAAACTCATGAGTTGATTCCTAGAAGGGGAAAAAAATCTGTTTGCAGAGTAAAGTGTTGTACCTATTATGCAGCACGTGTGTAAGGATTTGCATGCCCGATGTACAGAAGCATGTGATTGTCAGGTGTGTGTGTCCCGGTGGGTCATGGGGGCCCCAGTGCAAGATCCTGAGCCGTACGTTCTCTGGGAAGGACTGGGCCTGGGTGCGACCACTGCCACCCTGCCTTCCCCTGACCATCTCCCTCCGTGTCCTCACCCGCCGCCCCCACGCCCTGTTGCTCTACTCGGGGCCCCTGGCGCCGCTGCCACGCCAACCCCATCACCCACCCACGCCCATGTTGGCCCTCCAGCTGTTGCGCGGCCGCCCACAGGTCATGGTGGAAGGCGGGGCGAGGCCTGTTGTGTTGGAAGTCCCCACTGTGGTCAGTGACGGCGAGTGGCACACACTACACATCAGACTCAGCACTCAGGTAAGTCACAGTGTCTCATAAATTAGCAACACAGGTAAATAATAATGGAATTTATAATCACCTCTGTCAAGTATTCAAAGGGTTTCTTTCGTCCTACTGATGATGTTCCGTATTTTCCTCTCTTCCGTACACGACGACTGTTGCCTCTTATTGCTTCCCCGGTGTTTCTGCAGTGCCTTTCCACTTCCATGTGGTCTCCCTCAACCGAAAGTGTTTTACGATTCCCTTCTGTTGCAAGTCCAGTTTAACGGGAAGACCTAACCGGTAGGTTAGGTTATTTCAGGCCAGTTTGGTTAGGTTTGTTAATAAATGGTAGCTGGGTTTTATGATCGTCAGTGACTATAGCACACGAGAAAATGTATGCAAGTGGGAAAACGGGAAAATATGTAGGATGATAACAAGAATAAGACGAATAAATCGAGATACACAACAGTACAACAAGAAGCATTGCAAGAGTGCAACACCTCCCACCAAGTGGTCTATAGGCCAAATATTTGACATTGCCTTGTGATCCTGGCCCTCAACTGATACCTCAGCCGAATTACTACATTCTTGCCCAGTCCGTAGTCTTTTCACCGAATATGGTTCAGATAATATAAAAACTGTTTGAATTTACGGTGCGCAGTGGCCTTAGCCTTTGACCTTTCCCAGTGATCTTGATGTTTAACTGGTTGGTTGCGAAATTGAATGTCTTTAGTCTTATTTAAACCGTAACCCTCGAGCAGAGTTCAGTCTCAGTTGGATAAACACTGTAAGCTGACCTTGCAGTGTGACCTTGACCCTTTATCCATTGTTCTGAACACCAGTCAACCCCTTTGGTGACCCTTAATCCATCCACCAAATTTGTTCCATATCGTATCAGAACTCTATTATTTTGTTGACGCACAGACATACTGGTCGATCTTTGCCCTTGCTCTGTGACCTTGACCTTTGACAGATTGCCTTCAAAACTAAATGATTGTTGATTGTTGTCAGATCTGTAACCCTTCCAGTATTTCATGTCCTGTGACCTTAACCTTTGACCTTTCTTTGTAAGCGTGACCCCAGGAATCCTTTTATTCTTGCCTTATCTTCAACCTTATCTTTGGGGGAGGCGGTGGCTGAATCGGTAGAGAGGCGGCCTGCAGTCCTAATGGACCCAGGATCGAATCCCGGCTGGGGCAGGGAACAGTTTAAGAATTTGAATTTCCTGAAAAGCAGACTTTCCTGATCTACCAGATGACCGCCGACATGTTGTTAAAAGTACCCCCGCTAATACCAGTACACCAGTCCTGTATGAGACAGCCCTAGCACGTATTCAGTATGGATGGTGGGTGTTAGCGCCGATGTGGTGACATGTGGAGATGTAGGAGGACTACTGGGCCTTGGAATAGGTCACTGCCCCCAAGAAATAGGCCCTGAAGCCTTTGCCCAGAGTCGGACACGTAAAAAAAAAAAATCAAAGTTTGGCCCCTCACGTAAATTTTAAGTTGACCGTAATCTGTTACCTTGACCTTTGACCCGTTGTTTTAAAGAAGAGTATGTTTAGTCCTTGGTATTCCCTCAACCCTACCACCTAGTTTGATCATATCGGTTACACACACACACACACACACACACACACACACACACACACACACACACACACACACAAAAGAAATTTAATGTTTGTAGGGAGCTGTATCTGGTGTTGACCATAATCTCGATACTTAGTGGAAGATGTCTCAGCTGCTTCATTTACAAGGACATCTTATGCAAAATAATCATGGCCTTGAGCCTCAGAGCTTCTTCCAAACGTTTGTATGTCAGTTCTCCACACAGCTGCCCACATTCATGAGGGTGCAGAATATTGCAAAGGTGTGTGTGTGTGTGTGTGTGTGTGTGTGTGTGTGTGTGTGTCAAAGTATCGTAAATAGCCGTTTGAAAATACGAAACTCTTTTTCATTGTCTAGTTCCTCCCCTGACATTATGAAAATTATTTTTATTTTTAATGGTTTTACTATATACCGTGCGACACACGTGTGGAGTCTGTATTGTTTTGGTACTTGTTTATTCGTACCTTCAAAGCTCCTAGGCGGTGGTACAGTGTGTGTTTTAATATATCTTATAGACAACTCGGCAAAAATATTGGAAAAATTCTGGAGAAGACTTCATCAAAATCTAGATCCACCTTGAAGATGACTAAGGTTCACACGTGCACGCGTGTCATATTTATTACATTTGCAGCTCGTGTCAACTAGAAAATGACTTCAGAACATGTTCCATTATTGTACGAAACAAAGTAGTGGTACTTTGTTTAATTTATGTAAATTTTTAGCGACGCCGAAGTCAGGAAGTACTGTCATTGAACCTGTCTCATGTATGTATGTATGTATATGTATGTATGTATGTGTTCTGTTTCATGAATATAATCCGATTTGGATCAAAGTTCTGTGTGTGGATCTGGAAACATGTTCACTTTTGATGCTGATCAGTTTCGTTTTCGTTTTCGTTTTTAAAGGCTCCAACATGCTTGCATGTGTCGGCCTTGGTCACCAAATGGCGGCTTTCCACGCTGCACGATCCATTGCAGCCTCCCTGTTCAGTCCCTTAACCCTGAGGTCACACTTAATGACCTCGTCCCATGTCTTTCTCGGTCTACCCCTCACAACCCCACCCCCAATATTAACACTTCTCACCTTCCTCACCCAATTATCATCCCCCATCCTCTCCACATGTCCAAACCATCTCAATCTACCTCGCCTCATCACAACACCAGTACACTCCAATCACATCCTACCTCTCAACTCTTCCATCGTAAACCCTGCCCCTCCAGGCCTTGGACGCAGGGACGCACTGCACATCCACCTAATCATTGTCATTTCTGTATGTCTGAGCCGGAAAATATCTTCCTCCTTCACTGCCCAGGTCTCACAACCTAACAGCATTACACTCCTAACACATGCTGCATACAAAGACCCCTTAGCACGTAGGGAGAGTCCTCTCAATGTCAGGAGAGGCAAGAGCTCCCTGAACTTCTTCCAACCACTTCTCACCCTAGCCACAGAGCTAGCTCCAGCCCCACCTCCAGCACACAACATGTCTCCCAAATAACAAAACTCTTCCACACACTCAAGAGATTCACCAGCAAGTTCAATCCTTTCACGTCTGACAATCTCCACCCCGTACACATAAAATCAGCATTATCTCGCAGTCCACCTCTGATACCACTACATCTCTTATGCACCCATTTATCACACACACCGCACAAGATGGAATTACTTCCCACGCCCTTGTGGCAAACTGCACATGGCCACTCTCCCTCGTCTTTGACAGTACCGCCACCAACCCTAGATATCATCACTTTTGTTTTATCTGCATTTACCCTTAAACCCTTTTGCCCCATACCATCTCTCCATTTCCTAAACCTTTCCTCCGCCTCCCTTTCGTTCTCTGCAATCAACAGCAAATCATCAGCATACAACAACTCCCACGGGAGTCCGTTTCTAAAGTCACGTGAAAGGGCTTCAAGTACCATGATAAACAACATGGGACTCAAGACTGACCCCTGATGCACACCAACATTCACGAAAAACCCATCACTCAAATCTCCATTCACTCTTACCTGGGTGTGAGCACCCACATACATAGCCATAACCACCCTAACCAGCCACTCCTCCAAGCCAAGCTTTCTCATTGCCCACTTCACCACCTCTCTAGGGACTCTGTCAAAGGCCTTTTCCAAATCAACAAAAACAAAATAAAGTTCCCTTCTCCTACCAATATATTTTTCCGGAAGCTGTCGAACAAAGAATATGGCATCAGTGGTCCCCCTACCTGGCATAAACCCAAACTGCATCTCATCAATATTCACTCTTTCTCTAATCATACCGTCTAAAACTCTCTCCACTACCTTCATTATCTGATCTAAAAGCTTTATACCTCTATAATTTCCTCTTTCCAGGGCATCACCCTTCCCTTTATACACATTTACAATTACACTCTTCAGCCAATCATCTGGGACAACACACTCATAAATAATCCTATTTATCAGGTCAGTGACTAAACTCACCCCTATATCGCCTGAGGCCTTCAACATTTCGGCAGTCAACCCAGACACACCTGCTGCCTTCCCCACCCTCATCCTGCCTATTGCCTCACTCACAATAGCAGTATCAATCAAAGGCCAAGGGCCAGACACTGGATCTATCTATCTATAGCCCGACGCCCTAATCCCGCAAAGGGTGGCCGCAGACAAAACGCCTCCAAGTCGCTGTCACCCACCATTTGACTACCCTTCCCCCAGCTCACCCCCCCCTCCCTCATATACCTCTCAACTCCATCCCTCCACCTCATCCTCGGTCTACCCCTCCCTCTCCCTCCCTCCACCTCACCCACATACACCCTTTTAGTCAGTCTTTCATTCTCTATTCCCTCCACATGTCCAAACCACCTCAGTGTATTTCTCCTAATCTTCTCAACCACATCCACATCTACCCCACAACGTTCCTTCATTTCTTCATTCGTCAACCTGTCCCTCCACGTCACTCCACATGCTCCTCTCAAGTAACTTATTTCCACTGCTCTCACTCTTGATTTGTTCCCCTCTTGCAAGGTCCACGCATTGCTTCCATACGTCAGGGTAGGGATCACAATACTATCATGCAGTGACTTCTTAAATTCCATACTCACCTCCCTATTTCTCATCACTGCTTTCAGTGTACCAACAACCTTCCTTCCCTGCTGTACCCTTTCACGCACTTCATCCCCCAGAGTTCCATCCTTACTCATCACAGTACCCAAGTACTTGAATGCACTCACATTCTCCATATCCTCACCATCCAACCTCACTGCACACTCTGTGACTTCATTCCTCTCAAACACCATAACTTTACTTTTGTTTACATTAACTTTCAGATTCCTTCTCCTACACACTGTCCCAAATTCATTCACCAAACCTTGCAACTCCCATTCATCCTCACTCAACAGTACTGTACCATCAGCAAACAGCAACACCGGAAGCTTCCAAATCTCACCCTCATTCATTAGGGCCAGCACCACATCCACTACCCTACCTTGCACCTCCTTTACAACCCCATCCATGTATATATTAAACAACCGTGGAGACATCACACAACCCTGTTTCAGTCCCACATTGAGATCAAAGAACTTACTCAGCTCACCATCCACTCGCACCGTAGCCCTAGCTCCCTCGTACATACTCTTCACAGCACTCAACAATTTCCCCTCCAATCCATATAGTCTTAATACCTTCCACATACCTTGCCTGTCTATTCTGTCATAAGGTTTCTCCAAGTCCATGAAGGCAGCATACACTTTCCTTCCCTTCTCTAGATACTTCTCCACTAAACATCTTAGAACAAATGTCTGATCTACACACCCTTTTCCCTTCCTAAATCCCCCTTGTTCGTCTCCAACTAGCTCCTCTGTCATATGACTAACCCTGTCATTGAGTATTCTACCATATATTTTACCAGTCACACTAAGAAGGCAAATACCTCTATGGTTACCACATACTTCTCTCTCCCCTTTTCCTTTGTATAAAGGAACATTTATACCTGATTTCCAGTCCTCTGGAACCCTTCCCTCTTCCCAAGCCATTCTACACAACTTCCATATCCACTCCACAACAATCTCACCCCCATACCTAAGCATTTCACCACACACTCCATCAATTCCTGGGGCCTTTCCCAACTTAATCTTCTTCATCGCTTCCACTACTTCCGCCCTACTGATCTCTTCCTCCCTCCTCTCATCTCTTCTTCTCCCAGCCATTCCCCAACCACTTATACGCACACTGCTCTCACTCTCCACATTCAGCAAATCCTCAAAGTGCTCCTTCCATCTCCTCAATTTCTCTCTATTCTCCACCAACAATCTGTTATTCCTATCTTTCACTCCCCTACTATTTCCCCTTTCACACTGACTTACTTTCTATACCTCCTTCCCTGTCCCAGTATAACTCCTCATTCAACAACCGGTTATAATGCTTTCTCCATGCATCTTTAATATCCTCACTGTTCACCACTACCCTTCCTTCATCATTCTTCACACACTGCTCGCCTATGATATCCCGATTATCCCTCTTCACTTGACCTGCCACCCTAAATATCAGATCAAGGGTCAAGAATAAAGTTCAAGAAATGCCATTATCATGGATGCTTGGTCTGATCTAGTTCAAACTTGGTACATACATTGTGTATGGTGATGTGAAAAAGTTATTCGATTTTGGTGCAATGGATAAAAGGTTGTCGCGGGTGAAGGTCAGTGTTCCAGCGCGGGGTCATTCGGCTTTCTGAGCTCTTGCTATTTTTTAATGACCTTTATATATAGGCGATGTGACGTACTCATAAAGATGTTTCAGTATCCATTGATAATCCACTGAATCAACTTCCTGGTTACACAGCAAAGTGAGATCATTTTTATCCGAACCCTATATAACTAAAAACGGAGTTGATAGGACTCGAAAAATAAGAAAGAGGTTATATAAAACCACGAGAACTATCAGTAGAGTGTTAGATGAGGTGGACCACACAGTTTTTCACTCATCATTCCGGCCTTCGAGATCTCAGCTCCAATGTAGACGCAAAAATTGTCCACATTTTCTTTTCTTAGATGTGCTTCACAATTGGATACACCATTCCGCCAGCTGATACCTCTCCATAAATATTAAATTGGTCTGTTTCTGTCCTGTGTTAATTCTTTTTCACCTTAACCGCCATACGCGTTGTCAGTCATTTACCATATCCAGTCATCTTTTTGACCTTCCAACCCTCTTTACACCTACACTCATAATGACACACAATATTTTACCACCTTGTTTCCATTCATTTTCCCATTGATAACTATACCATCTAAACACACACACTTCGATCGATAGACTTCCTTACTCCACATATTTCATGGTTCTCTGTGTTCTATATCCTATCCAACCAACGCCACCCACATGCATTTCTGATCAGTTCCACTTTCCACTCCTCCCACTGATCATTTCTCAGACTCATGCTATACTCATTTAATATCAAAACTAGTAGTAGTAGTAGTAGTAGTGGTGGTGGTGTTGGTGGTGGTGGTGGCGGCGGCGGCGGCAACGTCAGGCTTATCTGAAACGTGAATCCACTGATATGCAGACTTAAATAACTCTACTTCTCCAGTACATCCTCCTCATTTTAGGGGATGGAGAAGTGGTTGAGGGATAATAGTATAACCAGGCAGTTGTGCCCTGATTATTTCTGTCCCACCATATGAAGGCGTCCCTCTATTGAACCATGATAAAAATAAATTTTGTACTTTCGTTTAATTCCATTTATTGAAATTCGAACGGAGAACCGAGAACTAAATTTAAGGTCCATAATAAAAATGGGAGTAAAAAAAGCACCAGCAACTGAGGATTCGAAAGATTTAGTAATGATGGAGTGAGAGAATTTTACGGTTTGCAGAGGAGGTGAAACAGTTTCATCATCTGACAAAAGGAAATACCAGAGAATACAGTCCTAGTTTGTAACAGGTAATTGTAAAGTTCTTGCTCACAGGGTATGGCTGTGGTGGTTGACCTGTGTGGCCGTGGTCTTCAAAACTCGTCGTTGGATGATTCTCACTGTGCAGCACGGACGTCCTGGCGTGACCTGAGGCGACTGGAAACTTGGCCTCTGCAGGTGGGTGGCCTGGCCCACGATCCTCCGAGCTCTACTCACCATGGGTGGAAAAATGCACCCACACCACGACCACTGGCTGGATGCATCTCTCACCTCCGCCTCAACGGTCAGGTAAGAATTTATAGTTTAAAGGTGTGACTATTGATTTTCATTTTTCCTGAGGCACAGCAACCCTTACTGTTCCGTAGTTTTGTTGCAGCTGGTGGACCTGGGCGAGCCAGCCTACAGCAGGGGCGGCCGAAGTGGTTGCCAGCCCCAGGAAGAGATGTGTAAGGGTGGTTGTGGACACCGGGGTCAGTGTGTGGGCGGCCTGCATCAGCCGCAGTGTGTGTGTGACCCAGGGTGGACGGGGCCAGGATGTACAGTATCCACACTCCCGGCTACCCTCGTCTCTGCATCTTACTTCAGGCTGGCCCTAAGTTTAACGCCTGCATCGCATATCCTGACAGCACAACTGAGGTTCAGGATCAGAGATAGTGGCAGTATCATTCTTCTTAGCCTGCTAACCCGCCATCAGGATGCTGTCTTCTTATTGCACGTGAGTCATTCTTTCCTTTTTGACAAGAGCAATAATTTGTCAGAAGGATGCAGCGTTTGCAATGAAGTTGTTCATAATATAACAGTGTTGCTACAGAACTGTTTGCACTGTAGGGGTTCAAGGTTCACCCCATGGTCCCCCTCAGCTACAGGCGGGGATAGCGTGCGTTCGAGTGTTCGGTGAAGGATGGCCAGGTAACTCTGCCTGTGTGGAGAGCCAGCCACTGGATGATGGTGAGTGGCACATGGTGACGGCTGAATACCACCACTTCAACTTAATGATCACCGTGGATGATGGTGATGGTTGGCGTCACAACGAGTCCCTTGTCTCTCTGGCTGCTTCAGGAGAGGATCACCTGAGAACACTGGTTCACTTACCGTCAGTGCCTCCACTCTTTGATGACAGTGACACGGTGATGCTGGGCGGCGAGGTCCCGGAATATCTGAGACAGAATCTTGCAGATCCATTGGATGACCCAGATGACAGTAAGTGTTGTTTGCTGTAATATTTATTGTCAAATAGATCAACGAGTGGAACGATCATTTCTGCACTGTTTGCAGGTATCTTCGATAAAACAGATCCAAGTGCTTATTTGCTAACCACATCGGTACAGCAACATTAAACCACATTAAACTACAGAATAAAAATACCTTTTTTTTATAAGCTCCACAAGCATGAGTGCTGTCTAAATGCTAAGCAATCACAGTCAAAATAGTGATACTCCATGCCTTTGTAATTTGCCTGTTCAGCTTTCATCATTCTCCTCCACGGATAACCCTCCTCCTCCTTCCTTAGTCAAACCTGTAAAAGCTAGTCATGTTTGATTTTCATCCCTTACAGTGCAAGAAGTAACTTCTATTCTGAAAAAAATAATTTGGCGGTATCCAGAATACAGTAGTTCACTTTTGCGACATCAGGATGGATTAGTGCGACAGGTGTTAATTCCAGCCTATTAACAGTTCGATTATAGGACCTGGACATTGAGGGCAATAATAAATGATTTTTTTAATTATTATGCAATAAAGCTGAATAAATAGTTGTATTTCAGTATGTTTCATGAGATTCACAATTTAACCTGAGAATGTATGTAACGGGTGTTTCCTCTCCATGCTCTAGAAACATGTTTGCATGAACGATATTGCCATCCATTCTTATTGAGATAATGTTAATTATGTGCTAAGACCAAATTTATTTCTTTAGCATGTTCCATTTTTCTATGATATTTTTGCAGATGTGTCAGTGTGTGTAGATGACGTGCGGGTGTTTGGGTATGCTGTTCCGCTGCTCCCTACCACGAATGACAGCAGGTGGGGCCTGGAGGCCGGTTGCTCCGCCCCTGACGCTTGTCGGAACACCACCTGCCTCCCACCTCTCACATGCGTCTCCACCTGGGGCATTGCAACTTGCAGGTGTTGTACAAATTAACTCGAGATAATGTATCATGCTATGTATTCTGATATGCCTGGCCCTTTCCAACAAATAATCTTAGTTCATCACCACAGAGAAACGTGTCCCAGATTTTTTCCTCCTTTATTACCAAGTATATCAGATAATAAGATATGTTTTCACTTCATGTGCCCACAAATGACCTATTGTTGACGTGACCATGGTGCAGCTGCGGTCCTGGGCGTCAGGTGGTGGGCCATAGCTGCCGTGACGTGGACGAGTGCCTGTGGCAGCCGTGTCTGCACGGTGGGTCCTGCCACAACCTGCAGCCCGGCTACCAGTGTGTGTGCGGGCCCACCCACACAGGGGACCACTGCCAGTGGACACACATCGCAACCGCACCACACCCTCTCACAGTTCCTTTGGTTATTGCCGCAGTCACACTATCTATACTTATCATTGGTATGCTTCACAAATGCTAAACATTTGTATTAAGTGATAAAAAATACCTTAAAGAAATATGGCCAACCATGATATGGATGAAATATGGAGTATCATTTCCATTTTTTGCAGCTGGTAATATAATACATTACAAGAATTTTGTCTTGCCCTTGCCAGTGGTTGCTGGCGTATTTATTTCAGTGAAACTCCGACACCAGTGGTTCACGCTGGGGCAGAAAGGTGACCACAAGGAGACGCAAGAGGGGACAGACCAGGAGGGCGGCACCATCTTGCAAGGAGATGAACCCCACTACACCCTGCTCAAACGACTCAGACTCTCTCCAACCACCACCAGACAGTATCAAGGTACAGATCTTGTACGAATTCATCTCTGCCTTGCCATATATTAAAATGTAAAATGTATGAAGCATTCGATATATGTCTTTTCTTAGAGACAAAGTTCTGTTCAAAACATCACATGCAGTAGGCCTAATTATCTTTCGCCTTCCAGGAAAAGTGCAGACAAGTAAAAACGATAGTGAGGTGGACGGCAACAGTGAGGCTGCTGAAGCGGCTGGGTTGAAGGGCAAAGTCACGTGGCCCAAACCGCTGCCAGCCAAGGACGACCTCAGAGCCTATGCTTACGAAGGAGATGGGTCCAGTGCTGACTCCTTGTCTTCAGCGCTGTCCGGTCAGTACCAAAACTATGACCAGGATACATTATTTAACTCCTTTCGCAAACTGAGATTATAAGTTTAATACACCTGTACTGTGTGTGTGTGTGTGTGTGTGTGTGTGTGTGTGTGTGTGTGTGTGTGTGTTACTCTGTCTGTCTTTCTCTGTCTGTCTCTGTGTCGTCTGTCTCTGTGTGCGAACGGTATAACTCTCTTGATCCGATCTGAAGTGTTAAGTAGAAGGGTATGACAGATAAGGTGGTAGTGATTTGATTCTGACAGTTGGAAGCCATCATCACGGTCATTGGAAAAGGCCAATCCTAATAGTTTTAACTTGGTTTTGACGGAACTCGGTGAGAGGGTTGAGGATCCGCCAACGATTTTAAGAATACAGTAGGGCAGAGGTAAAGGTCTCTCTCTCTCTCTCTCTCTCTCTCTCTCTCTCTCTGTCTCTCTGTCTGTCTGTCTCTCTCTCTCTCTCTCTCTCTCTCTCTCTCTCTCTCTCTCTCTCTCTCTCTCTCTCTCTCTCTCACACACACACACACACACACACACACACACACACACACAGCAAAACGCTACACCCTCCGAGCCAACCCCTGCGCGAGTCTAATTCCTTATGTGGATGAGGGGGTTATACTTACAAGTTCTGTTGGAAGCTAGTCTTGATACCCTCCTTTGAAATACTTAAAATGTTGCAGTATAATCATTCCATCATAAAGGTTAAGTTCAGTTCTGTTGATAATAGAGAACCATTGCCATTACAACGGCACTTCTCTGTACTTATTTATTTATTTAAATGATTTTGTGTTTTCTTGTAATGTTAAGAGGTAACATATCACTGACAGGAGGTGAGATCAAGATTTTACCCCATGCTCACCTCTGCTTATAATGCCCAACAGGTGTGAGAGAGGAGACACTGGAGGGAGAGAGCATAATGCACGTCACGCCGGGATTCTTGGAAGTGATGGACCTCCTCAGAAACCTTCCTGAGGCCGTCCGGTCGCCGTTGCTCAGGCCCAAACCGCCAGATCTCAAGCAGGACCCCGGTGAAGGAGAGACGCAGAAAGGTAAGAGTTGTTGGGAAGTAAGAACTGTAGCTGGATGGACGGCCGTAGTCTTAACTGATGTGTATATTCTTAATTGATGCAGCCGGTAAATTCTTTTTCTTGGGGAAAGGCTATGGTCACTATTGTAATTTTGTAGTAATAACTAACTATCTTCTTTCAAACTAACACACCTCTTTGTAAACGCCCACTGCTACTCATCCTTGTGTGTTCTGACAAGGGCCTGCCTCTCCCCCAGGCCCCTACCCCTCACCCGCCCCTGTCCCCGCCCCACAAGAGTCCACCACTACGGCGCTGTCCCGCGAGGACTGTCGACCCCCCTCACCATCACCACACCCCGCTGCCACGATTTGACCACGGGCAGCTGAGTTGACCACGGCCTGCTGAGTTAACCATGACCTGCTGAGTTAACCATGACCTGCTGAGTTAGCCATGGCCTGCTGAGTTAACCATGGCCTGATAAGTTAACCACGACCTGCTAAGTTAACCACGGCCTACTAAGTTGACCACAGGCTGTTGAGTTGACTATGGCCTGCTGAGTTAACGACGGCCTGCTGAGTTGACCACGGCCTGCTGAGCCACGACACACAGACATAAACTGACCACTCCGTACAGAACCACGTCGCGTCACACGGTCACAAACACTGATATCTGAAACGTGTGTGCTTGATAATAAAGTTTTCTAGACTGATAAGAACTTGATACAGTGATCCCTTCAAGGAGTCAAAGGGAATTATAGTGTATGTATAGCCCCTGTTGTATAGGAAATATAGTGTTCTCTCAGGGATTAGCATGATATCGTGAGACTAACGACTTCGAGAGAGAGTGAGAGTGAGTACATATAAGGCATCGATGCATAATCATCTTTACTTTTCTGTATATGATAAAACATAATTATAAAAAGTTGGGATCAACATTTTAACCTAATTTATATTTCTCCGTAACATCAAGAAGAATAATGTGAATAATAATAAAAGGAAGGTCTGGCTGTGAATATGTTATCGAGTCACAGGAATTAATTTTCTGATCATGGTACCAACTTCGACAGTATTCCGGTATCGCCTTTTATACATTTATAGACTCTACGAAATATACTTTTGAACCAGCAATGTAGTTTTCTTATTATCAAGCATTTCACTATTCTATATCTATATTCCGACGCCCTAATCCCGCAAAGGGTGGCCGCAGACAAAACCCCTCCAAGTTGCTCTGTCACCCACTATTTTATTTCTCTCACCCCAGCTGACTCCCCCCACCCTCATATACCTCCCAACTCCACCCCTCCACCACATCCTCGGTCTCCCCTTCCCACTTCCACCCTCCATTTCTACATACACCCTCTTAGTCAGTCTTTCATTCTCTTTCTTTCATTAATTGTTCTGATCTTCGAAATTTCCATGCACATCCTTGGGTGTGGAAGAAAAGGGAGAGAAAAACAAGGAGATATGCATGATAAGGCCCTTGAGTAGAGTTGGAAAATATAACGTTTATACCTTTTTTGTAATATTACCCGGGGCAAAAATAAGTGTTCTGTTACTGCTAGGTGGACTTTCGAATAATGCGTTAAGTATAGTGCGCTTCGTGTCGTCGATTTTTTGTCTGTATGTATGTCAGTCTATCATCCAATCTTTAATTGCCCCATGAGGAGCGTAGAGTCCTCGGAGTAGGCTTCCTAGTCGCGAAATAAGGCGAAAGTAACTATTGCCCCTGATTGGTATGAAATGAGTAATAAGCCTTAGCCACGGAATGGATGCAATCCCTTGTGAATCCAATCAGCTTAGAGAGAGAGAGAGAGAGAGAGTAGTACAAACAGTAGCAGTAGTAGTAATAGTATGTAAAACTGTGCTAAGACCCGCGATGAAGTGTAGTGGAATTTGACCTGTGATAAAACACGGAAAAGCGAATCGAGCGCAGTAGAGATGAAATTGCCAAGATGAATGTACGAAGTTATGAGATTAGGGATGAAAGAATTAGAAGTATATACAACTAAAATATGAGTTATCTAAAAAGTAAAGAATAGAGGATTACGGCGGCATGTTCAAGTTATGGGGAAGGGTCTGGACTAAGTGGGTAAGGAAATACAAGTTGACGGAAAGAGGACAATAGGACGAGGGAAAATGGGGAGAATAGAATGTATATGAAGTGAGCTAAAGGAGAAGGGCTTAGCTGTAGGGAAGGTGCAAAATGTGCGAATGTAAGAGGCTGATAAAATACTCTGATCCCGCTTAAAGCTGGAAATGAAGCCAACCACTGAAGATTCGAAACTCCACCAATCAGTACTGAGGCTGTCATTTTTAAGCCCCGCGATATCTCAGGCGAGTATAGAAATTCTGTTCCTTAGTAGTACAAAAGGATGAGCAAATAGAGTTGTTTCTGAGGACGCAGCGATGTTATCGACAGTGGTAGTAACAAGCGTCCCGGAAACAGAGCCACTTTCTTCATTATTAAAGAAAGCTTCCCTATATTTTACAATGTTACCCTTCGTTGTAGAAAATGTTTTAAAGTGTACTTGTTAAAATAAATCATCAAATAAAGAGTTTGATTCTGATAGTAGTGTGGTGTTTCGTTCAGGTTTTGAGTGAAGCAGTAGCGGCCAGAGAGGTAACCAAGTCGAACAAGCGAGATCAGAGCAGTTGATGCTGTGCATTCATCAAGTGAACGGGGTAGCTACTGCGTTCGTTGTTAAACCTTGTAGAACACCCATATACAAAACAAAAACAAGTTATTCTTCCTGGTGACGGTTGTAGACAAATACGTTTAGCCCACGAAAGTAAAGCTGCTTACAAGAACGAGATACCAGCCAAGACGCAGATGTTAGAGGACAACAGCAACTGCAGGTAAGGTAGCCATTTTCTACATGGGACCAGTGTTAATGACATTTGTTTTCCTCTCTTTATTCGTGGCATATGTGTCCTGTAGAGATGAGAGTGAAGTTAAAGCTAAAAATAGCTAACTCCAACGCTGCCATGAAAGGTACAGAACCGTATCACAACCTGACCTATCAGTGTCGAAGCTTAGCAGAACATGTGCCGTAACCTTACTCCAACGCCACATTTTCCGTGAAGCCCCTTTGCCACTCCTTTTCGACTTTTTATTGGCGTTATTGTTACTACCAGACGATTTTATTCAATGTATGAGTGTGAACTGGAAGGGTTAGGTAATCTTCATAAACCGCTTCACTAGAAGACTCAAGATGATTAGAATCGCTAGTGGCAGCCTTAGTTAAATTACGTACATCATCGGAGTCAAAGGGTATGGGAATTTTGTCTCTTGGGAACATTATTGTGGTTTGTTAGTGCATTATTATGTATTTACTTCCCTTATTTTAACTGGGAGTTATCCTTTTCTAAGTTTGTACTGACTTTATTTATTTTTCATTTCACAATATTGGTTTCTTACTGTTTTTGGTTTCATACTGCATACTTTCAGTTGAGATATTTTCTTTTGGGTGTTTTTCGGTAAATATTTCCATTATTACCGTTTCCTATTTTTTTGTTTGTTTTTTTCCATGATAGTTTTTTTTAGTTCATTTAAGTGTTTTGAGGCCTTATTTGTTGTGCAAATGAATAATAACCATAATATGACCATGACAATCTTGGGCCTAATCTAAGTGTTTAAACCTAACCTTACCTAGCTTAACTGTACCTAATAATTTAATCTAACCTAACCTAACCTAACCTAACCCAGCATCCAGTTGGGATGTTGGAAAACGAAATCCATCTTTCAGTATGTTGAGCAAGATTCGGTAATATTCATTTGCACACAAAAAACACATACAGGCATACAATAGCACAAATCCACTGGCCATGGTAAGATTGCCCGCTAAAGAAACGGCAATAAAGGAAATAAATACCTCCTTTTCTTTTAATATACTATAGCAGTTGCCGTGTGTGTGTGTGTGTGTGTGTGTGTGTTTTGGGCATCTGAAACTACACATTCAAATCGCACCAAAATTGGCACAAAAATCGCAAAAAAATCGCTGATGTGAAAAAACTTGGTCCCATCACGATTGAAAAACTTACTACATTTAATGAGCTATCACATATTGACCAAAACGCGCAGCTCCCGGAGCCCGGCATAGGATCTCCGTGGAATTTTTTGCCCAGAGGTAGAACTAAAATAAACTGTAGCAGTAGCCGTGTGTCTGTGTGTGTACTTCGGACTTGCGTTCGGACAGCTTGGGTTCCATTCCATAAGCTGCAAATAACACGATCAATTGGTTAGTTGCAAAAAATCCAAGTGACAACGTTGCACTAGAACAGCACACAAACGCGAGATCCCTCCACAGAAGCAAGTGTGAGGGGCCCGAAGGGCCCACGAGCACTTGTTTTACTATTCTGTTGGAGATTACGGCGGTCGGGTGGATAACCTGCACACCCACATTTTTCTACTGGTACAATCTCACTCAGAAGTGAACATTTAAGAGGGCGAGTCGTATGTCCTTGCATGGGATTTAGCATGTTCTCAGCCTATCGAGGTTCCTGAGTGACCTGATCCCTCACAAACACAGTCACTATAACGTAAATTACAAACCTAAACCTTCCACAGCCATATCCCATGTGCGACGCACTGGGCGCAGGCAGTGGCAAAGTAGTGTTTTCAGCTCTGTGGATTGGTTGCCATTTAAGACTGAAAATACTGTATAAATGTACATAGTAGAGCTGCCTTATAAGGTTAGGCGTGTGCAAATCGTCCCTCACAATACATACATACATACATACACATTTCCACATGCATTATACATAGCTATACATATAGACATGCATGCATACATACATACATATAGTTCTCTATTGACTGTTTTCGTTGCCTTAGCACTTTTATATAACTTACATCACTAATGACATGAGCAGTTGCAACAAACATTTCTCAAGGCAGGGACACACCTGCTCGAAAGATGATATACGAGAGGAAACGAGTCGCTGCAGGGTTCCGTCCAGGGTTCAAGTTGCTAGTACGGCAGCAATAACTGGGAACTTCATTGTACCTTGTCCAGCACTATTCAGGCAACTACGACACGCCCTTATAACATAAACACACACGCACGCACGAACGCGCGCGCACGCACACACACACACACACACACACACACACACACACACACACACACACACACACACACAGGAGAGAGAGAGAGAGAGAGAGATTCATAAAATAGTATAAATGAAATAATGATAAACAAAAATTAAAAACTCAAAATGAAAAACATCAAACATTGTTTTTGACCTTTTAAGAAAGATTTTAAGCGCGTAATACAAGACGCATCGTAGGCTTCGTTGCTCCTTTTTGTTAGCGATTTATTTTGTATATTACACGTTTACATTCTTTTGTATATCGTTTTTATACTGGCATAGTTTCGTTCTGCAACATACAGCAGGATACCGAGGCGTGATATATAGAATAACTCGCTCAGGAGCAAGTTGTACGAACTCTGCAAAAGCCACTCTGCGACTCCAAGACTAGTAATTGGTAAATGCGAGGTAAGTGGAGTGTTTCTTCAGGTGTAGGTTACAGGATCGTACGTCTGTTTTTCTTTACCTCAGTCAGATAAAGTACTGCCTAAGTCTTGCAGAGCCCAAATTGTTTTACTAAGTGTGGGAAAGAATTTTCAAACTGGGGGATTTGAATATACCGGTGTCAGTTGAGAATACACAAATAGAATGTCACCTAATTAAGGGTTAATCCTCTTGCTATAAAGCCTGAGAGCTTTCGCTTCACACACCACTGAATCTTTTGTCATAATGTCAGTGCTTCAGGCAGTCATATCATGTAATACCGGGACGGGAGCAAATGTATTGATCCGTGGGTAGGCTAATGTATTACAGAGCACTTACGTTTTACTGTAGGTGACTGATATACACAGTTATATAATGTTATCTAAAATCTTTCAGCCACTATTTGGGGGACTCGATCGTACGTGTAGCACATGATCACACATCCACTGCTAAAATCCGAAGTATCTCTGTAATTTGGTTGACTTGGCAGCGAACAGGCTGAGGCTTTCGCAGTCAATTGCAGAAGTTGAGTAGACTTGGGCCATTCTCCGGGATATACCGCCCTGTGTTTCCTTCTGGAAGCGATCACTTAAACTTCGGTGGTAGTCAATGATCCGACCTATCCCTTCCCACGTATAAGACTGTTATGGTCTGCAGACGACGAGAGGACGAAGTTCTCACAAATTTAAGGCGTAACGTTACTGCTCACTGTGATTGTCCCTTTATGTTCTTGCCATCAGCACAGTATTTCTTTCAGCTCAGGAGAGACCTTTCGAGCTCGGTGGGTTAGATACAGCCTTCATTAACCCCTTCAGTACTAGGATGCCCTTCTAAGCTTTGCATAATCGCTTGGTCCAGGAAGATTAAGAAAGAAATTGACCATCTTTGAGCGGAGAGTCAGTTGTATCATTTTCAGTAACTCTATAATAATGATAGTGTAATGCTAGGTGAAAAAGGCCCGACTCCTCGGTCCTAAAACACCTAACGTGTAGCGGGGTACTCTTTCGTGACCGGAGCTTAGTGCAATGAAAGAGGCAGGACACAAAAGCTCTAGGCAATAACCTTTTACACGTATATTCCCACAGCCAGACACAGGACAAAATACAGACATTACAACACGAATAGTGACACAGAAATAAAACATTACTTAGGATATTAGTATCTCGCAGGATACTGACTTAACCACTACGGTTGCCAATACAGAAAGTCTAGTGAACAGGTGTACAGGGAACACGGGCGCGCGTGAGAGCGCGGGAGGGGGAGTTCACACGGGAGGGGGGGGAGGGGAAGGACTCGTGACGAGCCGGAACAGAGTTATAGTAATATTGGGAAAGGATACGTCTTTCTAATTTACTCTTAGTATCACTTGATAGAAAAAGGGTTTTGACATTTGATCTATCACTCGTTTATATTACGTTAGTTATGGGGAGATGATGTTGTAGGGAGAGTGGGAATAGCGGAACACTGGATATTCACTGTATTTACGGTAATACAAAGGGACGGATATTATTCTCACTTTCTATGGTTTTCTGACAGCAAGGGACATATGTATACTTTCACTACAGAGACTTCTTCAGGGGAAGAGTTCTTACAGGTTTCTTACGAGGGCGTCACTTATGAGTCACAGTTCTCGGGATTCACTCACTGTTCTCATCCTTACTCACTCGCCCGTGATTTCACTCGCCCTGCCACTGAACATACATTTAGTCACTATATCACTGTAACCTGTTTTCTAAGGCAACGTCACACTAAACCTAAATCACTTTCACTTATTATTGGGGCATCACCACACTTATCATGAGTCACTCATCGTGGGGGGCGGGGGAGAAACACGCCGGCGTCAATTCTGCCGGGGTAGGGGCACCACCAAGGGGAGGCGTGCTGAGAGGGCACGGGACAACTCGTAGGGGCGTCCTCTCGCGTCCTGGGCTACAGGTGGCAAAGGGGCCCGCAGTTTCCGGGCTGGGCTCAGGGGTGTGGCCCTCAGGACTGGGGTCGAACAGCTCCAGAAACCTCTGGTGTAAGTCTCGGCCGGAGGTGGGAGTCTTACGCCGTATTGGGGGCGTAGGGAGATCACGCCTGGGCGTCCTGGGGAGGGTCAGGAGAGGCTGAGGACTGCGGTCCCCAGAGTCTAGGGGCGCCAACAGGGTAGGACTGCGGCACTGGCTTACACTGGGGTCCGTCAGGTGAGTCTGCTCCAGAGCCAGGCGTAGGGAGCGGAGGCCAGGGGAGGCTGTGAGGCCTGGCTGGGATGCTCTGGTATGGGAGGTCCGGGCTCTTGTCTCCTGCCGGGGCGATGACTCACTCAATACCTCCTTTTGTCTGTGGGGCCCTGCAATTGGTCGTGGCTGCCCAGGGGCACGACTATCAGGTGCCAGGGCCCAGCAATTGGCCGTGGCCTGAGTAGGGGAGTCAGCGCACCTCTGTACACCTTCGGAGCGGCAGTAGGCCGTCTGGCGAAGGCGGGAGCGGTAGTAGGCCGTCTCCTGCTTCAGGAGGGAGGAACGGCAATTGGCCGTCTCAGGGGCAGCACCTTCGGAGCGGCAATTGGCCATCTGACGAAGGCGGGAGCGGCAGTAGGCCGTCTCCTTCTGCCGGAGGGAGGAGCGGCAGTAGGCCGTCTCGAGGGCACCACCTTTGGAGCGGCAATTGGCCGTCTGACGAAGGTGGGAGCGGCAGTAGGCCGTCTCCTTCGGCCAGAGAGGGGAGCGGCAGTAGGCCTTCTCCAGGGCAGCACCTTCGGAGCGGCAGTAGGCCATCTGGCGAAGGCGGGAGCGGCAGTAGGCCGTCTCCTGAGGGGCGCTGTCTGGAGTTATGAGAGCAACTCCACCCCTAGCTGATTCAGCAATCCCACTCCCTGAAGGTAGTGTCTTTCTCCTATGATGGTGACGGCACGATGGCTGGGTGACATAGGGGCGCACGGCCCGGACTGACATATGTCGGTGTTGCTGTGTATCCCTTTGACTGGTGGCGGCTACTCCGTGGGGTCCGGGTGGGGGTGTCGGTACGTTCCCGGGCACACTGGGCTGTATACCACTCGTCTCGTTGTCGGAGGCACTATGGTATTCCTCCCCTGCTTCCATCTCGGGGGCACTATGTTGTAAGCCATGCATTTTAGATAGGTTACTCACTCACTGTACCCCTACATTATAATATTACATATCGGTAATATGAGGCGTTCAGTACTACAGGGCTGAGCGTGAAATATCAAAGCGGAAAAAACGCAGTACAAACTTTCTTTCCAATTTGTGGTCCATGTAGCACAAAAATATATACCGTACCAGCGTTAGCACTTTTTTACGCACGAATTATAAGCGTGGTACAGTGGAGAACACCATGGGGAAATAATTTTATCCCTTTTCATGCAAAATACATTTTTTTTTCCAGTTCGGTAAGCTATTGTTGTGAGTGTGTTATATTCACTGTACTCGTTGTATGAAATACTATCATGATAAACATTTTTACTGAGGGTAGAGCTTCTTACACCATTCAAGATTACGATAAATGATCTCATTTCAGTCCATAAAAAGTTTCCCGGATTAATGGTTAACTTAAGTGCATTATTCTCAACACTTTGATTTCCCAAGTTCACCTATATTGCATAAAGTTCCTAAAATCTTCTTGTCCAGCAGTCGCTATATCCTGCCCATCAACTTCTGACCCACTGAGGGGGAGCTTGTGGTACAGTTGGCAATATATGAACCTGGGACGGCATCAGTGTGTAACAGGCCTGGTGTTTTACACCTGACAACCTTAACAAAATCACATCTTTCTTGGTGGCACTAACATGAATGAACGGAGGTGTCAAATGTTAGTTGATGCCACCAAGTAACGGTGATGCATGAACGTCGGAAATTATAGCTAGACCTTCACCTCACACAGACACTGTCCCAGGTTCATATGTTGCCAACTGTTCATGGGTTAACACGTCTAACTAAAGTACCCAGTGTCAAATCTAAGGCCGGTCAGTCTCTTGGACGAAGTTTGTTTCCCTTGTGTACCTGCTCACCTATCAGTACAACTGGGGACTGTAATCTAACATAAACGCTGGGAGTCGTATTTGATGGGAATATGGGAGTTTGCAAAAGCTGATATGGTCTTCCTTTATGATCCTCGTTTAAACAATAGGCATAATCCAAGCCTTTCTTCCGTGGGATAAAGCTGGTCCTCTAATCTCTGGTGCGTTGAATATGAAAGAAACCAACTATAAATTATGGTTTTCCTGCAGTGGACTGTGAGGGTGAGTGAGAGAGTACAGGTGAGATAGTGACGGTTGGGGAAAGTGTGAGTGACGAGTGATGGAGCAAGAGAGAGTGGGAGTAGATGACAGTGTGAGAGAGTGAATTTGGAAATAAGACAATGTGGGAGTATGACGTGAGTGAAAGACTGCGACTGGGCGAGTTTAATGGTTCCTAAGTGTGATTGGTCCGTGGGGGTTTGCACGTGCTTAATTTCATCTGTCATTTCAAACATATAAACTGATATACACTGGCTCGAGTTCGTGGATGCTGTGTTTCATGGGCGTGTAGTTTGGAGTGAGTTGTTTACAAAAATGGACTTACTGTTGCAGCCACTGTTTGCTCCACATCCTACGGTTGAATTTCTTTTTCTTTCTTTGCCTAAAATAACAACACATAACAAATACAGGATGTGTTCCTCCTCCTTCTCCTCCTCCTCCTCCTCCTCCACGTCATCATCATCATCATCATCATCATCATCATCATCATCATCGCCATCATCATCATCATCGCCATCATCATCATCATCGCCATCATCATCGCCATCATCATCATCATCATCATCATCATCGACATCATCATCACCATCGCCATCATCATCATCATCATCATCAAGGAAACGCCATCTCGCCACCCCTTCTGACCAAAATCATAGGAAACACGCGCGCCTAATTTGACTAGTGTGGAAGTACCCAGACCTCGCTTTAAGCACTAGGACAGTCAAAATATTGCGCGCGCGCGCGTGTGTATGTGTGTGTGTGTGTGTGTGTGTGTGTGTGTGTGTGTGTGTGTGTGTGTGTGTGTGTGTGTGTGTGTGTGTGTGTGTGTGTGTGTGTGTGTGTGTGTGTGTACACACACACTAGCCCTACCAATGCGTGAAAGTTTGAGTCAGTATGGGAGTGCATAAGAGTGAGATAAAGTGAGAGTGACTGAGAGAAAGTAAAGTGTGCGAGTACAACACAGAGTAAACGTTAGAGTTGAGCGTGAACCTGAGAAAGTGAATGAGAGTGAGTTAGTGAGTGATATGTAATGTAGAAAAGATCACAAGATATGCTGGCGAATTACAAAGGGGGAATGTAAGTGGAAGGGAGAGGTAGAAACTGAACGAGAATGAAAGAGTGACAGGCACCGAGTAATGTGAAAGTTGAAAATAAGGATAGACTGACTACTAGAGTGAATGAGTGGGTGGGTGAGTGAGTGTCAGAACAGGTGAGACTGAGAGACTAACAGGAGGACTATGTCTGAGGAAGGTAGGCTAAGAAAGTGTAAGAGTTGAATGAGTGAGTGAGAGCAAGTAAGTGTTTGGAAGTCAGTGAATCCTCCCTTCAAGGCCAGACCTTTCCTTTCCTGCTAGCTGTTTGGTTAGCTGTGTCACCAAAGAGGATGATGTCTGAGAGGAGAGGAGAGGAGGGAAGAGTGTGGGTAGGCTGCTGGCAACATTTTAATGACCTCATTCACTTCCTAAAGTGTCCCAGCGTCAGAAAGCAGCAGCGGACAAACTTGTGGTTAGATAAACGATGTATCTTCAGCCATATAACTGCTACGGGGGTTTCGTCTGTTTGATATATGCGTCCATATATGAACCATTCAATCTCAAGTGGATCCATTGCCTACGTATGTGTTAAGATGAAAAATTATATCCTAAAAGTTATTACACTTTTTTTTTTTTTTTTTTTAGTCAGCGTTTGTTTTTCTGGAAGACGGGGTAGCTATGTGTCTGTACTTTGTCTCTCAGTGCTGGAGTTGAAGCACAATTATGAATATCTTTGAAGTCTGTTCATATGACAGAACCAGTAGGCCATATAAAGGATGTCTTGTGATGATTATCCCTAACGACCACTGCCTAATGTTACCGCCATCTGATGAATAAGACAATATCTGTGTGCGCGTATGCTTGTGCGTGCGTGAATGCTTGCTTGCGTGTGCGTGCGTGCGCTGCACTCATTCTAATAGGCGATAATTGATGCACAAATCAAACTGCATCTTTGGTTAAACACAGACTCCTTCATTTTATGTTCCTAAATGCCGTCTCTGGTTGCACATATTCATTTGCTAAAATACCGGAAGTTTGTACAACTGCTAGCACATTAACAAATTTGTTTCTTGATAAAGATGAACGTGACACTTTTTAAAGACTTCCAACTGTGCTTCTTCAAATACATAGTTATGACCAAACAACTGGAGAAATTGGCACCAAAGTTTACACATCAACTAGACTAAATGTCCCGGTGGAAATGGCCTATTTGTCTTGGAAATGGGATATGACGTTTGAGCTGAATGTGCAACTGTCGCTGATCCATTGATCTAGAACACTAATATTTTAAGTGACTGAGCTGTGAAAGTACTGATAACGGTAATCATGATGGTGGCAGTGGCGACAGTTGGACGTTGGTAGTTGACAGTGATAATGATGACAATAATGATTGTGATAACATCAGTGACATTAGCAACAGTAATGACATTGAAAGTTTTGATAACCGTCCGAAATTACAGATGTACTTTTACTCAGTACCCGACAAAGCCTGGTACGTTGGCTAATGCCAACTGAAATGCTCAGGAGGAAATGTTTCTCACAACTAGTGAAATCGCACTGCAGAGCTCACAATGCTACAAACTGTTTCGGTTCGTTAAAAAAAAAAAAAAAAAAAAAAAGGAAACGTGTTCTTATCAGCTTAGCAGCTCAGAGTGCTCCAGCAGGACACAGCTGTTTACACTCAAGCTTTGATCTGCAACCCACCTTTCTCTCTCCACGTACAGCCAGTCTTCTTACGAAAGTTTTTCTCCTTAACTTTCCCATCGCTCAAGTTATCTCTAAACTTTTCCCGCTGGCTCTTGTTTTTTTCTGACCCTTTCTTCATCTTGCAAGTACCAGGAACCGGGCTGTCCAGCGGATATGATGTGTCTTTCTTTGTCTTGCGTCAGGATCCATAGCTACTTAGCTCAGATCCCTTGAATGCAAGTGTTGCCCTTTTTCTTTTCTTCTTGCTCGTACCAAACGATTTTATTCACCCTTGGTAAGGCCTTTCTACCTGAAAGGAACATATTAAGGCTGTATCGAGCCGCTTTTGTTTTTTAAAATCCCTCCTAAACTAAATAAAAGTCAGAAAATAGCTAGAATAAAACAAAGGACGTTCCAGTTCTGTATTGGATAACACTATCAGGCTCCTATGCTCAGTGTCAGCCAGATAAAATAGTCTTGCAATAGCTAGCATAGAATAAGAGTTGTTCTGACTATTAGCCAGACCTCTGTTCAGTTGGCAACATCTTTCTGACCTCAGGTTTATGATAGTTTCTTCTTTAATGATCGCCGGTATACATGCATCTGTGGATGGATTTACAGATTCAAGGGTGGATGCAGGGAAGGTCAGTGGTTTTACAGGTGACGTGTTGGATGGAAACTTGGCGAATTTTTCATGGAGTCCATTCCACTTAGTCACGAGGTGTGTGATTGTGTTCATAGATGACCAATAATTCACGTCGTGGAGAAATACTTCGTCAAAATTTGTGTTTATCCCTACTTAGCTGACAAACGATACATATGGGAATGCATAGACATTTGAATTTCTTTTTATCTTACCTATAAGTATACTCGCTCTTAACAGGAGTACATTTGTATCAGACCTGCAGGAAATTAACAGCTTATAAATATACCCTACTCCTAACAAGAGTACATTCGTATAACACTTCCAAGAAATCAACAGCTTCCCGACACAAATGGTCTAAAAACAGGTAAAGGTATGATGAACTGAAAAATACACTTTTTTTTTTTTTTTAATGCGAGGAAGAGGGAACCAAAGGCTGAGCCCGCAAAACGTTCCTTCCAAGAAAAAAAAAATACAAAAGAGAGCCAAATTCAATATCCATTCATTTCGAGATGCCTGGACACACTGCGTTTGAAAGACTGGAGATCATAGGAAGCAGGGAATACAGACAGAGGTAGACAGTTCCAGAGTTGACCTGTTGCATAGATGAAGGACTGGGAGAAGCGGTTAATTCTTGCATTAGAACGTTGAACAGAAAAGGGATGAGAGTTTGTTGCTAGACGGGTGCTACGCGCCTGTCGTAGAGGTGGAGGGATGCAAGCAGTCAGTTCAGAGGAGCAGTGACCATTGAAGTAGTGATAGAAAAGAGATAAAGAGTCACCAGTGCGGCAAAGAGACAGACGTCGAAGGGAGCCAGTAAGAGGAGGAGAGTTGATGAGACGAATAGCCTTTGACTCCACCCTATTGAGAAGAGCTGTATGTGGGGAGCCTCCCCACACATGAGAGTTGTACTCTAAACAGGGGCGAATAAAACCCGTGTATAAAGTAAAAAACTGTACAGGGGTAAAGCAGGCACGGAGTCGGCTTAGCACACCTAATCTCTTGGAATTCTGACCACCACTGGAAGTATGGGGGAGAGATAGTAGTAGGATGGATGTGGAAGATGTGCAGATTGGCCTGAGAGAAAGGTAGTCCCGGAGAATTGGAAGTCGGGTATAATTATTCCTCTGTCCAAAAGAAATGTGGTAATCATAAAGGCATTTGTCTGCTTAGTGTAATAGGAAAAGTATATGGTAGGATACTTATCGAAAGAGTTAGTGAAAGAACAGAGGAATTAGTTGAAGAACCGGGAGGATTTAGGAAAGGAAAAAGTTATGTAGATCACATATTCATTCTTATGTATTTAGTGGAAAAGTTTCTAGAGAAGGGAAAGAAGCTGTATGCAACCTTCATGGATTTGGAGAAAGCTTATGACGGGGTGGGTAGACAAGGATTGTGGGAAGTATTAAGAATATATGGAGTAGATGGGAAATTGTTGAAGGCCGTGAAGAGTATGTATGAGGGTGCTAAGGCTGCAGTGCGTGTGGATAGATAGTGAACAGAGTGAATTTTTCTATTCGGAAGTTGGATTGAAACAGGGATGTCATGTCTCCGTGGTTGTTCAATCAGTATATGGATGGGGTCATAAGAGATACAAGATAGGGCAGTGGATGTTGGAGCGGCCCTAATGAGAAAAGGAAATGTTTGGAAACTCTGTGTACTGTTGTTTGCAGATGATACTGTGTTGTTAAGTGAAGAAGGGGAGCTGGAAGGCTTAGTGAATGAGTTTGGGAGAGTGTAAGAAACAAAATCTAAAGGTGAGTGTAGGGAAGAGTAAAGTTATGGTTTTCGAGAGAAATGAAGTCACTGAATGTACAGTGAGGTTGGATGAGGAGGAAATGGAAAACGTGAGTAAGTTTAGGTACTTGAATAGTGTGATGAGTAAGGATGGAAGTTTAGAGGAAGTGCTAGAGAGGGTACAACAAGAAAGATTGCTGGTTCCTTGAAAGCAGTGATATGAAACAGGGAAGTGAGCATGGAAGTGAAAAAATTGCTGCATGACAGTATTGTGATACCAACTCTAACGTATGGAAGTGAAGCTTGGACCTTGCTGGAGGGGCACAAGTCATGAGTGAGAGCAGTGGAATTGAGATATTCGAGAGGAGTATGTGGAGACACATGGAGAGAGAGACTAACAAATGAGGAAGTGAAGGAGCGTTGTGGTGTGGATGTGGATGTGATAGGAAGCGTTAGGAGGAACACACTGAGGTGATTTGGCCATATGGAGAGGATGGAGAGCGAGAGACTGAAGAGGTGAGTGAGGTGGAGGGGGAGAGAGGGAGGGGGAAGCCAAAGATGAGGTGGAAGGATGAAGTGGAGAGGTATATGAAAGAGGGTTGTGAGAGCTGGGAGCAGGGCAGTGAAATGGTGGGGGACTGGGCGACATGGAGGCGATTTGTTTGTGGCCACTCCTTAAGGGATTAAGGCGTCTGGCAACAGATCGATAGATTGATTTAGGTCCTTGATTTAGCGAAATAGCGGGACACATAGTGACATGGAGGCGATATGTTTGTGCCTTCCCCTTAAGGGATTTAGGGATCTGGTAACAGACAATTAGATATATACTGTAGGTAGATAGATTTAGTAAGCCTCTCCCATTCTTTTTTTTATCTGTATTTTTTTTCACATAAGCTAATCTAGTGAAATTACTTGACGTTAAATGGGTTGGTGCTGAATGATAGTGTTTAACTGTTTGGTGACTTCACACTGAGTTACTATCTATCCGTCTGTCTATAGCCAGTTCCCATTATCCCATATGGGGTGGCCGTTTGTCCTTGAGTTAGTTGTTTTACGACGAGGGTCACTAACCCTCCGCCAACCCACTTGTTGACAAGTAAGGAACGCATATGGGTTGGTCATATGGTTACCACCGAGCGTTGTAAATGGTTTCCTGACTTATAGGAACCATCAGGCTTGCCACTCAGTGTAAAACGACCTGAAAGGGACAGAAGGGTAATAAAGTGATAGGAAAGATGGGAGAAATAGAAAAACAGGGTAGATCGAAAAAGAATAAAGGTGAATGAAGAAGTAGGTAGCACTACTTTGAGTGAGTAGATGATAGTCACCACCACCGAAACTGAGTCACTGCGTTATTACCGCCACCATGGAGGTTGTTTTCACCCCTGTCCGTTTATTTGTTTGTTTGTTGGTTGGTTTGTGAGCAAGATTATACAAAAATTATTGGACAGATTTCCACGAAATTTGGTAGAAGGATGGGCCTTGGCCCAGATAGAGACTCCATTAAATTTTCGGGCGGATCCGGAGAAAGGTGCGGATCCAGGAATTTTTTTTTTTCTACATTCATTAACATTGCGAGATAGGGCGTTTTTCGACATTTTCGTAAATTTTTCAGTGAATATTGCATGGATGTTGATGGCGGAGGTAGGCGCTTTACTGAGAGACATTCTGGTTTTGTATGTTTTTGTTGAAGCGAAAATCTGGTGAAATTCATGACTAAAAGAAGTGTTTTTGCGCTGAATTACGTAAGAATGAGAAGGGGGGAGGAGATGGAGAGGGAAACTAAGGATGAAATGGAGGGATGCAGTAGAGAAGTATGAGTATGAGGAGGTGTGTGAACTGGAGGGCAGCGAAATGGCATGGGACCGGGCGATATGGAGGAGATTTGTTTGTGGCCACTTCTTATGGGATTAAGGCGTCTGGCTACAGACAGATATAGATTTTTAAAAGTTGTTGCTGGTGCATTTATTTTGTAAGCCTAATTTTTGTTAGGAAAATTTATGTGAGAGGAGTGTGTGAGCTGGGAGCAGGGCAGTGAAATGGCGGGGGACAAGGCGACATGGAGATTTGTTTGTGGCCACCCCTTACGGGATTAAGGCGTCTGGCTATAGATAGATAGATAGATAGATATTTTTTAAGCGGTTGCTGTTACTGTTGCGTTTATTTCTTAGGCCTAATTTTTGTCAGGAAAAAAGTGTACTAAAATAAGTGTTCGTCTTAAGATTATTAGTAAGATTATTTTAAGGGTGTGGCGGGAAGGTTACCCAAATTACAACATTATTCTTGTTGGGTACTGAGGCTCCCAAACACCTTCTCCTAAGTGGTTTATTTTGTTTATTACACCGTACTGCCCTCTTGTTACATAAATCCTTCCAGTAGCACCATCTTTCGCATAAATAACCTACAAAATATTAACCAGCCACATGCAAAAAATAAATCGATAATGAAAAGGTGTTAGGGAGCTTCCTTAACTGACAAAAATAGGAACCTTAGTCGTACATACACTGTATCGTTTTTATTTTTCCGATTACTTAATTCTTCGCTTTTGAAATTCTCATGTTATCCAGCTTAAGTTGAACGAGTTGTTGGTACCGAAAAAGGAGGGGGAGGCAGAGGATGAGATGGAGCGATGGAGTGGAGTGGAGAGCCTTATGAGGTGGATGTGAGTTGGGGGGAGGCCAGCGTATTGCCAGTGGAAGAGGTTGAGATGGAGGGGTGGAGTGGAGAGATATACGAGAGGTGGCTGAGTTGGGGGAAGGGCAGCAAGATGTCAGGGGACAGGGCGGCATGGAGGGGACTTGTTCGTGGCCACCCCTTACGGGATTAAGGTGTCTGGCTATAGATAGATAGATAGATAGATAGACAGGTGAGTTACTATGATCTAGTTCTTTAATTTTAAGTGGGATGAGTTTAGTCCACTACTCTAAATTGGCCTAAATCTGCCATCTACACATCCTCAATACAGAGCTGTAACTGTAGAAGAACATGTGAATATGCTAGTCATGAGGAAGTGCCGTGGGAAGTACATCGAGCCGTAACACTGTCCTCTGGCACAGAACTCCTTGGAATAATTAACAAAACTGCCATAATATAGATCAAGTTAGAGTGCAGAGCTGGTTTATGTTTTGACGGGGGGATGGAGTGGAGAGGTATATGAGAAGGGGCTGGTGTGAGCTGAGGGGAGGGCAGGAAAATGGCAGGGGACAGGGTAACATGGAGGGGACTTGTTTGTGGCCACCCCTAAAGGGATTGAGGCGTCTAGCTAAATATACATAGATAGGTAGATGCATAGATAGAAAATGAATGGTATGGCCAAGTTTTTCCTATGATGCATTTTGTGTGTGTGTGTGTGTGTGTGTGTGTGTGTGTGTGTGTGTGTGTGTGTGTGTGTGTGTGTGTGTGTGTGTGTGTGTGTGTGTGTGTGTGTGTGTGTGTGTGTGTGTGTGTGTGTCTGTGTCTGTGTCTGTGTCTGTGTCTGTGTGTGTGTGTGTGTGTCTGTGTGCTTCTCCTGGGATAAAGAAATCTGGCAGTAGATAGACTGATACACATAATTTTGAGTTCAGGGTAGTTCTGTATATCAAACTGTCCATCTGTCCGTCGGTCTATATAGTTATGTCTCTTTGTGTCTTATCTGTCCATATCTATTTATCTATATATTTACCTATCTGTAGCCAGACGCCATAATCCTTTAATTTAATGGGTTACAATTTGTCTTTGAGTTGGTTGTTTTTCTGGGAGGGGCACTGACCTTCACCAACCCACTTACTGACACGCAGGGAAAACGTCTAGGTTGGTTATATCGTTGCCACCGGCGTTGTAAATGGGGTCCTGGCTGACAGCAAACCATTAAGTTAGTCACTAAATGTAAAGGCGCCTGAAAAGATGAGTACTAAAAAGTGACAGGAAAGATGGGAACGATGGTAAGAGAGGAGGGCAGTCATAGGAAGAGAAAGAGAAAGGTGAAGGAAAAAGAAGGCATAGTACTGCATCAAGTGAGTGGATGATGGTGAGAAATAGGAAGAGAGGAGGACAGACACTGAAAAAGAATGATAAAAGTGAAGAAGTAAGCAGCACTACGTCGAGTGGATGATGGTGAGAAATGGGAAGAGAGGAGGACAGACACAGAAAAAGAATGATAAAGGTGAAAGTAGTAGGCAGCACTACGGTACATAAAGTGAGTGGATGATGGTGAGAAATAGGGAGAGGAGGACAGACTGAAAAAGAATGATGGTGAAGAATGAAGTAGGCAGCAGCACTACATCGAGTGAGAGGATGATGGTGAGAAATAGGGAGAGAGGAGAACACACAGAAGAAGAAAGGAAAAAGGTGAAGGAAGAAGTAGGCAGTACAACATCAAATGAGTGGATGATGGTAATAAATAGGGAGAGAGGAGGACAGACTGAAAAAGAATGATGGTGAAGGAAGAAGTAGGCAGCACCACATCGAGTGGATGATGGTGAGAAATGGGAAGAGGAGGGCAAAAACAAAAAATGAATGATAAAGGTGAAGGAAGAAGGAGGCAGCACATGGAGTGGATGATGGTGAGAAATGGGAAGAGAGAAGGGCAGACACAGAAAGAGAAAGAGAAAGGTGGAGGAAGAAATAGGTGAGTGGATGATGGTGGGGAATAGGAAGAGAGGAGGACAGATAGAAAAGGAATGATGATGGAAGAAGTAGGCAGCAGCACAACATTGAGTGAGTGGATGGTGAGAAATAAGAGGAGAACACACTGAAAAAGAATAAAGGTGAAGGAAGAAGTAGGCAACACTACGTCAAGTGAGTGACCATATGGGGCTATTTTCTCTAGAGGCGGGTACGGTTGTGCGGGTGGGATACGATGATGGGGGACTGCTTGGACAGTGGATACTTGTATAGTGGAAAAGTTAAAAAAATGATCATACACCAGATTATAGGAGCCCCTCATTCATTAAAGCATATGTAATGGTTGAACTTGAACTGTGGTTAGTGATGCAGAATTGACAGACGCACTCAGACACGCACCACACAAACAAACCAGCAAGCATATGATGTGGATGGTACCTAATGTTTTTTTTATATAGTTCTAACAAATTTTAAGTTTCAGGATTGGTGGTTAGCACACGAGCGGATGGTGGTGTGTGGGATGGTTGGCCGGATCCCCGAAGGCACTGCTTGATCTCTGGCATCCTCTCAGTTAGGTCCCTTAACCCTGAGGTCACACAGCATGACCTCATCCCAAGTCTCTCTTGTTCTGCATCTCACCTCTGCCCTCAACGTTAACACCTTGCCCTCTGCACCCACTTATCTCACATCCTGTCAGCATGCTCCTCTTCACGTCTCTTGGCTCGTATTCAAATTGGCTTTAAGTCACATAGAATAGGTTCTGTCTGTCTTCTCTTCCTCTACCATCTGTCCTTCTCGGTCTTCAGTTTTTCTCCTTGCCTTCTCACCTTCATTTTATCTAGTTACTCGTGCGACGCAGTATTTGCAGTTCCTCCCTCTCTGAATTTGATGAAAGTCTGTGTTGTTGGCTACCATGGTGGATGACTGGACACCACCAGGGACTCCACGCGCCTGATTCCGTGCAGATCCAAGCGGAACTCCACCAGCCTGCCACACACACACCGTCCGACGCAAGAATGGATAAGTTACCCCTTCTGTCTTTAAATCACTGGAGGCCTGTCTATCTTTTGTTACGAATCTTTAACTTGGTGAGAGTGTAGTTATATTTTAAATATAACGTAGAATATCAATAATATTTTCAGTTTAGAGAATTTTACTTTTGTTTACTATTTTAATTTACATATGCACTAATCTATCTTCCTCCCCATGGTGGCAGTTAGGCTAGATAGAACAGCTACTTAAAGATCTACATGTTTTTTAGACTGCTAGGTGGATGGGTGGGGCAGGGAGAGTGTTAGGAAAAAAGGAATGAAACAAACACTAGTTCTAGCATTTAGGTAGGATGTGATGAGGAATTTAGCTGTCTAATGGTACATGTGAGTTTTCTTCATGGTTACGTAGTGCTTTCCGGTTAAGTCATGGTTGTTTCGTCCCAGTGCTGGAGCATCGATGTTATGGGAGTGTAAAATGGGATTTGGTCTCCCACGGAAGCTGTATTGGTAATTAATATGATTGTTGTACCCGCAAGATTGTTCCCATCAAGAAAAGAACAAAGGCAAGGTACCGGTAGCAAAGAGTCAGATCCAAGCGATGTATGCAGTCACGATCACATGATCTGTAACACACCGTGTGTGTGTGTGTGTGTGTGTGTGTGTGTGTGTGTGTGTGTGTGTGTGTGTGTAGATTTGTCCACCTTACTGAGAAGAGTGGACACGGGCGGATGATGGAAGCCCGTCAGAGATGATCGATGGTGATACATGAGGGCTCTATGAGAGCAGCTGTGAAGCAATAAATTTAGGACTGCAGGCCGCGGAGGATCTGCAGCTAAACTGTCAAACAGTCGTGACTCGAGGCTGGCAGGGATGGACTGTGCAATGGACGCCTCCCTCAGGTCGACGTACAGTTGCCTGTAACGAGGAGCAGAAGCGTCGTCGGGGTCGTCTGGCGTGAACAGGTCGAGGAGAATCTCCTGGAGGTCAGTGTCATTGCAGGAGGCGAGGTGGGCGGCCGTTGGAGAATCGAGGGGAGGAAGGGCTTTGGAGATGCGCTGGGCAATGGATGGAGGCTTGCCCTGGCGTTTGCCCTTCTTCTTTTTCTGCTTTTTCTTAGGTGGAGATGACACTGGAGCCTCAGCAGGAGATGTGGCACGTGGTGATGGGAGAGGAGAGTCGTCTTCCTGCTGGATGGAAGGAGCAGGAGAAGCAACTCTCTCCACGGCTGCAGGCGGCGAGTGTTGAGACTCTGGGCTGTCCTGAGCGTCGGTGGTGTCCATGGCAACGGCAGAGGTGGTGGTGGAGGAGGCAGTCGCTCTGTTGAGAGGAGCGTCGAGCTGCAGCCTTTTCCGCGGTGTTGTGCGGGGTCGTGGAGGCTGCAGCGTGGGGGAACGACGCTCCTGACGAGGGGCTGCCTGTGTATCATGAGCGAAACTCTGTGGGATGACAAGGCGCGGCAGCCCGTTCTTCTCAAACAGCTGTGGGAGAAGAACGAGCATCGCTGCCTTGTCATCGCCACACAAAGCCTTCGCCTTCGCGATGCACATGACGACAATGGTATCCACATCCCCAGGACATCGGGGATCCACAGGCCGGCGCCCTTGGGCCGTGGGGCGCCGCTGTGCATAGGCAGAGCCTTGCACAGCTGCACCTCCCGGTCCAGTGACGCCTCTAGCCTCGGGACCCTTCGGTGTCTGGTGAATGTGGAACTCCACTGTCTCGCCCTTACCCTGGCGTAACGAGAGCGAGAGGCGCCGTGAAGAGGGAGCAGCGATCCCTGAGCGATGCACGAATACATCGGCACCAGTATCCTGGCGCCGGATGAACCCGTACTTCGCCGTAACGCTGTACCACTTCACGGTGCCGGTGATGGTGATGGTCTGCACTCCTCCTTCAGGCCCGATGCTGCCAGTATCAGCCCCCCTCAACGGGTCGCGAGGTGTGGCAGAAGTAGAGGCCATGCTGGAGAGAGATGATGTTGCTGCTGCTGCTGCTGGACCGCGAATGTCTGTAACACACCACCTGCTATTAACCTCGACTAACTCAGTCTTTAACGCTCAAGGGGTCAAAAACGTAGGACGATTGCAGAATTTGTAGGAGGCTTTTTCATGGCTTTTCATTGCTTGTTTTTTTTATACTTAATTGTTTTGCCTAATTACTGTCATTAATTTCCAGACTAGCTCTGCCACTGACACTTCCTCGAACATGCATATGGGCTATTAAATTACCCCTGGGATCAGAAAGGTATGTGTGGCCAAACTTCTTGATCGGGAGGACATTTTTTGTTTTACGCATGGGACATGATTAAGTTTTTTTTTTTTTTTTTTTTTTTTTTATCTAATGCCCAGTGGCAAGACTGAAATGATCTGTCATGTATTTGGGGAAGACTGAAATGATCTAATGCCATGTACTGTGGCAAGACTGAAGCGATCTAATGCCATATACTGTGGCAATACTGAAATGATCTAATGCCATGTACTATGGCAAGATTGAAATGATCTAATGCCACGTACTATGGCAATATTAAAACGATCTAATGCCATGCACTATGGCAAGATTGAAACGATCTAATGCCATGTACTATGGCAAGATTGAAACGATCTAATGCCATGCACTATGGCAAGATTGAAATGATCTAATGCCATGTACTATGGCAAGATTGAAATGATCTAATGCCACGTACTATGGCAAGACTGAAACGATCTAATGCCTAGAATTCAGACATGACTGATGTGATCTAATGCCATGTATTGTGGCAAGACATGTGTTTCCTACGTGTCAGTAGGTTGGCGTAGGGTTAGTGCTTTCCAGTAAAACAGCTATCTCAGACAAACGGCCACCCTTTTTTGAGATTAAGATATCATTCATCCATATCCTTTGTCTAAAGTTAAAATTTTTTCAGGATCTGCTCCTTGGATGAACTGGATGAATGAGGAAGGGTAGATGAGAGGGTTACAGTCTCCCCTGTCTATTGGAGAAGGTGTAAGTGCAGTGATTAAAAGGTAAGATTCCTTAATGATTCCACACTGAGGTGGTTTGGACATTTGGAGAGGATGGAGAGTGAGAGACTGACGAGGAGAGTGTATTTGAGTGAGGTGGAGGGAGAGAGAGGGAGGGGGAGGCCAAGGATGAAATGGAGGGATGGAGTGGAGAGGTATATGAGAGAGGGGGGGGGGATGAGTTGGGAGCAGGGCAGTGAAGTTGCGGGGGACTGGGATATGTGGAGGCGATTTGTTTGTGGCCACCCTGTAAGGGATTAAGGTGTCTGGCAATAGATAGCTAGATAGTTTAGAGGAGTAAGAGGAATAGAACATGTGGACAGAGGGGACCTGTTTGTGAAAGATGATGGAAGAACAAGAGGACTTCAGTTCAAGTTGAAGAAGATGCAATGCCTCGGTGATACAAAGAAATTTAGTTTTCCACACAGAACTATAGACAGTTGAAATAATTTAGAGGGAGAGGTGGTGGGAACAGAGAGCATCCATGTCATCTCTGGAACTGTCTCCCTCTGTCCGTATTTCCTACTGCCTATGACCTCCAGTGCAGGTAGGTAGGTAGGTAAGTTAACCAATACTCCCAGTCCTTCATTTATGCAGCAGGTCAACTCTGGAACTGTCTCCCTCTGTCTGTATTTCCTGCTTCCTGTGATCTCGAGTGCAGATAGGTAGGTAGGTAAGTTAACCAATACTCCCAGTCCTTCATTTATGCAGCAGGTCAACTCTGGAACTGTCTCCCTCTGTCTGTATTTCCTACTTCCTGTGATCTCCAGTCTTTCAAATGCAGTGTGTCCAGGCATCTCCAAAACCTGTCTTTCTCTCTTTCACTCCTGTCCTCATACGGTGCGTACGCTACAATCACTGCCACTTTCACCTTCTCAGACTTGAACTTGACATACACACACCTCGCACTCATACGTTTGTAATCTCTCATTCCACTCTGCCACACCTCATTCATCAACAATGCAACTCCTTCCTTACATCTTCCTCTCCCATTCATTCCCAATCTTACACATTTCACACCCTCCCACTCCTCCACTTTGCACCCTTTCAATTTCGTTTCACACAATACCATCACAGCATATCTCGCACTCTTGAACACATTCACCACTTCAACCCTCTTGCTCTCCTCATTCACACTTTTCACATTCCACATGGCCACGCGAGTCTGCCCATTTGGTTAGCGCCCTGGGCAGATACTGTATTGGGCCCTCCGAGGCTCTCTGAAACGACTGCCATGATTAAGTGATTTTGGATAGGGGAATCTGGGGGACACTTACCCCTCCCAGAAACCCCGGTTATATGGTTACCACCCAGCGTAGTAAATGGTTTCCCGGGTACAGGAAACCATTTGGCTTGTCACTCAGTGTAGAGCTCATATGCCATCACTCTACATTGAGTGAGTGGATGATGGGCACCCCCACCTACCATAATAATAATAATAATAATAATAATAATAATAATGGTGGTAGTAGTAGTAGCAGTAGTAGTAGCAGTAGTAGTAGTAGTAGTAGTAGTAGTAGTAGCAGTAGCAGTAGTATGAGTGAATGCTGATCCGGTGATGAACGCAACCTTGCAAATCTGACATTGTCATCCTTCTCCCAAATCTGGCCAAAATCTAATCAAAACAGAATTATCTTATTTACCCCCCCCCACCACACACCAAATTTGACCATGCCTTGTGACTTGACCTCTCAGTGTTTGTCCTCAAGAGCCAGTCACTTCATTTTTGTCTTATCATCAAACTTTCCCCCAGGTTTAATCTATAATGAATTCTATGTAGTTAAGTTGGTCTTTTTCTCTCAAAGTTTTACCTAACCCTGAAACCTTTACCTTTATTCCCCCCCAAAAAAAAAAAAAAAAAAAAGTAAGATTTGTCAAAGGCTGTCTTTCAGTCGTTCCACCAAGTTTGGTTAAAAGCGCATAAAAACTGAGTTCTCTTATGGTAGGAACTTCATGGGCGTTCCTCCCGTGGGAATGGTTCCAACCATAAGATAATTTAAGCAGTTTTTAATCGGATTTTACCCAAACTTGGTGGATGAGTTGAGGATCAGCCCATGACAAAAACTGTTATTAATGAGAGCATTGTCAATAAAATGCAGTATAGTATCACCGAGGGCAACCCAACACCCCCAGAAGGAGCCCACAGAGGAGCATATACAGCGCGCCTGGACTCCGGGCGACAGGGACATAAGTCCGCCCGGGCCGCGTGCCCCTATGACCCGGAGCTCGCCCGCCGCCACAATAGCAGGAATACGAGACTACCTTCAGGGCGAGCCGACCACAGACAACCACCAGGTGGAGCTGTTACTCCAGCTTCAGTCAGCATCCCTGAGAGGGCCAGTAGCCACTCAACCCTCCTACAGTAGACTGCCTGCAGCCGCTCCGGAGGTAACAAGGAGACGGCTGGTAGCTGCCCCCGCCTTCGTCAGGAGATGGCCAGAAGCCGCTCTGAAGGTGCCCCTAATGAGGCGGCCGGTAGCCGCTCGACCCTCCTACAGGAGACGGCCTGAAGCTGCTCCGGAGGTAACAAGGAGACGGCCGGTAGCCGCTCTGAAGGTGCCCTGAACGAGACAGCCGGAAGCCACTCGATCCTCCTACAGCAGATGGCCTGCAGCCACTCCAGAGGTAACAAGGAGACAGCTGGTAGCCACTCCCTCCTTCATCAGGAGACGGCCGGTAGCCACTCTGAAGATACCCCTCAAGAGACAGCCTGTAGCCGCTTGACCCTCCTACAGGAGACGGCCTGCAGCCTCTCCAGAGGTAACAAGGAGATGGCTGGTAGCCGCTCCTGCCTTCGTCAGGAGATGGCCAGTAGCCACTCCAAAGGTGCCCCTGAGTCGGTATGTAGCTGCTCCCTTCCCCAGGCTACAGCCAGTAGCCGGGCCTTAGCGATGGCTGGTAGCTGCGCCCCTTAAAGGCCACGGCCAGTAGCTGGGCCCTACAGTAGGAGACGGCCGGTAGCCGCTCCTCCGTCAGGTGCTGACTCCTGCCCACCAACCTATGACCCAGCAGGAACCCCCAGCCTGGAGGAGTACTGGAGAGGCCCCGTGACTGCCACCAGGCTCTTCTACCTGCAGCCGGTTCCTGAGAGGACTCGCCTGATGGACTCCAACGTAGGACAATGCCGCAGCCCCCTCCTGACGGTGTCCACGACCGCCGGGGACTGCAGCCCTTAGGACCTCCGGACCGCCCCCAGGACCCCCGGGCAGGACCTCCTTACACCCCGACCCCGGAGATCTTCGTCCTCCGTCAGGCACCTGAGCGAGAAGTTCAGGCAGCTATTCAGCCCCAGTCCTGAGGGCCAGACTCCCTCCCCAAGCCCTGAAAGTGCGGGACCCTTCGCCACCAACAGCCCCGGACGAGAGAGGACGCCCGTACGCGTGATCCCGTGGCCCCTGAATACAGAGGCCCCTGGCGGAACTCACCCCCGTCAGTAGTGAGGCTGAGTCACCTCCGTCGCCCTTGTACTGTACATGACCGCCACTACGCCCAGACCCGAAAGTGAGTGACAGTGAAAGCAGTGTCCATGACATAGTGAAGTAAGGACAGAACAGTGAGTTAACAGAATAGGGGAAGTCGGTGAGAAAAGCACCAGTAATAATATAAAAGAGTGGTGGAATAAGCAAGATAACAGTGAAACAGTGAACACGGCAAGGCAGTGAAATACGGGTCTATCTCAGTGAACACGCCGCCAGATAGTGACACCGCCTCACACTAAGATCATACGGAGGCCCCAGTGTAAAAGTAATAATTAACGACCTGACCAACGAACCTGTTAGCCTACCCGCAGTGAAGTAGTGCCACCAACTCCACCAGTACACAGAACCTAGACTTTCCTACAATAATAGTGCATAACCTCGCTGCCCTAAGTGCTATTCACCTTTCCCGATCTTGTCCCGAGTAGTATCCTGCGTGATACTAACACCCCATATCTAGGCCTTAGAATTATAATTGTCCAGTATACCCGTATGTGTGACATCTGCCCGTTCCACTGTAGAATTTAGCAATACGCATGTAAGGTTGTTGCCTTGAATTTTTGTGTCCTGCCACTCTCTTATTTGTCTAAGCTCCGGAGAAAGAGAACCCAGCCGTACAGTAGGCGTTAGAGGGACGGGAAGTTTACAAGCAAAGGTCAAGGTCGCACAGCAAGGTCAAATTTCGACCCGTGTGTGTGTGTGTGTGTGTGTGTGTGTGTAATTCACCGGGTCGGTCAGGATCACTTGATGGTCGTGATCGTCAGCTTTTACCCTCCCGGAAGGGAGCTGAGAGCTCATATAGTCCGATCTAAGGGCAAGGCTGTGACCTTCACACACCTACACACCCGTCCGCTTGCTCAAGGGGGACAGTAACCACCCACTTCGTCAGCGAAACTTTTCGCAACCTGAGCGAGGCACGAACTCCAGTCCACCAGTTGGCAAGCGAGAGCGTTACCACTGCACCAGCGAGCGGTGTGTGTATGTGTGTGTGTGTGTGTGTGTGTGTGTTAAAATATTTCGATTAGTTTTGGTACATTGCACCTAATTCTCATCGTATAACAGAGGTCCCCATTTGAGGGATTTAGGGGATTAGTTCACTCAAAATTCTACCAGCCTTTACTGCTCCCGATGGACTCTACACTTTTTAAGGCCGTCGGTCTGCTCTGCTTTGGGGACTGTCGATCTACTGTACTCTACGGTGGAGTCGTTCAATAGCCGCAAAAGGAGTACGGTAGAATAGGCAGACAGCGCCAAAAGGAGTATGGTTGGGTAGGATGACAGTCGCAAAAACGCTGCATGAGTAGAGTAGATCGGTTCGTCGCAAAAGGAGTACGGTAGAGTAGATAGTTTCTGTAAGAGTTTGGAACACACCTTTGCGGCTATCAGTCTTCTTTACCTAAACTTACTTCTTTTGCTGCTGCCAATCTACTCTACCTTACTCTTTTTCAATCAGTTGTGCCATATTGCATCTCAATCGACTCTACCGCACTCGTTTTGAGTCTACTGTACCCTACTCCCTATCAATCTACCGTACCGTACTTTCTATGCGGATGGCGATCGTCATCTGTTGCGTTTAGACAGCTGTTTACCAAAATAGAAACTAGAGCAGACCGCACATGATCTTGTTGACGCTTTCATACTGACACAGAATCAAACTTAGAAGGTAAGCATACACGTGAGCGACTGTGTATGTAGTTATTTTATATTTAGGAAGGTAAATAAGGGAAATTTATAGTGGGAGTAGTAGGTATTAGTGTGTGTTGAACAGGCCAGGGCCTGGTACCTTCGCTGACAGCTGACTAACTAGGTAAATTTTTGATGTTTTAAAACACCATGCAGCAGGCATTGGGATTGTCAATATATTTACAGCCATTGAGATCCTTTAAGTCTGTGTGGAATGTTTATAGATAATTTATTAAGGTTAAACCAGTCGAGATGCCATACATGGAAGCACATGGTATATTTTGCAGTTTCAGGCAGTCACACCTCACTTAGGCTAGTTAGGTTAAATTAGATAAGAAAAAAATCAGAATAACCCTAACTGAAATGGCAAATTTACCGAAATTACACCCACTAGAAGTTGCCATGGTACTGTAAAATGTGTAGCCTAACTCTACACGATATGAGAAGGGTGATGAGTGTAAGTCATGGGAGTGGTAGTACATCAGATTGAATAGCCTGAAATAAGCTTTTAATAGTGGTGAGACTGTTGGGGTTACTTATCACTTGTTTATCTTCAGAGGCTGACAATCCCAGCCTGTGTGCAAATGACTTATGAACTCAGCTGCATCTGTATTAATCTTTTATTATTACATTTCATCTTTTGACAATAGGATGGGTAAGAAGAGTAATGCCAAGAAGGGTGGTAGTCGTGGTGGTGGGGTTACCAAGTTGCTGCCTCATGCCCGTACACAGCTCTCGGCTCTTGTGGATGACATCTTCAAACGTGAGTGTACAAGCTCGGAGATCAGTGCTAATAGAATACTATCTATCTGTCTATTGCCAGACGCCTCAATCCCGTTTGGGGTGGCCACAAACAAATCGCCTCCACGTCGCCCTGTACCCCGCCATTTCACTGCCCTGCTCCCAACTCGCACCCCCCTCTCTCATATACTGTACCTCTCCACCCCATCCCTCCATCTCATCCTCAGCCTCCCCCTGCCTCTTCCCCCCTCCACCTCACTCACATACACTCTCTTCGTCAGTCTCTCACCCTCCATCCTCTCCACATGGCCAAACCACCTCAGTGTGTTCCTCCTAACGCTTCCTATCACATCCACATCCACACCACAACGCTCCTTTATATCCTCATTCGTCAGCCTGTCTTTCCATGTGACTCCACAGGCTCCTCTTAAATAACTCATTTCCACTGCTCTCACTCTTGACTTGTGTCCTTCCAACAACGTCCAAGCTTCACTTCCATACGTTAGAGTTGGTATCACAATACTCTCATGTTGTAACTTTTTCACTTCCATGCTCACTTCCCTGTTTCTTATCACTGCTTTCAAAGAACCAGCAACCTTTCTTCCCTGCTGTACCCTTTCAAGCACTTCACCCTCCAAACCTCCATCCTTACCCATCATACAGAATAGAATTTCCTAATATTACAGTACCAGTAAGTTCTAGTTATAAGCAATTTTTTTTTTTTTCATGAAATCTACGTTCATTATGGAAAAATTACCATCAAAGTTCATTGTTACACATAAAGCTGATTTGCCAGTTTGCCCCAGTTTAAATCATCCCATTGTAAGGAAAAAACGAGAATATTTTGGTATACATCCATGACTTTAAATCAGGATTGCCCTTATGCAATTTTTTTTGTCCAAGTATACCTAACCCAGCTTGTATTCTTGGTGATTGCTCTCTTTTCAGAAAGAGCTACTGTATGTACATTTGTGAAAGAGCTACTGTATGTACATTTGTGAAAGAGCTACTGTATGTGCCTTTCTGAAAGAGCTACTGTATTTGCATCCATCGGTTAGTGACCTTGAGCTATTGCAGTAAAATGCAGGTTTCATTAATACAGGATTTCATATTTTTTATCTACAAGATGGTGCGGTTCTTGCAGTGTTACCAGTAAAAGAGCAGTCCGGTCTTGCAATTCAATAGGGTTGCATCAAGTGAAAACTTGTCACGTGGCAATTTATTGCATAACAGGTAACATGGGTTCAATGGGGTTAGGTAAGGTGACCTTGACTGCAAACTCTAAAATACCCCTAAAGATCTGTGCCACCCACCTGAAGTTTGTGTTTGGTCAGACCAAGTCACCAAGGGTCCCCCATTGAGGCTGGTGGGCCTGGATGATCACTCCAGGTTCTCAGGAGGAGGTGAAGAGTGACGGGGAGAATGATGCACTGAGGCCAAGGGAGAGTGATACAGTGAGACCAATGGAGAGTGGAGCGGTGAGGGTGAGGGTAAGGGAGAGCATGGCATACAGGTGTGCCAGGCAGTGATGAGGACGACAAATATAGTGGAGGCAGGTGATGCAGGACATTGCATTTGCACACCACATGTAGATGACCTTGACTCTCCTCCAGTGCTGCTGGCAGGGGAGAAGAAGGAGGTGATGGTGGTTTGGTATGCTGCCTTTTTCTTAAGTGCCAGGAGCTTACTGTACAGCTTCAGGTGTTGTTGATGTCATGCATTGTTGTGTCACTCCACGCTGGGCTTGGGTCTTTGTCCCAGATGAATGCAGTGCTCTTGTCCATTACAGTATCACAAATGAAACTCCTTCAGAGTTTTAATATCCCTAACACAAAGGTCCCCATTCAATTTGCCATCCTTGTCACCTTCATGTGCCTCCATCACTCATTCCCAGAGTTCAGTGTGCTCCTCTGTGGACAGCTGCATGGTGTGGCTGTCCAGAACTTCTTGCACATCCTTCTCATGAAAGAGGTTGATTGTGTCTCGACAGATGTTCTCCACTGCCGGGAACCCTGTGAAGAAGTACACACATTTCGACCACACCTTGCACCGGACAGCCTTCATTGTGGTTGGCAGCACCTCCTTCCATAGTGCCGTGGTATTGTTGATGCCGTGCATGATGTTAAACTTCTTCCAAAATCTCAGCACCACATTGTTCTCAACATCTGCTCCATGGTGCAGCGGAGGTAGTATGCCTTGAAAGTCGTGATGATGTCCTAGTCCATTGGCTGGAACAGTGATGTGGTGTTGGGGAGCAGGTGCACCACTTTGGTGTTATCCACCCAGTTCTTCATGCATTCAGGGTGTCTCAGGGCATTGTCCACTAACAGGAGGAAATGGTTGGCAAGGTTGCTGCTATTGGCAGTCATGCTGGCGAGGGGACAGGTGTCCCGCCATGTTCAACTGGCAAAGTGCAGAGGTCAGCTAGGCCATGGGGTTGCTTCTCCAAATAACCACAAGCTTCTTTACGAACCCTGCCAGCGCTTGGGGGTTCTCCCAGTGGTACACAAGAAGCGGCTTGAGCGAGATGTCCCCCTCTGCATTGGCACCAAGGAGGAAGTCAAGGCAGTCCTTTGCTGCCTAGAACTCAGGTGCAAGTCTTTCTTCCTGGCTGATGCAGATCTTCCTTGAAATTCACTTCCAAAACAGTCCTGTTTTGTCAGAGTTTAAGAACTGCTTAGGAGAGTATCCCCCCTCCTCTGTAATAGCCATTATCTATGTAGAGAAGGCCTCAGCTGCCACATGGTTTGTGCTAGCAATCTTGCCACACACAGTTATATGTTTAACGCCTGCATGGGCCTTGAAACACTCAAACCAACCTGTGCTGGCATTGAAGGCCTCCTTGGCCTCCATACCTTCCTTATCTTTAAGGTCTTTCCTCAGATCTAGAGCCTTACTGCAAATGAAGGAGTGGTGGAGGCTGGTTTGCTTGGTTCAGGTCATTGATACACAGAGTCAGGAGATGCCCTGTCTCCTTCAGAATAGGCTTCCTTGCTTTTGTTAGACTGTTTGTGGTTAGGGAAGGCACATTCTGCAATGCTGTAATAATACTGTCTGATTTCTCTGTGACTGTCAAGACTGTGGACTGGGGCAGCTTTAGGACATCAGCATTCTTGCTTTGTCCCTGTTCCTCAGTGTGATGCTTAGCAGTATCTAATTTCTCAAGCATCAGTAGCACCATACTTTCCACCGGAGCTTGCATCAGATATGATTTCCAAATTCAGAGTTTCACTTATTTCACACACTCAGAGTTCTCACTCCACTTACTATCGCATGCAGTAGTATTTGTAGTGTACTTGCACTGTTACTTGATGATAGCAATGGCACTGCGAGGATCTTATGCGACCAAGAAGGTTGGGTAACTCGGAGAGTGAGGTAGATGATCGTTGGCTCAAGACATGTGAGTGATTGGGCATGTGAGACTTAGAAGGTTGGGATGTAGGCTGCTGCCTGCACCGACCCAAGATGGGGATTCTGCGCATGTAAGCACTGAGTGACTCTCTTTGCTTAGACAGCTGACTGTCAGCTTGCGTGTGTCACCACATCCACAAGAGATTCATGGGGGCGGCCATTGAAAATATTGTTCTAGCAAAATCGCAACCATTTTTTTTTTAAATTTCAAAAAGGGTATAACTTTTAAATTATGCTAAATCATGATGTCACTTCTTAGCTAGCTGGGGCTTGCCACCAATGTTTACATTGATGCAGGCCACTGAGAAGTAACATCAGTGTTTCAGACCTTGTATACTTTATAAATTTGTATTTCTATAGTTATTTTTATTTGTTCATTTATGTATTTTTACCTGTAGTCAAAGATGTAGCAATATAATGTTCTGTAGTTAATTGAACTCAAGAAGAAAATGGGTTGTTGATTGCATGTCATATCTAGGATGTTCCATAACTTCCTTGTACTGTACCCTGTTGTCTAGGTATTCTTGGCCATCATTTTCAGAGTGTGGTAGCCATTGCACTTTATTGCAGTCATTCTCAGTACAAGAATATTAAAGGCATATTTGTATACTATTCTTCAGTACTGTATACATAAGTAGTAGTTGTTCCCTAGGCAGTCTGGCCGAACAGCCCCGAGTCCCTAAGGAAGGCCACGACTGAGACCAGGCTTTCCCACAGACCTCTCAAGGAATGTATGTTGTGTTATTGGCATAGGTGATTGTGTGCAATACTGTCTTCCATAATGTGCTTAATAGTATGGGGTGCTGTTACATTTTGGACAGGCATCTGTGATGGAGTCACCCAGCCTCTTCTGGTAACCTAAGAGGGCTGGATGATGCCCACATCTCAGCGTGGCCAGGTGGACCCAGTCCTCACGAGGGAGATAGGATTCAGAAGGGTGGATATCAAGAGGTCATGCATGCAGCTGTGTGTTGTCTTTAAGGGACTGGATGGAGCGGCGAGTGATTTGAGTATGGGTGTGCTTCTGGAAGCTGGTCTGAGGTGGACAAGGGGGGAGATATGACAGTATTTGTGTATGATATCGTGTGCTGGGTGTTGTTTTGCTGTTCCTTGGTGTGTGTAGATGTGCTGCCATGTACTGTAGTGGATGTTGTGGGTTTGTGGAGGCTGCAGCAAGAATTTGGGTGCCTCTCATGTCTAAGTGGTACTTGATTTTGAGGACTTTGGTTTCTTGATGTAAGTATTCTGTAGGTGTAGTAGTTGTGCAGCCTGTGATTATTTTTAGGAATTTGTTCTGTATGGTCTGCAGAGTGTTGTAGTGTGTTTTAGTGAGGTTAGAAGCCCAAGCTGGGCTTGCATAATTCATCACTAAACATATATATTGTTTGTATGCTGTGGTGATGGTTTCTTTGTTGTGTCCAAGTGTTGTATGGGCAAGTGACCTCAAGGCATTGAGTCTTGGTGCAATTATATTTTTAATGTTTGTGATGTGTTGTTTAAATGATATTGATGTGTTGTATGTTACACCAAGGATTTTGTGTGTGTGTGTGTGGTAGGGGAGTGTTGTTTATGGTGAGGTGTGGAATGTGACCATGTTCTGCTGTCCAGTTTGTGAGAAGGGTCACTGTAGATTTGGCTGGGACTATTTTGAGCTGTTTGTGGTGAACCATTCGTGTAGTGTATTGAAGAAGGGCTGGTGGATGTGTGCAGCTGTGTTTGTGTTTTGGTGTGTACATGTAAGCATTGTATCATCTGCATAGGAAGCTGTGTGTATCTGTGGGGTGTGGGTATGCCGTGCATGTATATGTTAAAGGGTGTAGAGGACAAAACAGATCCTTGGGGGACGCCGTTTGTGAAGTTTCTGATGTTCGAAGACTGACCGGCAAACGTTACATGTGCACATCTGCCTGCTAAGTAGTTTGCCAGCCATCTTTTTGTGTTATTGTGCATGTTTGCATTGAATATTTTGTTTGTGAGGTTGTGGCGGGGGATGGCATCAAAAGCTTTGCTAATGTCGAGTGTGACTAGGGGTGTTCTGTGTGGTGGCATAGCTGAATTCATGCCATCAAAAACTCTCTGTGTAAGGTCTGTAAGAAGAGTGTTTGTGGAGTGTTGTGGCCTGAAGCCATGTTGTGATTGGGCTATGGGGGTGTGAGGTGTAACTAGTTGTAATACCAGTCGTTCAGTGACTTTAGAGGGGGTGCAGAGGAGTGTGATGGGGCGTTGTGAGGAAGGTAACGTGGGGTCTTTGTTGGGTTTAGGGAGTGTGATGATGATGCCATGTTTCCAGATGTTGAGTATTATGTTGTGTGAGCAGCTGTAGTTTTGATACGTTGGTGAGTGCTTGTATGCCTTGTGGTCCAAGATGTTGAAGGTGAATGTTGCTTTTGTTGTCTGGTCCACAGGCAGATGAATACTTAAGGTTGCTAATGATTTGCTTCGTCTGGTTGTAAGTGAAAGGTGCAAAGTCTGGGTCTTTGGGGAACTGTCTCTTACGTTGGATGGTACGTCGGTCGTCGCGATGGGGGTTTAGATGACTGATATGTGAAAAGTGATTGATGAGAGTGTTTGCTTGTTGTTTGTTTGAAGGTATGGTGTCTGTTGTTGTTATGGCAGCGTGTGATTGTGTAGGGTTGGTGTTGGAGTGTGTGATGCTGTTCAGTATTTTGTAGAATTTGCTGGTGTTTGTTTTGTGGTGAAGTGTTTGGAGATAATTATCCAGTTTAGTGTTTGCTGTTCTGATATTTTATCATTTATTTGAGCGTCGAGGAGTTGCTTTGTTGATGAATGAGGTGTGGCAGAGTGGAATGAGAGACTACAAATGTGTTAGCTCGAGATGTATGTATGTCAAGTTCAAGTTTGAGAAGGTGAAAGTGGCAGTGATTGTAGCATATGCACCATGTGAGGACAGGAGTGAGAGAGAGAAAGACAGGTTTTGGGATGAGCTGGGTGAAGTAGTGGGAGAAATGCCCAGGAGCTATAAAGTGATTGTGATGGGGGATATGAATGGAAGAGTAGGCACCGGTCTGGAGGATGACATAATGGGTTGCTATGGAGTACCAGGAGAAAATGATAATGGGAAGAGACTAAAGGATATGTGTCAGGAGAGGAGGTTGTGCATTTGTAACTCATATTTCAAACACAGAGATGCACATAAATATACATGGTATAGAGGGAGTGGGGATCGTGTTGAAAGAAGCCTGATTGACTACGTGCTCGTAGAGAGGTCGATGATGGGAATGGTTGCTGATACGAGAGCCGTGAGAGGACGATGTGGAGGTCTGTCAGATCATATGATTGTGGTATGCAAGCTCAAGCTGAAAGGAGTAAGATGGATCAGGAGAAAGAGAAGCAGTCAGGGAGAAAGACTAAAAGTTGAGAAGCTGAGAATCAAAGAAATGGCAGATGAATACAGGACCAAAGTAGAGGAGGAGTTAGAATTTCTGAATTGGAATGAAATGGATCTGGACAAACTGTGGAATGCATATAGGGATTGCGTAGTTAGGAAAGCTAAAGCGGTATGTGGTGTGACAAGAGTAACAACAAAGAAGAAAGGTATGGCATGGTGCGATGAGGAGGTAAAGAGAGTGGTGGAGGAAAAGAGGAAGAAGTGGCTAAAGTGGTTACAGGATAGGGGTTCAGTTGAAATAAGAACTGAATATGTTGAGAGCAAGAAGCACATAAAGAGACTAGTGAAGAGGAAAAAGAAGGAGGTACATGAGGATCTAGGAAGAAAAATGAATGCGAACTACTCTGAAAATAGAAAGTTATTCTGGAAAGATGTGCGGAAATGTTGAAGTGAAAGCGGTAAGAAATGGGATGGTGTGAAGGATGCAGGTGGTAGATTATTAACCCATGGAGATGAAGTAAGGACCAGATGGAAAGAATATTTTGAAAGCCTGATGAATGGGAGTAGAGAGAGCAGAGCAGCTGTAAACATGATTGGTTTTGGGGGTGTGCAGAAAAGGAATGCAGTGCCAGGAGATGTGACACTTGCACAGGTGAAGAGTGCTGTGAAGCGGCTGAAAAATGGGAAAGCAGCTGGGGTTGATGAGGTGTATGCAGAGATGCTTAAATGTGGTGGAGAGAATGGAATGAAGTACTTGTTGGAGACATGTAAGAAGGCATGGATAAGTGAAACTGTGCCTGCAGAGTGGAAAAAGACTGTGATTGTACCCCTGTACAAAAATAAAGGTGAACGAAGTGAGTGCAAGAATTATCGTGGCATAAGGTTACTGAGTGTGGTAGGGAAGGTATATGGAAAAATTATTATAGAGAAAGTAAGAGAGATATCAGAAGTCCTAGTGAGTGATGAACAGGGTGGCTTTAGGAGTGGCAGAGGATGTTTGGACCAAATATTTGCGGTGAGACAGATAGTAGAGAAGGCTTGTGAGAAGGACCATAAGGTGTTTATGGCATTCATGGATCTGGAGAAAGCATATGACAAAGTGGACAGAGAAGGATTGTGGAAAGTTTTGCGCATGTATGGTGTAGAGGGTAAGCTGTTAGGTGCTGTCAAGAGTTTTTATGATGGTAGAGAAGCATGTGTCAGGGTTAATGGGCATCTAAGTGAATGGTTCACAATCAGTGTAGGCGTGCGACAAGGTTGTGTGATGTCCCCATGGTTGTTCAATGTATATATGGATGGGGTGATAAGAGAAGTGAAAACATGAGTAATGGAGAGAGGGATGGCATTGGTAATGAATGGTGATGGATGGAATATCTCAAATTTGTTGTATGCTGATGATGCAGTACTGCTTGCAAGTACCGGACAAGAACTTGGTAGGCTAGTGCAGAGTTTTGCTGCTGATGTCTGTAAGAGTCGTTCCTTGAGAGTAAATGTAGAAAAGAGTAAAGTGATGGTTATTGAGAGAGGAGGTGACTCCCAGTGCAATGTAACAGTGAATGGAGAGAGACTGGAATTGGTGAGAGAGTTCAAATACCTGGGTACAGTGATAGAAAAGAGAGGAAAATGTGCAAAAGAAGTTGAAAGTAGATTGACACAAGGAAGAAAAGTAGCTGGTGCAATGAAGGCCTTGATAAGAAACAGAGGCTTGAGTGTTGCAGCTGCACGAGGCTTACACGAAGGAGTGTTAGTGCCAACTTTAACATATGGATGTGAGACTATGGTGTGGCATGAAAATGAAAAGTCAAGAGTAAGAGCAGTGGAGATGGGACTGCTGAGGAATGTATGTGGAGTACAGAGGGTGGATAGGATATGAAAAAATGTGATTCGTGAAAGATGCGGAGTGAGGAAGTCAGTGGACACCAGAATCGAAGAGAGTGTACTGAGATGGTATGGTCATGTGGAGAGAATGGATAACAATAGAGTGGTATAGAAGGTATCTCTGAGCGAATTAAAAGGAGGGAGGAGGCGAGGTAGGCCAAGGAGAAGGTGGAGAGATATGGTGGATGAATGTGTGAGGAAGAGAGTTTTGGAAGTTGGTGAGGCTAGGGAACTGACAGGAGATCGAGCTGGCTGGATGAATTTTGTGAGGAGATATGCATGATCAGGGATTTTTGGCCCCTCTTTTTAACGTGTCAGCGTCTGGATTGACTCTGTCGGATACAATATGTGAAGCTACAGAACGCGATGAATGTTTTTGGCGTATCCGATAGAGCCAGGATTCTGGGGGCGTAAATGATGAGTGAATGGAAGCGTGGCCCATTGGATTGGGCAATTTTGGGCTGTCTGGACATTGCTACTCCTCACCCTGCCCTTGGGTGGGAAAGGAGGTCCGGATGATGATGATGATGATGATGATGATTGAGTGTTGAGTTCTTGTATTTGTTGTATGGTGTCTTGTGTATGGAGTGTTGGGGAGTGTTGTAGTGTGTCCTGTTGACTGATGAAACCTTGAATTTCTGGTGTGAAGTTGGGGTTGTCTCTCTTTCTGTTGCCTTTAGGGATGTGTCTTTTGTCTGTGTTTTGTATAATTGTATTGAAAGTGTGCACAGCGGTGTTGATGTCTGTGATGGATTTCTGTTTAATGTTTCGAAATGTTGTTCTGTTTCAGTTGTGAAGGCCTCCCAGTTGGTTCTCTTATAATTAGTGTATGTGTGGCTGTGGCCAGCTGGGGTGAATCTGGTTTTTGTGGTGATGATGATTGGGAGGTGATCAGATCCAAGGGTTTTGACCACTCTCCAGGATGTTGTGCTGGCGAGGTTTGGGGAGCAAAAGGTGATGTCTGGGGGTGATGGGAGGAAGAGGGCTTGGTGTGGGATATGGGTATATTGATGGAGATTATTCAGTATGAAAAGATGGGATTGTGGTACCAGCCCTTTGTCAGTGTCTCCGTTGTTGACATGCCAGGCAGGTGCTTTGGCATTGAAATCACCACCCAGGATGATGTTGGGTATGTTAATGATTTGGTGTAAAATTGTGTGGTACTGTGGGGGATAATTGGTGGGGAATGTATGTGTTGGTGATTGTTGTATGTGATTTGTTACCAGTGCATATTTTAATTGATTGTAGTTCTGTTGTGGTGTCGTGTGTGGGGAGAAGTGACTGTGTGTGCACTGGTATCTGAGAAGTTGATGGATTTGTGTACCAGGGTGATGAGTCCACTGCCACCGCTGTCAGCCCGGTCTTGTCGAATGGTGGTGAAATTATGAAATGTAGGTGTTTTCTGTACTCTGTGTAGTTTTGTTATTTGTAAGATGGCAGTGTGTGTGTTTTGTTCTTTGATGAATTATGTGAGTTCTTGTTTTTTGGTGTTTATGCCATGTATGTTTAATTGAAGAATGTTTATGTTCTGTGTACGATGTGTGTTGGTTGCTGCAGCACGGGGAGGAAGTGGTGGTGTGTGGGTGGAGGGGAAGGGGTAGGAGAAGGTTGTGATGGAGGTAAGGGTTGGGGTGGATTTGGATGGGGTGGAATGGTAGGGGTTGGGGGATTGGATGGTGTGGGAAGGATTGGTGGGTTAAGTATAGGTGGTGCAGAGGAATTAGGAGTAGGGTTGGTGGGGGGAAGGAGCATAAGGAGCAGGTTGAGGTGTTTGTGTAATGTTTTCTGGATGCAAGTGTTGTGCATGTGTAATGGGTCCTGTTCTTGCAGGAATATCACTAAACTGAACCCTTTGTCTGTCAGCTCGATGCGATAGGTTTTGAGCATGTTGGACATATGAATTTCTTGATGGGTCCTGGATTGCTCTTAATGTCCCTGGCTAGAAAAAGTCGTTGAGAAATAACTACAGTGGGGCACCAATTTTCGCGCCTAATTGGGTCCAAAAATAATGCGCGAAAGTAGAATTAGCGAAAATTGGGGCATTGTCTTTATGGCAAAAAGGCTAATTGGTTCCCGGTTATCCTAAAGTAACATCAGATTTTCATTTTCACTTGCAATACAGTACATCAAATCACTATTGTACATTGCATTGTGAGATACAAACAATAAAAACTGTACAGTACACATTATATGAGGAGAAACATACCACAGAGACCAGGTTGAGGTGTTTAATGGATGTTGGGGGTAAGTATCCGAGGCGCGTGGCGGGCTTATTTAGCCACGCCAGACGTATTGGCGCCACCTCTTGCTGCCTCGCTACCACCATGCTGTTTCCTCATACTACGCACTGTCGATTCTGGGATGTTAAATATACGGCAGATTTCACTGTTTTTTGCGCCCTTGTCCATGTGCTCAACTATCTTCCTTTTCATTTCATTATTATACTGCCGTTTCTTCACTCCAACATGATACTCTCTTTTAGCCTTGGCCTTTCCTCCCGACTTTGAATGTCCCGGCCACTTTTTATCACCACCACTGCCTCACGGCCCTACCCCCACACCACCAGGCTCTCCACCCACACCACCAGGCCCTTTCCCCACACTACCAGGTATAGTAGAGGCCATTGAACCGTGAGAATCCAACACAATGGAGCTAGCACGCTCGTACACAATGGCGGGAATGGGTGGACAGAGTGTTGACATGACGTCATTCAAGATGGCGGTGGGTTGCGGGTGGGCGGTGCAGGAAATTCAAAGTTCAAAATATTGTCCCAAACCCAAAATTTGTGCGCGAAAATCGATTTTTTTCAAGCAAAAGTGGAAGTTAGGGAATATTTGGTGCATGCCGCGAAAGTGGATTCCGCGAATCCTGCTGTAGCGAAAGTTGGTGCACTACTGTACTGGAGAGTCATTTCTTGGTGTAGAAAAAACGGTGTTTTATGTCTTGTGCTGAGAGATGTGGTACTTGCCCAGGCGACCTAAGCCACTCCCAGGTTCTTGGGCCCCGTGAGGGGCCGGGGGGATTTGCAGTGGTTTGACCCTCATACTGTCCTCCTCTTCTGCTTTGACATCCTCTGAGGGGTAGACCCATGATGAAGATGCCACTGCTCCAGGTCCTGTAGCCTATACATAAGTTGATGCTGTTGCTTAACTTTGGTCCGTCAGGTCAAGCAGACCCATCAGCTACAGATAAGCAACTGCTTCATTGGGAGTGTCTTACAAGTACAGCACAGTACAGTACATACACGATGTAGGGATCTGGCACCCCCATATTTTTTTTTTTTTTTTATACAAGGAAGAAAGAACCAAAGTCTGAGCCCGCATGAATATTCCTTCCAAGAAAAAAACAAAAACAAAAATAATACAAAAGAGATCCAAATTCAAGATCCATTCATTTTGGGATGCCTGGACACACTGCATTTTAAAGACTGGAGATCATAGGAAGTGGGAAATACAGACAGAGGGAGACAGTTTCAGAGTTGACCTGTTGCATAAATGAAGGACTGGGAGTACCGGTTAACTCTTGCATTAGAGAGTTGGACAGAAACGGGATGAGAGTTTGTTGCTAGACGAGTGCTACGCGCCCATCTTAGAGGTGGAGGGTTGCAAGCAGACATTTCAGAGGAGCAGTGACCATTGAAGTAGCGATAGAAAAGAGATAAAGAGGCAACGGTGCAGGGAAGACACAGAGGTTGAAGGGAGCCAGTAAGAGGAGAATGGATGAGACGAATAGCCTTTGACTTACCCTGTTGAGAAGAGCTGTATATGGGGAGCCTCCCCACACATGAGAGTTGTACTCTAAACAGGGGCGAATAAAACCCGTGTATACTGTAAAGTCAACTACTGTGCAGGGATAAAGAAGGTACGGAGTCGGCTTAGCACACCTAATCTCTTGGAAGCAGATTTTACAAGAGATGTAATATTATCTTTCCAAGATAAGTCCCGTGTGATTGAAACCCCAAGCATGTTCAAGGATGATGCAGGCTTGAGCTGGATATTATTAAACATTAGTGGGTACTCCTGTGGAAAAATTTGACGGTTTAATAAGTGTAAAAACTGAGTCTTTGATGCATTAAAAAGAACAAGATTATTTTTACCCCAGTCAGATATACAGCCAAGTCAGACATTAGGTATGCCATAGCCTCATCCCTTGTTTGTTGAAGTAACTGCTGAGATGGATGTTGCGGGATCTGAATGGAAAGGTGAAGGATGGAATCATCAGCATATGAGTGGATAGGATTAGATGTACAACTTAGAAGATCATTGATTAATAAAAGGAAGAGAGTTGGTGATAGGACAGAGCCCTGAGGAACACCACTGTTGATAGATCTAGGAGAAGAACAATGGCCGTCTACAACAGTTGCTATAGAACGACCAGAAAGGAAGCTAGAGATGAAAGCACAGATAGAAGGATAGAAACCATAAGAGGGCAGTTTGGAAATTAAAAATTTATGCCAGACTCGATCGAAAGCCTTTGAGATGTCAAGTGCATCGGCAAAGCTTTTGCCAAAGTCCGGAAAGGAGGATGACCATGAGTCTGAAAGGTAGGTGAGAAGATCGCCAGTGGAGCGTCCCTGACGGAACCCATACTGACGATCAGAAAGAAAGTTGAGATAGGAAAGATGCTTAAAAATTTTTTTGTTAAGAATAGACTCAAAAACTTTTGAGATACAGGATGTTAAAGCAGTTGGACGATAGTTAGAGGGTTGGGAATGGTCACCCTTCTTTGGGACTGGCTGAATGAGAGCAAACTTCTGGCAAGAAGGAAAGGTACAAGTCAAAGTCTAAGGCAAAAGAGTTTATGTAGGTAGAGTGTAAGCAATGAAGCACAGTTCTTGAGGACAACAGGATGGACTCCATCAGGTCTATATGCCTTGTTAGTATTGAGGCCAGTGATGGCAGAAAATACATCAGCTGAGGAAATTTTAATGTTAGTCATGAGGGAGGAAGTGATGAAGGAACAGCACTGGAATCGTCTAAGGTGAAAATGGAGGAGAACGTCTGAGCGACGAGATCTTCTTTATCAGTAGAAGAAATAGCTACAGAGCCATCAGAGTAGAAAAGAGGAGGGAAGGATGAGGTAAAGTTGTTAGAGAGGTTTTTGGCAAGGTGCCAGAAGGAGCGGGAAGAATTCGAGTTGGAGAGTTGAGAGCATTTAGTACGGATGAAACTATTTTTAATATAGCAAAGAACAGACTTAGCACGATTCCGGGCAAAAACATAAAAAAGATATGATTCAGGGGTGGGTTGGCTCCAGTATCTTTTATAGGCCTTCTCCTTGTTGCGGACAGCATTAGAACAAGCGTGATTAAACCAAGGCTTTCTTGCATTAGTCAAAGGATATGAGAAAAGAATGTATGCTTCCATGCCCGAGAGAATAACCTCCGTAATGCGCAAGGCACACTCAGGTGGCTCCCGGTCATGGAAGTAATAATCATTCCAGGGAAAATGAAAGAAGTACTGCCTGAGGGCCTCCCAGTTTGCGGCTCCAAAGTGCCACAGACAACGTTTCTTTGTAGGGTCCACAGGCCTCACCGGAGCGATAGGACAGGTTAAGGTAACAAGGTTAGGATCGGAGGAGCCCAATGGAGAGAAGAGATTAGCGGTGTAAGCAGAAAGATTAGTTGTAAAGATGAAGTCAGGTATGTTGGAGCTCTCTCCAAGGTGGTCAAGGATACAGGTAGGGTGCTGTACAAGCTGCTCTAAGTCATTTAGAATAGAAATGATGTAGGCTTGTTCACCAGGTGGATCAGTGAAAGGAGAGGAGAGCCAAAGATGGTGGTGAACATTGAAATCTCCTAGAATGGAGATTTCAGAGAAGGGACAAATGGATAGAATGTGTTCCATCGTAGAAGTAAGATAGTCAAAGAATTTTTAATAGTCAGTAGAATTAGGGGATAGGTAAACAGCGCAGATATATTTAGTCAGCGAATGACAGGAGAGCCGAAGCCAGAGAGTAGAGAATTCAGAAGAATCAAGTTCAGGAACACGAGAGCAAGATAGGTTGTTGCGTACATATACACAACATCCACCTTTGGCTTTGAAATGAATATAGAGAAAGCAGGAGGATACAGAAAAGGGTTTGCTGTCAGTTGCCTCAGACAGCTGAGTCTCAGTAAGGAAGAGAAGGTGAGGTTTGTAGGAGGAGATGTGGTGTTCGACAGACAGAAAGTTAGAGGAAAGGCCGCGAATGTTGCAGAAATGAAGTGTCAGACAATGGATTCAGGCAGCTCAAAGAGTTGTCACCAGGAGAGGGGTGGATGGTGGGGGCATTTATTGCCCCCCTTCCGGGGACTCCGAGGCATTGCTGTAGTGCGCCTTTTTTTTTTTTTTTTTTTTTTTTTTTTTTTTTTTGAAAAGGTAGTGAGTACTGTGCATGTAGTTTGGTGTTGATAGAGAAACATGTATTGGAGAGCATGCTGGCCTACTCTCTGTGTTACTGAAACACTGAAAAAGTTCAGCAAAGGGGGATGGTCAGGAACTAGTCCTGAGGGCTGATGAAATGGGAGCTCCAGCTATCCCTGTTATCAGCTATCCATCGACCTTGGGAGTACTGCCCTGCTTGACTGGTGCTACAGTCTTCTCCTCTATGGTAGGTAATGCCTCACCAGAGTCAGACCAGGGTCCTTCCCATTGTGAGATGCAGTGAAATGTGAGTTAGTTTGGCTCATGAGTGGATGCTGCAGTTTCTCCACCCAGGATGCACAGTGCCACCATGTGTAGGTCTCTTGTATCATATTGTGTCATTTATAAAGGCTCCAACTTGTTTGTATGCATTGGCCTTGGTCAGCTAATGGTGACTATGCACGCAGCTCAATCTCTGGCAGCCTCCCTGTTCAGTCCCTTATCCCTGAGGTCACACTCTATGACAGAAACCATAAAATGAAGTGAACTTAGTGCATAATTCTAAGAGGTTTTCTTCGTGTGCTTTATATGACTTGATACTAGCCCATTTTTTAGGGAACCTCAGTCACTGAAATGCATAAAACACTCCAAGATATTCTTTTCAGCAAGCTTGCGTCAAACCCATCTAACTGTGGAAGTTTCCTGATGACCCCCTGCTGAACCTCGTAAGTCTGATGATGCACATTTTTTTTTAAGTCGTGTTACCTTCAAGCAGTTATATTTAGCATGGGAGAGACCTTTCCAACATGAAGGGTTAGGTAGAGCCTTAATAAACCACTGCAGTACAAGAGATCTTTCTGTAGTTGAACATAATCATTTGGAGACAGAAGAAGCATTCAGAGTGCAACACCCATGCCCTACAATTGGTATAAGAAACAAACATTTGTCTTTGCCCTGTAACCTCAACATCCATCCGATTGTTCCCACAATCTTGGAAAGATCATATTACATCTCTTGTAAAATCTGCTTCCAAGAGATTGGGTGTGCTAAGCCGACTCCGCTCTTTCTTTACCCCTGCACAATTGTTGACTCTATACAGGGGTTTTATCCGCCCCTGTGTGGAGTACAACTCTCATGTGTGGGGAGGCTCCCCACATACAGCTCTTCTCAATAGGGTGGAGTCAAAGGCTTTTCGTCTCATTAACTCTCCTCCTCTTACTGACTCCCTTCAACCTCTGTCTCTTCGCCGCACTGTTTCATCTTTATCTCTTTTCTATCGCTACTTTAATGGTCACTGCTCCTCTGAACTGTCTGCTTGCATTCCTCCACCTCTACGACGGGCGCGTAGCACCCGTCTGGCAGCAAACTCTCATCCCTTTTCTGTCCAACTCTCTAATGCAAGAGTTAACCGTTACTCCCAGTCTTTCATTCATGCAACAGGTCAGCTCTGGAACTGTCTCCCTCTGTCTGTATTTCCTCCTGCCTATGATCTCCAGTCTTTCAAACGCAGTGTGTCCAGGCATCTCAAAATGATCGGATCTTGAATTTGGCTCTCTATTGTATTTTGTTTTTCTCTTGGAGGGAACTGTTACTGCGGGCTCATGGCCTTTGGTTCCTTCTTCCTCGCATAAAAAAAAAAAAAAAAAAAATCAGATCCCCACATCTTTGGCTGTCTTTCAACGGTTCCACCAAGTTTTATCTATAGAATAATATTACCTTGATGTTTGAGTGATCGTTATCAAAATCAACTCCTCTCACTTTGTTATACCCTGAACCCTTCCACCAACTTTGATCAAAATCAGGTAAAAACTAAGTTGACCTTGTCCTGTGACTTTGACCACTGACCTGTTGTGTTAAGAAAACTTTAGCTCAGTCCCTTGCATGACTCTCAGACTTTCCACCAAATTAGAACAGAACTGTTTTCATTATTTTGTTCATACACAGACATGCACAGACTGAACTTTGATTTTCCCCTGTGACATTGACTGTTGACTGATTGTTATTAAAATCAGATCCTTTCATGTTTGCATTAGCCAGAATCCTTCCAGCAAGTTTGGTCTAAATTGAATAAAATTAATATAAGTTGACCTTATTGTGTGATCTTAACCTAGCTGTGACTTATTGTTCTTAGAACAGTAGGTCAGGTCCTTTGCTGACCCTCTTTCTTTGAACTAAGTTTGGTTAAAATTGAATAAAAACTGATTAATACTGTTTACATAGATACAGAAATAGATAGACACACAGTAAATTAAACAAGACCCTGCTTTTCACAAATATTAAAATACGGCATCTGGTTAAGCTGTCAGTCACTGAAGTACCTTCATACAGTATGTTCTGTCTTTTTTTTTTTTTCCCCTTGTAGTAACCATACTGATTTTTATACTTACATAAAACAAATTGAGATTGGGTGTGCTAAGCTGACTCCGCTCTTTCTTTACCCCTGCACAATTGTTGACTCTATACAGGGGTTTTATCCGCCCCTGTGTGGAGTACAACTCTCATGTGTGGGGAGGCTCCCCACATACAGCTCTTCTCAATAGGGTGGAGTCAAAGGCTTTTCATCTCATTAACTCTCCTCCTCTTACTGACTCCCTTCAACCTCTGTCTCTTCGCCGCACTGTTGCATCTTTATCTCTTTTCTATCGCTACTTTAATGGTCACTGCTCCTCTGAACTGTCTGCTTGCATTCCTCCACCTCTACGACGGGCGCGTAGCACCCGTCTGGCAACAAACTCTCATCCCTTTTCTGTCCAACTCTCTAATGCAAGAGTTAACCGTTACTCCCAGTCTTTCATTTATGCAACAGGTCAGCTCTGGAACTGTCTCCCTCTGTCTGTATTTCCTGCTGCCTATGATCTCCAGTCTTTCAAACGCAGTGTGTCTAGGCATCTCAAAATGATCGGATCTTGAATTTGACTCTCTATTGTGTTTTGTTTTTCTCTTGGAGGGAACTGTTACTGCGGGCTCATGGCCTTTGGTTCCTTCTTCCTCGCATAAAAAAAAAAAAAAAAAAATGAAATATTGGAGGAATCGGTGATGAGTGTACTGCATCTGGTAACCCCATTATTCCACAGTCATCATAATCATTGTCATTTTGATCTCATTCCCACCTCATAGTATTCTGGTGTTCCATTTTTTCTTCCTTGGCTCTTCCAAAATGGTTCTTCATAAGTTGCCCTTTTTATGCCTGTAATTATTGTGGTATATGTAACGTAAAATATAATACAGTACTGTAAGCTTATAATATTGAGTAAAGGTCAGAAGAAGGTACGGTACTTTTTGCCAGGCACCACTAACATTTTTTTAAAATTGTTTCTTTATTCTGCTGTTGTAATGAAGGAAAAACTAAAGAGAAGTGAACTATGGAAGGTGATGATGCTAAGAATCTGGCTTGAGCTGGTTGGAAGATTCTGTCTAGGAGGAGTGTATGACTAGGGTTTGGCACCCTTGTTCTTTCCCAGTGAAATTGTAATGATCAGACTGACTCAAGCTGATAGGTGGTATGAAACACTTAAGATTGGATGTTTCTGCCTGTGAAGTGGAGGCAGGATTCTGGGGGTGTGAATGGTGAGTAAATGAGAGTGTGGCCTGTTTAATGGACAGACTGAACAAGAGCCTACATGTAGTGGTGCCAGGTAGCTGGAAGGGGTAAAGCAGCTGTGATGTCCACCCAGAAGCCAGACCTTCTTATATTGCCCTGCACCTCACTGTGGGCAGGACCCTGGTGAGGTGCTGTCTGCCAGAAGGGGATGCCAAATCCTTACTTTTTGAACATAGCTGCTGTACTGTATCTGTAGGATGGCCCTGTAGAAGCAGTTGCTTACCTGTGTTTGACAGGTTTATTCAGCCAGACAGGCCTGAGTTAAGCAGCAACAGCTACTTTTGGTTAATTTCCCTTGGTCAGGTTACTTCTTGCTCACTGGAACTTACATCACGTCATCCTTAAGTGGAAAGAGAGGTATGGGTCATGATGATCATGATGCAGAATAGAGTTATTACTCTTTAGGTGTTAGTGTATGTCAGTAGCTGCACTCAATTTTTATGTTCAGAAGTTTGCATGTGCTGGACATGCCTGTCAGTATCATAGGGTATCATCGTCATTATCGTCATACTGATTTCTTTTCCATCCTAAGGAAGGCAGTGTCCATAAAGCAAGGAAAGAGAATGCACAGTAGAGGGAGAACAAACTACAGCACATCCAATGAAATGGGCCAAACACTCATTCATTCACTATTATTTATAGTTGCATTTCATATGACCAGGCAGATATAGCCAACATGTCAGCTAGGTTATAAAAGGGTGCCAGAGAGTATTTATTAACAAATCTTTCTTTGGTCAGGGTGTACAAAGCTGCCACGCACCGTGACTGCCTCCACCCCAGGCCAGGAATGGGCGGAGTACATGGAGGTGTATCAGCTCATTGAGAAAGTTCGTGAGCTTGAGAAAGGTGGGTAGTATGGAAAGAGGTTTTGTCCTTTTACCATAAAATGTCTATCCTAAGTTGAATACACTTATTTGTTCATAGCCAGAATAACATTATTAAGGTGTCATCATACTGAAGAGGTTAATGAAGATGGTCCTAACCCAGTCATTATACTGTAATGTCTCTCTCCCAAGCTGATGATTTTCTGGCCGTAAACAATCAAAGACAAAAGATATTGTGGCAGTGAAGGCATACTGGAAGCTTGTAATCTGTGCCTTGCCTTGGGACAGGGTGTTCTCTGTTTGTCGTGAAGAATGACAACCCCTTCAGTCCAGGGACATCCTTATTTTTTTGGAAGGATCTCAAATAATGAAGAGGTTAATTAATTTGTTACCAGTATCTTACCCCTCCAGTTTGAAAAGTTTCCTAAGCTGAGTAAAATAATCTGGGGAAAAAAAAAAAAAAGGCATTAGATAGATGGGGTTAAGCCCTGTGCACACACAGTTTGAACTGACAGTCTTGACTGAACTGAAGGCATATGGAATATGGTGTTAGCTCGTACACAGTTCAATTTTACGGTGAGGCTGGACCCCAGTTTGTACACAGGGATAGCCATCACAGCACACTTGCCTCCCAGGACATTGTTTTTGAGTTGAGGGGTATTTACCATAGTGAAAAAGAAGGCCAGCTCATGAAAAGTGGTGCATTTCGCCTTTACATTTTACTTCATTATTGGGAATGTCATAGGTCACTACCCTCATGTTTCAGTGGTAGTAGTAGTAGTAGTAGTAGTAGTATTTGTTCTCTAGGCAGTCTGGCCGAACAGTCCCGAGTCCCTAAGGAAGGTCACGGCTGAGACCGGGCTCTCCCACAGAGCTCTCAAGGAGTGTATGTTGTGTTGTTGGTGTAGGTGATAATGTGCAATGCAGTCTTCCATAATGTGCTTAATAGTATGGGGTGCTATGTTACATCCTGGACAGGCATCAGCGACAGAGTCATCCAGCTTCTTCTGGTAACTGAAGAGGGCTGGATGATGCCCACATCTCAGCCTGGCCAGGTGGATCATTTCCTCATGAGGGAGATAGGATTCAGAAGGGTGGATATCAGGAGGCCGTGCATGCAGCTGTGTGTTGTCTTTACGTGACTGAATGGAGCTGCGAGTGATTTGAGTGTGGATATGCTTCTGGAAGCTTGTCTGAGGCGGGCAAGAGGGCAGAGATGACAGTATTTGTGTATGGTATCGTGTGCTGGGTGTTGTTTTGATGTTTCTTGGTGTGTGTGTGGATGTACTGCCATGTAGTGTAGTGGATGCTGTGGGTTTCTGGAGGCTGCAGCGAGAATTGGGGTGCCTCTCATGTCTAGGTGATCCTTGACCTTGAGATCATCTGTTTCCTGATGTAGGTGGTCTGTGGGTGTAGTAGCTGTGCAGCCTGTGATTATTTTTATGGCCTTATGCAGTATGGTCTGTAGAGTGTTGTAGTGTGTTTTAGTGAGGTTAGAAGCCCAAGCTGGGCTTGCATAATTCATCACTGAATGTATATATTGTTTGTATACTGTGGTGGTGGTTTCTTTGTTGTGTCCGAAAGTTTTATGGGCAAGTGACCTCAAGGCATTGAGTCTTGGTGTTACTTTATTTTTAATGTTTGTGATGTGTTGTTTAAATGACATTGATGTATTGTGTGTTACACCAAGGATTTTGTGTGTTTGTGTGTGTGGTAGGGGAGTGTTGTTTATGGTGAAGTGTGGAATGTAACTGTGTTCTGCTGTCCAGTTTGTGAGAAGGGTCACTGTAGATTTGGTTGGGGCTATTTTGAGCCTGCTTGTGGTGAACCATTCGTGTAGTGTTTTGTGGTAGGGCTGGAGGATGTGTGCAGCTGTGTTTGTGTTTTGGTGTGTACATGTACGTGTTATATCATCTGCATAGAAAGCTATGTGTATCTGTGGTGTGTGGGTTGTGGGTATGTCATGCATGTTTTTTTTTTTTATTTTTTTTTTATTTTTTTTTTTATGCTAGAAAGAAGGAACCAGAGGCCACGAGCCTGCAATAATTGTTCCTTCCAAGAGAAAAACAAAATACAAGAGAGAGCCAAATTCAAGATATGATCATTTCGAGATGCCTGGACACACTGCGTTTGAAAGACTAGAGATCATAAGCAGGAAATACAGACAGAGGGAGACAGTTCCAGAGTTTACCTGTTGCATAAATGAAGGACTGGGAGTACCGGTTTACTCTTGCATTAGAGAGTTGGACAGAAAAGGGATGAGAGTTTGCTGATAGACGGGTGCTACGCGCCCATCATAGAGGTGGAGGAATGCAAGCAGACAGTTCTGAGGAGCAGTGTCCATTGAAGTAGCGATAGAAAAGAGATAAAGAGGCAACAGTGCGGGGAAGAGACAAAGGTTGAAGGGAGCCAGTAAGAGGAGGAGAGTTAATGAGACAAAACGCCTTTGACTCCACCCTATTGAGAACTGTATGCGGGGAACCTCCTCACACATGCGAGCTGTTCTCCACGCAGGGGCAGATAAAACCTGTGTATAGAGTCAACAGTTGTGCGGGGGTAAAAGGAATGGAGTTGGCTTAGCACACCTAATCTCTTGGAAGCAGATTTTATAGGAGATGTAATATGATCTTTCCAAGATAAGTTCCGTGTGAATGAAACCCCAAGCACGTTCAAGGATGATGCAGGATTAAGCTGGATATTATTAAACATTAGTGGATACACCTGTAGAAGATTTTGTCAGGTTGATAGGTGTAAGAACTGAGGCTTTGATGCATTAAAAAGAACAAGATTGTTTTTACCCCAGTCAGAGATACGAGCCAAGTTAGACATTAGGTGTGCCATAGTCTCATCCCTTGTTTGCTGAAGTAACCGCCGAGATGGATGTTGTGGAAACCGAATGGAAATGATGAAGAGTGGAGTCATCAGCATACGAATGGATAGGATTAGATTTACAGCTTAGAAGGTCGTTGATGAATAAAAGGAAGAGAGTTGGTGATAGGACAGAGCCCTGAGGAACACCACTGTTGATAGATCTAGGAGAGGAACGATGGCCGTCTACAACAGTGGCTATAGAAAGACCAGAAAGGAAGCTAGAGATGAAGGCACAGATAGAAAGATAGAAACTGTGAGAGGGCAGTTTGGAAATTAAAAATTTATGCCAGACTCGATCGAAAGCCTTTGAGATGTCAAGTGCGATGGCAAAGCTTTCGCCAAAGTCCCGACACCATTGGTGAAGTTTCTGATGTTCGAAGACTGACCAGCAAATGTTACATGTGCACATCTGCCTGCTAAGTATTTTCCCAGTCATCTTTTTGTGTTATTGTGCATGTTTGTGTTGAATATTTTGTTTGTGAGATTGTGGTGGGGGATTGTATCAAAATCTTTGCTGATGTCTCGTGTGACTAGGAGTGTTCTGTGTGGTGGCGTAGGTGAATTCATGCCATCAAAAACTCTTTGTGTAAGGTCTGTAAGAAGAGTGTTTGTGGAGTGTAGTGGCCTAAATCCATGGTGTGATTAGGCTAGGGGTGTGTGAGGTGTAACTTGTTGTAATACCAGTCGTTCAGTGACTAGAGGGGGTGCAGAGGAGTGTGATGGGGCGGTGTGAGTAAGGTAACGTGGGGTCTTTGTTGGGTTTAGAGATAGTAATGGTGATACCATGTTTCCATGTTTTGGGTATTAAGCTGTGTGAGTAGCTTTAGTTTGATACGTTGGTGAGTGCTTGTATGCCTTGTGGTCCTAGGTGTTTAAGGTGAATGTTGCTTATGTTATCTGGTCCACAGGCAGATGAGTACTTAAGGTTGCTAATGATCTGCTTCATCTGGTTGTAAGTCTATCTATCTATATACCTAGGCTGCTTCCCCCAAGGAAAGGGAGGTAGCCGAGACAGGACGACACACTCCCCATTTACTCATCCATTCAAACACATTGATTCGCATCTTAGCCCCAAAGGGGAGAACGGACAGATCCTCACCACACCACACCACACAAGGGTCAACTGCGCAATGCAATCAGTGACATCCGCAGCAGGGCCCGACAGCAGAGCTGGTTTACCCCTGCCACATCATAACAGACCCATCCCCTTACCTGCACCTGACCTGAAAGCTGATCAGACCAAATGCGGGAGAATATCCCCTCAATGCTGCGTCATCACTTATTCATTCACAATTTCTCTCCATTTATTTCTGTCATGCACAGCCACTCTTCCTTGCTCACCAGACGTCCCTCTCGCATCCAGCACTCTCTTCACACTGTCCATCCATCCTATTCGTTGTCTTCCTCTCAGTCTTACACCTCTCACATCAGATCTAGTTATCTTTTTCACCAATCACACATTATCCATTCTCTCCATATGCCCAAACCATTGCAAGTGAAATGTACAAAGTCTGGGTCTGTGGGGAACTCTTATGTTGGATGATACATCGGTCATCACGATGGGGGTTTAGATGGCTCACATGTGAAAAGTGATTGATGAGAGTGTTTGCTTATTGTTTGTTTGAAGGTATGGTGTCTGTTGTTGTGATGGCAGCATGTGATTGTGTAGTGTTGCTGTTGGAGAGTGTGATGCTGTTTAGTGTTTTGTAGAGTTTGCTGGTGTTTGTTTCTGTTTGAATATCCACTGCATTGTATATTCCTCATGCATGGATGTTCATGACAGTTTTGTATCCTCAGTCCGTATTTTCATGTAATATTCATTTACAGACAGTCAGTCAGTGAGACACAACATGAAATAATATGACACAGTTGGTGATGGCCACTGAAAAACACCTGATGATTTTTTCCCAACATTGATAAACTTGCTTTCATAAGGATGTCATATAATGCTTGTTTGTTGCATTTTTCAGTCAGTATTATTATCATATGCATATGCCAGTGATAATAAATTGATCTCCTTGGGACTTCTCAAGCTATACTGATAATTTTGGATACTGTATCATTGTACTCCTCGTGCGTGATACTTATTAGATTGTATTAGGGTAGGAGCATGTCAAAACATCTATTGCAGCAGCAGTGAAGGTCCAGCCTAGCCGAATAAGGCATGTAAGCCAGTCCACACACTATCTGACCAAACTGTTTATGAGTTTTAAGGTATTCATTTCATGGCTTCAGGTGTTTACAGTCCATGCCATCAGGTTAACCCATCTTAACCAGTGCACAAAGTGGTTTGAACTTATTTCCTCAGCAAGACTGACAGTTGGAAGTGTGGGTATGAGACACTGTAGGAGGAGGGTACAAGTTGTGGAGTCTGAAAATTTGTGTACTTTGTACTGGTGTAGGAGTATAGTTACCACACTGCCTAACACTTGTACAGATTGCAAGCCACATTGTACCTCCTCTGACATAAGAGGAGAGGTTGTACTTGGGACTTGTGTTTTTTTGTGATTCATTGTAGATTTTCCCACTTCTCACATAAGAGGAGAGGTTGTACTTGGGACTTATGTTTTTTTGTGATTCATTGTAGATTTTCCCACTTGTGTAATGTACGCTATTGGGTAATGATGGTACAGTCAGAGTAACCATGTGGATCATGGGTGTTTCCTTCAGATGAGTAACCCCTTCAGTATAGTAACTTTCTGGTAGTTCATATTGCCACTGCTAGATAATATCATTCCACTTAGGAGATCCCACTGATAGAGAAGGGGTTAATCAAAGTTATAGCTAACATCTCAGGATAGTTTATCCTATGCTTAACCCCTCCGTGGCCACCGGCATCGAATAATGTTTAACCGTAGCGTGACCGCTGGCTTCAATGCAGTGCAACTTGTTGGAAAGTGCAAAAACTCTTGGGAAGTGAATGAATGCCTCAGATGTCTTGAGACTCACCTACACTACACTCCCACACACCCCATATGTCAGTTCAGCAACCTGCTGCCGTGATGAGTGGATGGTCAATTTTCGCTCGTAGCTATGCCTAAACACACACCTACTACAGCCATTATCTGGACCCAGACAAAAAATATCAGCTTTCTTCTCCTTTGCAACACACACAACCACCCTGTTTATGATGATAAATAAATGCAGGCATAAGCAAAAAAGACATAATATAAGAGAATATTCCTTTTATTTTATTTTATTTTTTTTGTATCTATGTATTTGCCCAGGTTTTTTATACTGTTTTGGATCATTTTGCATGTTTTTTTTGCCCTGCATTAGCATTACAGCAACGTTTGCCATGTTCACATGAAGTTTTGGTGGGTGGAAAAGCCTCCTTTCCCTTCCTACTAATCATCCCGTGCAAGGTGCGAATTGCAAGTCATCTCGAATTTCAACCCTCACTGTTTAGCCTGTACACTCAAGGGATGGTTAAGAGACTACATGTGAAAATATGTGGGTTGCGTAGATTGGATCATTATATCGTTTGTAGGGGCTCCAACTTGCCTGCATGTGTTGGCATTGGTCACCTAATAGCAGCTCTCCACACTGCATGATCTGGCAGCCTCCCTATTCAGTCCCATTTCTCTGAGGTCACACTCAATAACTTCATCCCAAGTCTTGTTTTTATCTATTTCATGCAGCCCCATGCCTAACATTCACGTTTTTCACCTTTTGTACCCAACTGTCATCTTCCATCCTCTCAAGATGCCAAGACCATCTCAGTCTATGCCTCCTCATTACAACACCAGTACATTCAAGTCCCAACCTTACTCTCAGCTTTTCAACCACAATCCTAGCCCTCCCACCCCCCCAAGGCCTTGCATTCAAGGACACCTTACACGTGTAATCATTGTCATCACTGTATGTTTGAGGCTACGAATATCCACTTTCAGTATTACCCAGGTCTCACTACCTTACAGCATTACACTCCTATCACATGCTGCTTACAAAAACTCCTTAGGATAAAAAATATGGACACCCTTTATAAGTGAAATTAAACCAAAGTTCTTTAAAGATGAGGAGTAAGTAAATGTTCGGGTAAGTGGGTAGAAGAATTTTTTATTGCATTGTACTGTAAGGATCTATCAAAATAATAAATGTGGGTAATGAAAAGGTTAATGGAATGTGAAGTTGGAAGACAAAGAAAATAGCTTAATATTTTATGGAAATTTGTGAGAAAAACAAACACAGTACATCCCCACAGTACGCAAGTTCCAAGTAAGCGATCCCCCATGTACATGTTTTTATTTTAGTGTATTTTTTATTAGTACATGAATTGAACTCCTTGTAAGCGAGACGGGCAGTGAAGAGTGGCCCAAATCTGGGGTTACCCCGAGTATGCGACATTGCCCCCCCAAGAAGCGATAACAGGTAAAGGTCTGTCTATCTGTCTGTCTATTGCCGGACGCCATAATCCCGTAAGGGGTGGCCATTTGACTTTGAGTTATTGGTTTTACGGGGAGGGGCACTAACCCTCCACCAACCCACTTGTTGACATGTTGGGAGCACATATGGGTTGGTTATATGGTTACCACCCAGCATTGTAAATGGTTTCTTGGCTTACAGGAAACCATTTGGCTTGTCACTCAATGTAAAGCCACCTGTAAAGAAAAAAAGAGCAATAAGAAGTGACAGGAAAGATGGTAGATATAGGAAGAGAGGAGGGCAGGCTCAGAAATAGAATGATAAAGGCTAAGGAAGAAGTAGGCAACACTACATCAAGTGAGTGGATGATGGTCACCACCACCTACCACCAATGATTTACCTAGTAAAGCCATGATCTTGGGTTTACTTTATCTTAGATATTATGTCTTAGATAGTTTCCCTGTATAGTACAATACTTAGGTCTGAAAGGCATCTCAAGGGTTGCCCATGAAGGGGGATGCCGCCCATATGTAATTTTTCCCATAAGTTCATGTATTCACAGTACGCGAATTCCTAGTACGCGACATCCTCTGCTGCCCATATAGGCGCGTACTAGGGGGATGTACCGTATTAGCATTTATGAGGCAAAAGGATTTAGGAATGGAACTAAATGTAAGAAGTAGTTTACTCTATATATTGAGGCGCATAGGACAAGCCATGCATGCCTGAAAGAAACTAAACAGTGGAAGTGTTCTGCTTTACAGTTGTTGTGACACGAATGTAAGAATGTAAAGTACAGTATATCACTTGTAACTGTTTTCACATGTGGGATGAAGCCAAGAAATTAGAAGGCTTGAATGAATGTATGGGCTTGTTCATTGAGCTTTGTGTTGATAGTTCCTCCCACTTTTGTGTTTTCCTATTCTTGTCACAGGATTCAGACTACCTCATTGGTAATTGTGGAAAATTGGATGGGGATGAAGAGGTGTTCATGTTTGTTAAAAGTACAGTACAGTACTTTGTAATAACTCTGGATTCCTGTGTTTGCTACATTTTACCTAACTGCGTTTACTTGTATCAATGTAGGATTCGTGTTGTCAGTGTTGTAATTATAGCAGTTAGAAATCTAGATGGGATTAGTTCACTTCTATATTCATCACATTGCTACAGGCAATTTTGCATCATTTGAAACATATTGTAGCTTTAGCACTGTTCTTCCATTTCATCATGCTCAGAATCACTGTTTACATTCTTCAACTTGTTTTGAAAATATCTCGCAACATACTTTTCACTCATAATTATTATGTATATGCTGTAATGTTACTTTTGTGTTTTTCAGCAGCCTATGCCATAGCCTTAATTGCTACTGGTTATTTTGTTCTTAAAATATAAAATTAACTCTGGAATGAAGACTTTGGATCATTTGGTAATGCAGTACTTTACAGTTCTTGACTGAGTCACTGGTATATTGCAGACATCCAGCTTCCTACATACTCTCGTTTGGAACAAGTTGACCCCTTCATGTCCTGGGCCAAAGAGAAGAATATCATGGTGAGGTAGTCTGCTAGCTGTTCATGTACTGTACATGGGTTATTCATTTTATAATTGAGATAAATCTGATTGAAAACCTTTTGTTAGAAGGAACGTTTTACTAAGTACTATGCAACACTGCTTGCACCAATGCTTCATTTTGTTAAGCTACACTTGACAGAGGGAAACATTATTACTGAGTAAAGTAACTAACTCCTCATTGTCAGAGATGTATCATATTGTTGGCATTGAGACATTGTACATTGTTGGATAATGCAGTTACTCTTATTTAGCTCTGCTTTGTTGAAAATTACAGTTGCCAAGTTTTAATTTATGAATATTTCAGAGTATTATTCCTTCATCATAAGAGAAGTTAATAAAGTTTGGTGCATGTTGGTTTGGTTGGCAACAATAATCGCTAATCCCCTGATACAAGTAATATTTCTGTACAGATGTTTTGGACTTTTAGTGTGTTTGTATTTGCATTTATATTGCCCTGTACATGGATGATGGAACTTACAGAATAGCCTTTCCCATGATTAATCTGAAGTAATGAGGGTTTTGTTGTATTTATAACTGTGTTAGGTTAGTGTGTCTATCTATCTGTCTGTCTATTGCCAGATGCCTCAATCCCGTTCGGGGTGGCCACAAACAGATAGCCTCCACGTCGCCCTGTCCCCTGCCATTTCACTGCCCTGCTCCCAGCTCACACCCCCCTCTCTCGTATACCTCTCCACCCCATCCCTCCATCTCATCCTCGGCCTCCCCCTCCCTCTTCCCCCCTCCACCTCACTCACATACGCTCACTTCGCCAGTCTTTCACCCTCCATCCTCTCCACATGGCCAAACCACCTCAGTGTGTTCCTCCTAACGCTTCCCATCACATCCACATCCACACCACAACGCTTCTATATATCCTCATTTGTCAGCCTGTCTCTCCATGTGACTCCACAGGCTCCTCTTAAATAACTCATTTCCACTGCTCTCACTCTTGACTTGTGTCCTTCCAGCAACGTCCAAGCTTCACTTCCATACGGTAGAGTTGGTATCACAATACTGTCATGTAGTAACTTTTCACTTCCATGCTCACTTCCCTGTTTCTTATCACTGCTTTCAAGGATCCAGCAACCTTTCTTCCCTGCTGTACCTTTTCAAGCACTTCACCCTCCAAACCTTCATCCCTACTCATCACACTACCCAAGTACTTAAACGTACTCACATTTTTCAATTCCTCACCATCCAACCTCGCTGTACATTCACTGACTTCACCTCAGTCAAAGATGACCACTTTGCTCTTCCCTACATTCACCTTTAGATTCCGTTTCTTACACACTCTCCCAAACTCATCCACCAACCCTTGCGGCTCTCCTTCGTCTTCACTCAACAACACAGTATCATCTGCAAAAACAGTACAGGGAGTTTCCAAACACTACCCTCTCTCACCAGGGCTACTCAAACATCCACTACCCTACCTTGTACCTCTTTTATTACCTCATCCATGTACAGAGTGAACAACCATGGAGACATGACACATCCCTGTTTCAACCCAACCTTCAAAGAGAAAAATTCACTCAGTTCACCATCCACACGCACTGCAGCCTTAGCACCATCATACGTACTCTTCACAGCATTCAACAACTTCCCATCTTCCACTACTCTACCTTGTACCTCTTTTATTACCCCATCCATGTACAGAGTGAACAACCATGGAGACATGACACATCCCTGTTTCAACCCAACCTTCAAAGAGAAAAATTCACTCAGTTCACCATCCACACGCACTGCAGCCTTAGCACCATCATACGTACTCTTCACAGCATTCAACAACTTCCCATCTACTCCATATATTCTTAATACTTTCCACAATCCTTGTCTATCCACCCTGTCATGTGCTTTCTCCAAATCCATGAAAGCTGCATTCAACTTCCTTCCCTTCTCTAGAAACTTTTCCACTAAAGATCTAAGAATGAATATCTGATCTACACAACCTCATCCCTTCCTAAAGCCTCCCTATTCTTCTCCAACTAATTCCTCTGTTCTTTCTCTGACTCTGTCAATAAGTATCTCACCATACATTTTTCCTATTACACTAAGAAGACAGATGCCCCTTTGATTACCACACACTTCTTTTTCCCCTTTTCCTTTGTACAAGGGAATAATTATACCTGACTTCCAATCCTCCGGGACTCTACCTTCCTCCCAGTCCAATCTGCACATTTTCCACATCCATTCTACTACTATCTCTCCCCCATGCTTCAGCATTTCACCACACACTCCATCAGTTCCTGGGGCTTTCCCCAATTTAACTTTCTTCATTGCTTCCACAACTTCTATCCTACTGATTTCTTCCTGTCTTCTCACCTCCCTTCCTCTCCCAGCCATTCCCCAGCCACTTATACTCGCATTACTTCCATCCTCTATGTTCAACAATTCCTTAAAGTGTTCTCTCCATCTGCTCACATTTTCTCCCTTCTCCATTAGTAATCTACCATTTTTATCTTTCACTCCTCTGCTAACTTCACTTCCACTCTGCCTTTCTCTTTTCACCTCTTTCCAGAACATTTTCTTACAGTCCCTCCACTTTACACTCAAGTTCCTTCCAAATTCCTCATCTGCTTTCTTCTTACTGTCTCTTACTCAGTGTGTAGTTTGAATTTTATATTCTTGACGTAACTGCTTTTTGTATTACTGTTCATTTATTGCTTTATACATGGAAAAGGATTTTTTTTTTTTTATGGTTCCTTTGTAATATTTATAGTAGCTCATATATTCTACAAAAATGTAGTTATCATTTGTTGACATAATCAGAATATATTAAGTATAGTTAAAGTACAGTATGTTTAGTAGCTGCAGTTGACTTATACACGGGTACAGTATCTTGGATTCTGAAATAAACAGCTACAGTAGACCTTTGTCTTGTGTACGCTTTGATTGTGCAAAGTTCTATTTATATGGCATCGTCAGCCTCAACCCCAACCTGTTTTATGCAGCAAAATAGCCTCTGATGAATCCAGGAGGCTATTTTGCTTCATAAAACAGGTTGGGGTACAGGCTGACAGTGCCGCATAAAAAGTATTTTGCACAATCAGAGCATATGAAAGAAACGGAATCTAAAGGTGAATGTAAGGAAGAGTAAAGTTAATGAATGTAAGGAAGAGTAAAGTTATTGTCTTTGAGGGAAGTGAAGTCAATGAATGTACAGTGAGGTTGGATGAGGAGGAAATGGAAAATGTGAGTGCGTTTAAATACTTGGGTGGTGTGATGAGTAAGGATGGAAGTTTGGAGGGCTAAGTGCTTGAAAGGGTACAACAAGGAAGGAAGGTTGCTGGTTCCCTGAAAGCAGTGATAAGAAACTGGGATGTGAGCATGGAAGTGAAAAAGTTACTGCAGTACATGACAATATTGTGATACCAACTCTAATGTATGGAAGTGAAGCTTGAACCTTGTTGGAGGGACAGAAGTCAAGAGTGAGAGCAGTGGAAATGAGTTATTTTAGAGGAGCATGTGGAGTCACATGGAAAGACAGACTGACAAATGAGGATGTGAAGGAGCATTATGGTGTGGATGTGGATGTGATAGGAACTGTTAGGAGAAACACATTGAGGTGGTTTGGCCATGTGGAGAGGATGGAGAGTGAGAGACTGACAAGGAGAGTGTATGAGTGAGGTGGAGGGGGGAGAGGGAGGGGGAAGCCAAGGATGAGATGGAGTGAAAAGGTATGAGTATATGAGAAAGGAGGGTGTGAGCTGGGAGCAGGGCAGTGAAATGGTTGGGTACAGGACGACATGGAGGCGATTTGTTTGTGGCCATCCCTTAAGGGATTAAGGTGTCTGGCAATAAATAGACAGATAGAATCCAGGAGGGGTGACTTTGAGGGTTTTGAGGCCTAGCCTCAGCCCTTGAGGGGGTCAGAGGCACTGCTTATTTCCCCTCCTCAAGCCCCTCAGCCTTAGATACTGTACCCCCCTCCCAATGCATCCACCACTTCCTTGTCTGCAGTATCAAAGAGAGTTGAAATTCTTCCATTTTTTTCTTATTTGTTCACGTTCTTTTGCCTAATGATGATCTTATATTTTTATCCATGTATTTGGTGGGATAAGTTTTTCAAGAAGCTGGGCCAAAATACTTTAAAAATTTTCAGATTTCCTCAGCCAAATAAGTCAAGTAGCAGTGGTTCTTCTGCAACAATATACAGTAATACCTCGATATATGATACCCCTAGATATGATACCCTGGCTTAACGATGGGGTAGAAATACCACCATACCCCACCTAAAGATGGTAAAACCCTGGTTTAACGATGGGTTTTTATTTTTTTTACCGATTTTGATGATATTTTAGACTAAAAGTGTTTAGTTTGATTTATAGACTGTTTTTAGACTTAGATTGATGTGTTTTAGCCATAGGTGGGGTGAGCATTGACATTGTGGGGTACAGTTTACTAAGCTTGATTTTTCCAGACATATTTGACGATTTTCAGATTTTATTTGGTGGTTTTAGAGAGTTACTTACAGGTGTTAGGCTTAGGTTAGCTTCTTTGACAGCTGTTAGGCCATTTAGATTGGCTTTAAACTTGTTTTTGGGCTTATTTGGGTGGGTTTTAGGTTTGGTTTGGGGGGAAACCCAAGGCTGATAAACGCTCCACATTACTTTACATGTTAAAAGTACCCCGATATACGATACCCTGCTTAACAGTGGGGTTTTACCTAACCAGTTATATCGTTAAACTAGGGTAGGCCTGTAGATGATTTAATATGTGCAACATCTTTCATGAATACACCAGTGGTGCAGAATAAAGGTCTGCTGTATGCAGCCAAAACTGCATTAGTGACCATACTTCCTTCGCTGTAAGTTAGCCCAGATTTTTTTCCTCCTGCAGCGTGTCTCCCGTACGCCAGTGACAGAAAAAGACAGTGCATTGGCTCTGTATTCTTTCCCCATCACCTCTTTGTGACAAGCATCATATTCTAGTGTTATCCTGTACACCAGTGACAGAAAAAGACAGTGCTTTGGCTCTGTATCCTTTCCCCATCACTCTTCTGTGACAAGCATCATATTCTAGTGTTATCTGTTGTTACAAATCAAGATTCAAGATGGGGAGTTGGCAGTTTTGATTTAAAGTATAAAAAGTATACCTTCAGTGACATGAATAAATGCCCAGTTCTTGTACGAGATGGGCTTTCCTCAGCTTAATGAACTTGTTTGATAGTACCAAAATAAACGGAGTGTGGCTGTTGCATGTGAAATCATTAACTCCTTAAGTCAATCGATCCATCCATCCATCATCTAGTCTTATGTCACCCCATGAGGAGCGTAGGAACCTGGGGCTAGGCAAGTTGGCCCTGACACTTCAGGTGATAGTGACCAGCCTCACTCATCCCTGAGTGGCATTACATCAGCAATTAACCCTAACTACCCTATGGATGTAAACCTACACGGGCTCAGTCCGACTGGAGCACCTCAATTACCCACTAAACCACCAGTTGCCATAATTTGGTTAATGGTTACCACCCAGCATAGTAAATGGTTTCCTGGTGTACAGGAAACCATTTAGCTTGTCATTCAGTGTAGAGTTACCCATGGACAGAAGGAAGAGGGAAGAATGAAAGAAAGAAAGACAGAAGAGGGAGTGTAATTCACCCATAGGCAGAAGAAAGAGGAAAGATTGAAGGAAAGACAGAAGGGGAAGGATGGAAGGGAGGAAAGGGCGGACATCCAAAGCAGCACTATATCGAGTGAGTGTATGGTGAGTGCCCTCACCTACCATTCAATTTTTTTGTTTTTTTCCCCACAACTTCCAGACAATTCATCCCCTGGATTTATTCATCCCCCCCCCTTCCATTTAGAAGAGCATCACAGTAGTGAAAAGGTTAAGGAAAGTTGTATCTAACCTTTCAGTATTGAAAAAGGTCTCTTAAGCAGGTAGAATAGTTTGGAGGTAGCAAGAAAAAGAAAAGTTTCATTGAAGTGAGGTGGCTAAGCAAAACATTTTTAAAATATTTACTGGCTAAAAATTTCCATTTGCTGAGAAACTCTTATATACAGTTCTCGAAATGATGATCTAAGTGCATCTTGATATGTGGAAAATTTTTAATGACTGCCTTTTCGTAGGTAAAGGGTGTCAAGATTGGTGACTTTGGTGAGCAAGGCCTGGGTATGTGTGTGGCTGAGGACCTGAAGCAAGGACAGGAGGTGCTAACTGTTCCACTTGAGGCCATGCTTACTGAAGATTCTGCCAAGAAGTCTTACCTAGGTGAGAAAGAACCTGATGACACATATACCAGTAGATTTATGTGTTGATACTGTGGTTTATTTGTTAGTGGATGATACTTGATTGGTTGATATGTGCAGATTATGATGATTGTGTCTGTTATAACATACATAAATATATACATTTACTGTATTTAGTACACTCGACCCTCGATTTGGCGGACCCCTATTTCCCGGATTTTGGATTTTCCAGATGCGGGCTGAGGCCGGATAATATTAGCAAATGGCAGACAAATGCCCGTACAAGTCCAGGATTCTCAGCAAAAGTCCAGCCATTATTCTCTCATATAAAGCTATAAGCAGTCTGCTGCACAACACAGTATAATTTTACCAGTGTTTTGACTCGATAAAGGCCATTTGTAACACACGTAAGAAATTATTTTCATATATGAAGCGCATCTTGGCCACCAACCTGCTTCACGTCACCAGCTCCCAACTCATGACAATATCCCATTTGCCTCTTACTTTTCTCAAATGCCACTGTAAATAGTTTATTGCATAACACAGTAAAGTTTAAGGAAGGCTTGGACACAATAATATTCATAGGTAATAAAAAGAAATACAGTATTTTGTTACGGACAAAGTCGATGAGATCCATTGCTACTCACTTAGCTCACCCGACTCGGTGTGACTAAATACTGAATCGGCACTTTTCACTGGAAAATATTTTAATTTTTTTCCCCACAGTGGCTCATACACACCTAATTATCTGAAATCTACTTTAAAAATTTTACTTAATATAACTTAATTTAAATTTAGGTTTCAGAGCTGAAATGCACAAATGTTAGCTGATAAATCACCTTCAGATCGTCAGTGTTTATATCTTGGTCAGCTGATGAGTGGTTGGCTAATGTTAGCTGGTATTTTCCCTTCAGATCATCAGCACACCTTGCCAGACATCTGTTTTGTATAAATATTTATTTTGAGTAAAAAAAAAATGTATCTGCATTGTAAACCGATATTTATCCAAAACAAAAGTCCGTCAAGGTGAGTTCTTAGGCTAGAGGCAAAACACTTCTGCTAACTTTAAGAAGCTTTCTCTCTGAATCCTGATTTTCTGTTAATAGTTAAATTAAGCACAAACTTTTGACTGAATTTCAAATAATTAGGTGTGCAAACCAATGTGGTGATAAAGATTAAAATATTTTCCAATTAAAATTGCCGATTCTATCCAAGATTGAGATCACATTCGATGATTGTACAGTATCTCGATCAGCTGATTAGTAGTTGGCCAATGTTAGCAGATATTTCCCCTTCAGATCATCAGGATGCCTCGACAGACTTCTATTTTGCATATATATTTATTTTGAGTACAAAAAAATGTACAGTAACCCCTCCAATATCCGGATCAATAGAGCCATCGGTAGGTTCGGATATTGGTTCTGTCCGGATATTGGGCCCCAGCTTATGGACTTGTACTTACGGACCCTAACACAGAGAAACACCTATACAACTCCCTCCGGACATGCATAGCACCTATTTAACACCCAAATCACACCAATAAGGCACATAAATGACTGAAATAAATGCAATAGAAACATAAAATGTGGGTTTAGAAGTATATTCATACATTAATAAACATTCTGGTACTTATGGACTCTAACCGAACCTAACCTAACCGAACCTAACCGAACTCTGAAAAACACATTCCTACTGCACATGCATGAGGTAAGTTTAGTATGGAAAGAAGTACAGTATGACACTTTCTGGTAAGTATAGTATGGGAAAAAATAAAATATGAAACATTCTGGTAAATATAGTATGGAAAATAGTACAACATGAAACATTCTGGCTACTTACAGCAAGTCCCTGGCCACCTCGATGAATAACCGCCTCCTCTCGGACTCTGACAGTAAGAACGATTTCCTGAAGCACTTGCACTACACTCTTCGTGAAGTCTTGCACTGAACTTAGTCACTAACACACAGAAGTCCGTTCTTTTCACAGTGTTCACTTTAGTCGACCGAGCCAGGTTGAACTCGCGGAGAATGCGAGAGGAAGACCAACCCGCATCAACCTTCTCCAATATCTCCCGTTTCTTCTCCAGAGTCAACACCACTCTCTTCCTTTTCTCAGGAGGCGGGGCCATCATCACACACACTAAGAGTAGGGCAGAGAGCAGCAGGAGGCCTTGCAGCAAGTACGGCACCACCACAAAAGCGAGCACGTGGGCAGCCATGGCGAATAGCGCAGGTCTTGTCGCGGTGAGAGACAGGCGGGAAGTGGGGAGGATGCAGCGGCGCTCTATCGGACGTCGGAGGAATGACGAACCAAAACAATGCTCTCATGCGGCGCGCGCGGCAAGTTCAAATTATGGACGGCAAAAAATCGATTTTTTTTCCAATTTTTTTGGATTTTCGGACCATTTTGGGAATGTTTGATCCCAGGACGATAAGGTTCGGTTAGTGGGGATGTTCGGTTATTGGGCGTCCGGATATTAGAGGGATTACTGTATCTTCATTGTAAATCGATATTTATTACAAAACAAAAGTCTGTCAAGGCGAGTCGTTGGGTTAGAGGCAAAACACTTACGCTAACTTTAAGAAATTTTTGCTCTGAATCCTGGTTTTCTATTAATAATTTAATTAAGCACAAATTTTTTACTGAATTTCAAATAATTAGGTGTGCAAACCTATACAGTATGATGATAAAGATTAAAATATTTTCTAATTAAAATTGCCGATTCGGTCCAAGATTGCGTGTTTGTATCTCGGTCAGCTGATTAGTGGTTGGCTGACCTTGTGGTGCTCCATTCCTTGCTCATTTTCCTGTTTTTCCTCAGCTTTCTGAACTTCTTCTATCATACCCACCACATTCTCGTCAACAACTGTCTAAACAACCATTCTTAGGGTTGTAGCTAGCAAAGTACAGCTATTGTGTCAGATATTATTATTGTTATTTCATCAGTGTTATTATTTTATGTACTGTGTATGTTAGTTATGTTGGCATAGGTAGCCTGCATTCCAGAATGCTCTATATTATCGGAATAATTGCTGGACAATATTGGAGAATTCGGACAAAGTATGGTAATAGTCCGGGGAATGGTATGCAGGACCGGACTTTTGCCATTCCCGGACTGGTCTACCCCCCTTTTAGTCCGGCAAATGGAGGGTCGAGTGTACTTATATCCCTATATATATATATATATATATATATATAATATATAGCATATACATAGTGGGCCTGTATTTAGCTTTGACTTGTACACAAAACATGATTTGCATGGTAATATCAATCTTTACCCTGCCCCCATATACATGGCAATCAGCACAGTTTGCATAACAGCAGTGGCCAAAAGTTACATAAGTATTTGCAATCATCATCAGCCCTTATAATCTACTTACTGATCATCAGCAGACACACTTACATGATGTTAAGTGACAGTCAGACTTTATGTATCATATATTTATCATCCATAGATAATCTTGTGATACTTAATAACCAGTAAATGGTATTTGCCATATACAACTGTTGTGTATTCTTTGGTAGGGCAGGATTTGGATCTGCTCATCACCTCATCAGAGGCTTGTGGTTTGCTGTTTTCATCTCAGTGAGTTCAGGCCCATTAGTTCAGCCAACTATTTTGTGGGCTTAGTTCACTGGTTTGAATATTTTCAGTACCTTGTGGTTGGTGGGGGCGCTCACCATGCACTCACTCGATCAGTACTGTACTGCTTTCGGGTGACTGCCCTTTCCTCTCTTCCTTCCTTCCTCTTCTGTCTTTCTTTCCTTCATTCTTTCCTCTTCCTTCTGTCTATAGGTGACTCTGCACCGATTGGCAAGCCAGATGGTTTCCTGAATACTAGGAAACCATTTACCACGCCGAGTGGTAACCATATAACCATATTAGGGCGCCTGATAGTTTAGTGGGTAATTAAGGAGCTCCAATCAGATTGAGCCTGTGCAGGTTTATATCCATGGGATGGTTGGGGTTAATTGCTCATGTAATGCCACTCAAGGATGAGTGAGTCTGGTCACTCTCATCTTAAATGTCAGGATAAATTTGCCTAGCCTCAGGGACTTATGCTTCTCATGGGTCAACACAGGATTAGATGATGAATGAATGAATGAATGAATGAAATAAGTTAACCTTAGGTATTAGTATTTGCTCCTACAAAGAAAACATATGTAGGTTTACTGCTGTGATTATAATGAGTTGAAGGATACTTGACATAGACAGATGACACATTGAAACAGTGAACTTAAACTTACAGTAGGAGTTAATTAGGCACAAGTTGTAGCTGCATAGTTAACTATACCAAAGCAGTGAGTCAGATTCATTAGGCTTAACAAGGAATTTAAGCAAATGTTGGAGGCTGTTCAGGTAGTGTACATCAGACGTGAAGAGTACCAGCATCATATAAATACAGTAATATGTAGCAAAACAGCAGAAATTCAAGCAGAAAGGCAGTCACGTTGTTATGACAGGAACAAAGTTGTGCCTCGTACAGAGGCCAGGATCGAGCACTGCTGCCACCACTTTTTGTGCTGTTGTATTTTGTATATATAGAAAATCAGAGCATTAGTGGTGAAGGAATGTCCATTTCTTCTTCATTCCTGAATTAAGTGAGCAATGGATAGACATTATTTGTGCTGTTGAACACACACACATACTCTAGCACCCTTGCTGTCTTGCTGCACTCTCTCTCTCTCTCTCTCTCTCTCTCTCCCTGTAGTGACACGAGACAACCCTAGGAATGGTATTCACTTGTTCAACAGATTTTTCAAGCAGTTGTATATTGGACAGTATATATAATAAAACCACACATACTGTATGACAGAGGAAAGCATTAACCCGCTGCTTGCCAGTGCCATTTTAAAACAGTCTGACATAATTCTCTGGCCAGTGCCAGTTTCGTTTCGTTTTGTTTTTAAAGGCTTCAACATGCTTGCATGTGTCGGCCTTGGTCACCTAATGGCGTCTCTCCACGCTGCACGATCCATTGCAGCCTCCCTGTTCAGTCCCCTAACCCTAAGGTCACACTTAATGACCTCGTCCCATGTCTTTCTCGGTCCCTCGTCCCATGTCTTTCTCGGTCTTTTTTTTTTTTTTTTTTATTTTTTTTTTTTTTATTATGTGACCGACTCTGGGCATAGTCCAAACCACCTCAATCTACCTCTCCTCATCACAACACCAATACACTCCAATCCCATCCTACCTCTCAACTCTTCCATTGTAAACCCAGCCCCTCTAGGCCTTGGACTCGGGGATGCACTGCACATCCACCTAATCATTGTCATTTCTGTACGTCTGAGCCGGCGAATATCTTCCTCCTTCACTGCCCAGGTCTCACTACCATACAGCATTACACTCCTAACACATGCTGCATACAAAGACCCCTTAGCATGTAGGGAGAGCCCTCTCAATGTCAGGAGAGGCAAGAGCTCCCTGAACTTCTTCCAACCACTTCTCACCCTAGCCACAGAGCTAGCTCCAGCCCCACCTCCAGCACACAACATGTCTCCCAAATAACAAAACTCTTCCACACACTCAAGAGATTCACCAGCAAGTTCAATCCTTTCACGTCTGACAATCTCCACCTGCTCACCCCGGCACGCCGTACACATAAAATCAGCATTATCTCGCAGTCTACCTCTGATACCACTACATCTCTTATGCACCCATTTATCACACACACCGCACAAGATGGAATTACTTCCCACGCCCTTGTGGCAAACTGCACATGGCCACTCTCCCTCGTCTTTGACAGTAGATATCATCACTTTTGTTTATCTGCATTTACCCTTTAACCCTTTTGCCTTATACCATCTCTCCACTTCCTAAACCTTTCCTCCACCTCCCTTTCGTTCTCTGCAATCAACACCAAATCATCAGTATACAACAACTCCCATGGGAGTCTGTTTCTAAAGTCACGTGAAAGGGCTTCAAGTACCATGATAAACAACATGGGACTCAAGACTGACCCCTGATGCACACCAACATTCACGGAAAACTCATCACTCAAATCTCCATTCACCCTTACCTGGGTGTGAGCACCCACATACATGGCCATAACCACCCTAACCAACCACTCCTCCAAGCCAAGCTTTCTCATTGCCCACTTCACCACCTCTCTAGGGATTCTGTCAAAGGCCTTTTCCAAATCAACAAAAACAAAATAAAGATCCCTTCTCCTACCAATATATTTTTCCCAAAGCTGTCGAACAATGAATATGGCATCAGTGGTCCCCCTACCTGGCATAAACCCAAACTGCATCTCATCAATATTCACTCATTCTCTAATCATACCTTCTAAAACTCTCTCCATTACCTTCATTATCTGATCTAAAAGCTTTATACCTCTATAATGTCCTCTTTCCAGGGCCTCACCCTTCCCTTTATACACATTTACAATTACACTCTTCAGCCAATCATCTGGGACAACACACTCATAAATAATCCTATTTATCAGGTCAGTAACTAAACTCACCCCTATATCGCCTGAGGCCTTCAACATTTCAGCAGTCAACCCAGACACACCTGCTGCTGTTTTAAAACGGTTTAAAATTTAAAAATTCACTGTGACCGCATTTTTCAAGATTCTATCTATTTTGTCTATTGCCAGACGCCATAATCCCGTAAGGGGTGGCCATTTGACTCTGAGTTATTTGTTTACAGGGAGGGGCACTAACCTTCCACCAACCCACTTGTTGACATGTAGGGAGCACGTATGGTTTGGTTATATGGTTACCACCCAGCGTTGTAAATGGTTTCTTGGCTTACAGGAAACCATTTGGCTTGTCACTCAATGTAAAGCCACCTGTAACGGAAAGAAAAGCAATAAGAAGTGACAGGAAAGATGGGAGAAATAGGAAGAGAGGAGGGCAGGCACAGAAAAAGAATGATAAAGGCTAAGCAAGAAGTAGGCAGCACTACATCAAGTGAGTGGATGATGGTCGCCACCACCTACTTTCCGTGGGTAAAAATTGGCAGTCATGTATGGTAACTGTTCCTCTACCATCCCCCAGGCTGTCAAGGCCATACACTCACTCGTTCCCCCCGTCACGCTCGCTTTGCCTCACTCTGCCTCACTCTTCCTGTGTGCCTCACCCAGTGCTATACATAGTGAAGGGATTTTGTAAATAGTTTCATGTAAGTGTAAGTTGTAAATATTTTCTTATAAATGTAAGGACTATATAGTGCAGTCAAGTTGTAAATACCTTCTTGTAAGTGCCAGGACTATACATAATGAAGTCAGGTTTTACCTATATTCAGATAATTGTAAGATAATGCATTCATAGTGAGAAAGACACACAAATTGTGATAGATGTTGAAGTAATAAGTAATCAGAAAAGTGTACTGAACATTGCTATACCTTCCCAGCATAAATACCTTAATATACCTTGCATTGAAAATGGCATTCTCTCACCACCGTGGTGAGCATGAGAGAGCGGCTATACCTGTATACGAATATGCAGGACAATAAAACCCCTTCCTGAGCCTCGGTGAGCACTTTAATGGCGAAAATCGTTGTTTCCACATCAAAATCTATCATTTTAGCCAAAAAAAAAAGGTTGAAAGATGCCCGGCACTGGGGCAACCCATAGGGCTAAAAATGGCTGGCATGGGTTAACTGCTACCCAGTACTAGTTTATCTCTTACACACACACACACACACACACACACACACACACGAACAGCCGGAGAGACCAGACGTCCCTGCCATCGCTCTTAACCTTGAGTAGTTTCAGGAATTTTGTCTGTCCTGTCTCCTAGGGTCTTTCTTTAAATTTAAAATAATGAAAGTTAGTAGACTACCAAAAATGTAAGATTTGTTGGCTATAGTATACATGAATGTTTGTGGTTTATTCGGTAACAGCTGTTTTGGTACTTTACATTAAACATGGCCGAAAATGTAAACAGTGAGGGAATGGAATTTCAAGGATTTGATGCTAATACTAATGTCATGGACCTGGTGAAAACATTAATTATGAGGATTAGTGAACTCGAAAAGAAAGTAGAGAATCTAGTGATAAAGGATGTGTCAGTAAATACGGAAACCACCATACAGAGTCTGATCCAGTCCAATGAAACAGCCAATGAAGAGATTAGGAATTTGAAGCGGGAAAATGTTGAACTGAGGAGGAAACTAGAAGAGAGTACTAATAAAACGGAGAAGTTGAGTAATGTATTAGAAGAACATAAGGCAAAGTGGGCACACTTAGAAGAAGAACAGAAAGAAGTGGTCAGCTTAAGAGAGATCATCCAGGAAGAAAGGGAAATGAACAAGAAAGAAATGGAAGAAAATGTAGTGAAAATACTGAAGAAAAAAGAGAAAATAGTGAGAGAAACTGTAGAAAGGAACAGATGTGTGGTAGTATTTGGAAACAGGGAAGAGGAAGAAAAGGTTAGGTTCGTAAGACTCGAGAGAGACACGAACATGGTGAGAGGAATATTAGGCAAGATTGACCCCAAAGGAGACAAGTGGATAAAAGAAATTGAGGAAGTAAGGAGGATAGGGCCTTATAAGAAAGGGGAAACAAGACCAATGAGAGTCAAGTTTACATCAGAAAGTGTAATAAATGAGATACTTAAAGTGACCTGGAAATTAAGCAAAGAGGCGGGGATGGAAAATATTATAATAAGAAAAGATCTGAATGAAGAAGAAAGAGAAGTTTTAAAATCATTAAAGGAAGAAGTAAAGGAAAAAAATGATAAGAGGACAGAGGAAGAACATAATACTTTTTTTTGGAGAGTATTGGATATGAAAGTAAGGAAATGGTATTTAAGGAAATAGAAGTGAAGGAAACTAAGGGGGATGGTTGTGAAAGATCAGAAGTTGAGGAAGTGGTACGGACAGAGAGTAGGAGAAAAGAGGGTATTAATAATGTCAAAAATAATTTGAAGGTGATATATACTAATGTTGATGGTTTCATATCGACAAGGATCGAAATTAATGATTTCTTGAGAGAACATGAACCTGATGTCATGTGCTTTGTAGAGACCAAATTAAGAGAAGATATTGATGTTCATTTGGGAGATGGTAAATACAAACTGTGGAGAAAAGACAGAAAAAAAAAAAAAGGGAGGAGGAGTGATGATAGCAGTGAAGAACAACATAAATGTAGATACTGTGGAAATGGGAGAAGGCAGGGCTGAAGTGATATATATGAAATTAGAAACTGGAGAGAATGTTAAGAGAGATATGGCGGTAGTGTATGCTCCCCCAAAGACGAGAGCATGGAAGGATGACGAATACCATGAGATGTTGTCAGATATGGCTAGCTACTTGCAAAAAATAATTGAGAAAAGCAATAATATAATTTTGGTGGGTGACTTTAATTGTAAAGAGGTGAACTGGGAGGAATGGTACTCGGGAGGCGGCGAGGATTCGTGGGGCACTATGTTATTAAATATAATAATGAATAATGTGATGACGCAATGGGTAAAAGAAGAGACACGGTTTCGAGGTGAGGACACACCAGCAAGGTTAGATTTACTGTTCACCAAAGAACCAGATGTAATAGAATCATTGGAATATCTCTGTCCTTTGGGAAAAAGTGATCACGTGGTCATTGAGTTCAAGATGTTAATAGGAAACGTCGAGCCAAGAGACGAGCTTCATAGACAGGGAAGATACAACTTTGGCAAAGCAAATTTTACAGGATTGAGAAACTTTTTTGAAAATGCGGATTGGAGAAAATTCAGAGAAACAAGAGAGATACAGAGGAAGTGGGATATCTTTCTAGACCTTTATAATTTGGGAGTGGAAAAATTTGTACCAAGAGTAAGAGGGAAAGAAAACAGGAAAAAGGAGTGGTTTAATAGAAGGTGTATGATAGCAAAAAAAGAGAGAGATAAGGCGTGGAACAATTGGAGAAAGAGAGGTAACGACAGAACAAAGGAAGAATATAAAAGAACAAGAAATGAATACACAAGAATACGTAGAGAAGAAGAAAGGAATTTTGAAAAAGGTATAATTGACCAATGCAAGGATGAACCCAAACTCTTTTATAGATTTGTTAATGCTAAACTGAAACAAAAGGAAGGAATCACCAAGCTGAAAGTAGAAGGAGAGGTCTTTAAGGATGCGGCAATGCAAGCAGAAATAATGAACAAACGTTTCCAGTCAGTTTTCACTAAAGAAAAGGAGCTTGTGGAAGGGGAGGGAGTGATTAGAAATGTTCCGGTGATGAAAGACCTAAAAGTGGAGGTACAGGAAGTGTATAAATTACTGGATACTCAAGATGTAAGGAAAGCCCCAGGACCTGATGGAATTTCTAATTGGGTACTGAAGGAATGCAGTGAACAACTGGCGGATAAAATTCACAGCTTAATTGTATGCTCACTGGAAGAGGGGAAAGTGCCAAAAGAATGGAAGAGGGAAAATGTGGTACCAATTTACAAGGGAGGAAACAGGGAAGAACCCCTGAATTATAGACCAGTGTTTCTAACCAGCATGGTTGCAAAATTGTGTGAGAGAATCCTGAAAGACAGATGGATAAAATATCTGGAAGAGATGAATATTTTGGCTGAATGTCAGTTTGGATTCAGAAGTGGAAGGTCATGTGTTTCAAAGTTGTTGAGCTTTTACTCAAGAGCGATTGATGTGGTACAGGAGAGAGATGGTTGGGTGGATTGTGTGTACTTAGACTTAGAGAAGGCCTTTGACAAGGTGCCTCATAAGAGACTAATGTGGAAACTAGAATATGTAGGAGGACTAAAGGGGAAACTTCTGGAATGGATGAGAGACTTTTTGAGAGACAGACAAATGAGGACAGTAATAAAGGAAAAGATGTCTGGATGGAGGGAAGTAACAAGTGGAGTCCCTCAAGGCTCAGTGTTGGCGCCAGTAATGTTCCTGATTTACGTAAATGATATGGTAGATGGAGTGAACTGTTATGCAAGTCTGTTTGCTGATGATGTAAAGATCTTGAGGAAGATAGAGGTTGAGGAGGATTGTAAAATACTGCAGGAGGATTTGGATAGGATACACAATTGGAGCCGGACGTGGGAAATGAAATTTAATGTAAAGAAATGTAAAATATTGGAAATGGGTAAAAGTACCAGGAGACCATCACTGAATTATTTTTTGGGTAATGAATTAATCACAAAAAGGAGAGAAGGGAAAGATTTGGGAGTGCTGGTCCAAGATAGTTTGTCACCAGAAAAGCACATTAACAAGATAGTTGGTGAGACTTATAAGCTCTTGACTAACATAAGAGTAGCATTTCATTATATGGATGAGGAAATGATGAAAAAATTGATAGTGGCCATGATCCGCCCCAGGTTAGAATATGCAGTGGTAGTGTGGTGCCCACACAAAAAGAAAGATATAAACAAGATTGAGAGAATACAAAGAACAGCAACCAAGATGGTCCCCAGTCTGACAGACCTGTCATACAGAGAGAGGCTGGAAAAACTGGATTTGCCTTTGTTAGAGGAAAGGAGAAAGAGGGGAGACATGATTGTGGTGTTCAGGACCATGGTGGGAGTAGATAAAATTGACAGAGAAGATCTGTTTGTATGGGATAAGAGAGCAACAAGAGGACATGGAATGAAATTGAAAAAGTCAAGCTGCTTGAAGGATATCAAGAAATATAGCTTTCCTTACAGAAGTATAGACTTATGGAATAGCCTGGACAAAGAGATCGTCCAGTCTAAAAACATAAACGAGTTTAAAGTTAAATTTGACTTATTGAGAAACAGCGACGGAAACCCACGAGCATAGTACATTCCGTGTATATCACAATTAGGTATATACTTAAATATTTGGAACGACTTAGACAAAGAGGTGGTGCATGAGAAAAACATTCATGTGTGTAAAGGTAGACTTGATAAATGTGGATATGGAGACAGGACAACACGAGCATTGCTCAGTTCCTGTATACTACAAATAGGTAAATACAAATAGGTAAATACACACACTGAATGCAGAGAACAACTGACGGATAAGATTCACAGTTTAATTGTGTGTTCTCTGGAAGAGGAGAAAGTGCCTCAAGATTAGCAGAAGGCAAATGTGGCACCAGGGTATAAGGGAGGAAACAAGGAAGAACCCCTGATTTATAGGCCAGTGTCCCTAACCAGCATAGTCACAAAATTGTGCAAGAGGATCCTGAAATCTGGAAGAGATGAATATTTTGGCTGAAAGTTGGTTTGGATTCAGAAGTGGAAGGTCATGTGTTTCCAACTTGTTGAGCTTTTACTCGAGCGATTGACATGCTACAGGAGAGAGACGGTTGGGTAGATTGTGTGTACCTGTATTTAGATTTGGAGAAGGCCTTCGACAAGGTACCCCATAAGAGACTAATGTGGAAACTAGAGCATATAGGACTGAAGAGAAACCTCCTGGAATGGATGAGAGACTTTTTGAGAGACAGACAAATGAGGACAGTAATGAAGGAGAGGATGTCTGGATGGAGGGAAGTAACAAATGGAGTCCCACAGAGCTTGGTGTTGGCGCCAGTAATGTTCCTGATTTACGTAAATGATATGGTAGATGGAGTGAACAGTTATGCAAGTCTGTTTGCTGATGATGCAAAGATCTTAAGGAAGGTAGAGGCTGAGGAGGACTGTAAAATGCTGCAGGAGGATCGGGATAGGATACGTGATTGGAGCTGGATGTGGGAAATGAAATTGAACGCAAAGAAATGTAAGATATTGGAAATGTGTAAAAGTACCAAGAGACCATTAATGATATATCTGATGGGTAATGAACCAGTCACAAAAGCGAGAGAAGAGAAAGATTTGGGAGTGCTGGTCCAGGATAGTTTGTCACCTGAAAAACATATTAACAAGACAGTTAGAGAGATGTATAAACTCTTGACTAACATTAGAGTAGCATTTCATTACATGGATGAGGAGATGATGAAAAATTGATAGTGGCCATGATCTGCCCCAGGTTAGAATATGCAGCAGTAGTGTGGTCCCCAAACAAAAAGAAAGATATAAACAAGATTGAGAGAATGCAAAGAACAGCAGCCAAGATGGTCCCCAGTCAGGCAGATCTGCCATACAAGGAGAGGCTGGAAAAGCTGGATTTGCCTTCCTTAGAGGAAAGGAGAGAGAGGGGTGACATGATTGCAAAGTTCAGGACCATGATGGAAGTAGATAAAATTGACAGAAAAGATCTGTTTGCATGGGATAAGAGAGTAACAAGAGGACACGGAATGAAACTAAAGAAGCCTAGCCGCTTGAAGGATATCAAGAAATATAGTTTTCCTAATAGATGCATAGACCTGTGGAATAGCCTGGGCAAAGAGATTGTCCAGTCTAAAAACTTGAACGAGTTTAAAGCAAAATTTGACATACTGTATTGAGAAACAGAGACGGGACCCCAAGAGCATAGCTCATTTCCTGTATATCACAATTAGGTAAATACACACACACACACACACACACACACACACACACACACACACACACACACACACACACACACACACACACACACACTGTGGTACCATGTGTTGAGTGGTAGCTTTAGTATTTACCTTTTTTTTTTTTTTTTTTTTTCCCCCCCACATGTACTGCATATAAGACTTCAGTAATTCAATAGAAATCCATTGATAAATGAATTACTTTGAGAAAAGAAAAGTTTGACCTACACCTTCAGAAGTTTGATGCAAACTGTTCATTTGGAAATGTAGAATATACCAAGACCATATAATCTCTGTGATTCATTGTTATTATTAATATTATTTATTATATATTATTTATATATTTTTTCTTTTACAGATCCTAGTTTTGATACTGAATATTTTCCTCTTAAGGACTAACTAAAAATGTCTTTGGCCTTAGTGAAAGTTATTGGTGTGTAGTTGATGGTGGAATGTGAATTGACTATGTAAGCTCATTCATCATGCTAATTACTGTGTAATATAAATACATTTGTTATGATACAGGCACCTCTTGATTTATGACTGGGATCTGTTTGGGAAAATTGACAGTGTTATAACATGAGTTCAGTGGTAATATATCAGGTGAGCAGACAGGACTGCTCTTTTGTAGCATTACATAACACTACCTAAGCCCCAGACCAGACTACCCAAGTTTATAACCCATGCAACGCTACAATATCCTTTTACTGGGACTATAAACTATTGCAGATAGATTATTGAGTATAAAACATGGTGAAATCTTGCTTTTTGTCAACACTCAGTCCATCTCCCACCAAGTGATCTACTGTTCAGAGGGCTTAGTACTTTTATGTTATGGTTCTGAAATATCACATAATATATGCCACTTTAGAGCCCCATAAACTATAAATTGTCATTCAAATTGTAATGCAGAGATCATATTGATGACAGCTATCACTATATGTAAACTAAACTTTGCAGCAGTGGGGTGATGGTATCCCTTTGTTTAGTTGGACTATTTTTTGCCCAGTTCCCATCTAGTGATCAGCTGATAAATATTGTTATATTTCATTTCGCATATTTCACTCAAGTTTTGTCACTTTAAAGCTCAGAAAATATAAATCATCGATCAGAATTGTACTAAGAATAACTGTGGCACACTGTGGCTCAAGGTAATGGTTGTGTTGGTGGTGGGCTACAGCTTTTCAAGCAGAAGCTGAGAATTGGATGATCATTTCTGGTAGTGTCAAAACTTTATGATCGTTAAAGTGCAGTCTGGTAAACCAGAAAATTGTGTAGTGGCTGGTGCCTGTACAGTATTGGTTTGTGAGAATGTGGTAACTAATACTGGTACCTGGTAACTTCCTGTGCAGGTTCTCTGATGAAGCGAGATCCCATTCTGCAGCATATGGGCAATGTGTGTCTGGCACTGCACGTGTTGGGGGAGCGGGTCAACCCACAGTCAGAGTGGCTCCCTTATATCCGCCTCCTTCCCCACACCTACCCCACTGTCCTGTATTGCACACCACAACACCTCCAGAGCCTCAAGGGATCACTGGTTCAGGGTAAGTTAGTGGTAAGGCAGGGAAGGGCCACTTACCTGGCTTTTTTTTTTTTTTTTTCCCCCCTGATACTCAGGAAGCTGGGATAAAGCATTGGTAGATCCATTTATATAAAGAGGATTGCTATAAAGAAGAAATTGAGAATCATCTAGAGGCTTGTTGTGCATATGAGGGAAGGTCTGTGATGGAGTACTTACAGAGAGGATAAAAAGAAATACAGAAGGCAAGTGGTGGGGAATAAAGGGCATATAGAAAGAGTATGGGATTTATAGGTCAGACTTCTATAGCGCGGATGGTACAGTACAACCTCAAAAATTCAGAGTGAATATGGCCAAGGGTAGCTCAAACTTTTGAAAATTTTGAATTTTAAAAGTAATACTGGTATGTATCTGGCCGTCTCTGTCATCTGTCATAGTCTGGACATAAATTTTGCAGGCCAGATGGTCTAAGCTACTGTTGTTATTTTTGTTGTATACTCTTAGTAGTATTTAATTGACTATTCGTCATATCTCATTGTCTGGACACATCCAAGGTTATGAGTAACCTGACCATCCTGATGTTTGGTAGTGAGGTCAGTCAGTGTACCAGCCAATTATAGAAACTTACTTTGGCAGTAATTAGAATCTGATGGCTCATTTTGTAAGCTAAAATGCAAGTTATTTCAAATATTGTAGTATTCAAATGTCAAATAGCTGTGAACTTTTGAGGTGTGAATTTTGAGGTAGCAATACAGCGAGGTTGGATGGTGAGGAATTGGAAAATGTGAGTACGTTTAAGTACTGTACTTCGGTAGTGTGATGAGTAAGGATGGAGGTTTGGAGGGTGAAGTGCTTGAAAGGGTACAGCAGGGAAGAAAGGTTGCTGGTTCTTTGAAAGCAGTGATAAGAAACAGGGAATTGAGCATGGAAGTGAAAAAGTTACTACATGACAGTATTGTGATACCAACTCTAACGTATGGAAGTGAAGCTTGGACGTTGTTGGAAGGACACAAGTCAAGAGTGAGAGCAGTGGAAATGAGTTATTTAAGTGGAGCCTGTGGAGTTACATGGAGAGACAGGGTGACGAACGAGGATATAAAGGAGCGTTGTGGTGTGGATGTGGATGTGATAGGAAGCGTTATGAGGAACACACTGAGGTGGTTTGGCCATGTGGAGAGGATGGAGGGTGAAAGACTGACGAAGAGAGTGTATATGAGTGAGGTGGAGGGGGGGAGAGGGAGGGGGAGGCCGAGGATGAGATGGAGGGATGGGGTGGAGAGGTATATGAGAGAGGGGGGTGTGAGTTGAGAGCAGGGCAGCGAAATGGCGGGGGACAGGGCGACTTGGAGGCGATTTGTTTGTGGCCATCCCAAACGGGATTGAGGCATCTGGCAATAGATAGATAGATAGAATACTGTAGCTAGTTGAAAAATGTTTATTAGAAAGTAAAAAACTGCATTTCAGTCATAAATTTGATGAGGATTTTTGCAGTGGTGGAGTGGAGTGATTTATGGAAGGGTTTTAGCATATTTGACGTTCTTGTTGTTGCTCAGCCCCAGTCTGCCTGGTTGAGTAGATCCCTTGATCACAGGTAAGCAACTGTCCTGGGTCATCAGATAGGTTCCCTGCACTGTTGATAAGTTGGTGTATTAGAATGACATGTGCTGTATAATGTGAGTTATGTTATGTGGGCCTATTTGACAAGGGGGGCACATGTCATCCGTGATGCCAACCAACCCAAATCCAAGCTGGTAACAGAAGGGCTGGGTGGTGTCCTGGTCTAAACCTAGCCAGGTAACCTGGATCAGCTCTGATTAAGGGTACCTTTGCTGGATAGATGTCATGAGGGGGCTTACAGTATAGCATTCTGGTTGAGATGCTGTATTACCCTGCATGTGAAATGAGTATGTAGGTGTTTTTTCATTGCCAGTGTGTGAATATCTGGAGGTAGGATGTTGTTGAAGAGGACTTAGTAATGATTGTGTGGCTCATTCATTAAAGGCTCTAATGTGTTTGCATGTGTCAGCTTTGATCACCTAATGGGGACTCTCCACAGTGCCCAGTCTTTAGCAGCCTCTCTCTTCAGCCCCTTCTCCTTGAGATCACACTGTGACCTCATCTCAAGTCTCTTTCAGTATGCCTCTTGCAACTCTACAACCTCCACACCTCTCACCTTTCTCAACCTCTGTCCTCTTTACATTCCCAAACCACCTCAGTTTATCCCTTCACATCACAACACATTTCACTCAACTCTTCATTCACAATCCCGGCCTATCATTCAAGAGTGCACCACATAGCCATGTACCGGTAATCATCCTCATCTCTATATTTGAGCCTGTGATTATCCTCCACCGTCACTGCCTGAGTCTTGCTACCATATGGCATTACACTTGTAACCCATGCTGCATATAAGGACCCCATAGCACAGAGGGAGAGCCCTCTCTGTGTCAAGAGGGGCAGATAACTCTCGCTTATTCCACCTTTTTTTTTTTTTTTTTTTTTTAAATGCGAGGAAGAAGGAACCAAAGGCCATGAGCCCACAGTAACAGTTCCCTCCAAGAGAAAAACAAAATACAATAGAGAGCCAAATTCAAGATCTGATCATTTTGAGATGCCTGGACACACTGCGTTTGAAAGACTGGAGATCATAGGCAGCAGGAAATACAGATAGAGGGAGACAGTTCCAGAGTTGACCTGTTGCATAAATGAAAGACTGGGAGTAACGGTTAACTCTTGCATTAGAGAGTTGGACAGAAAAGGGATGAGAGTTTGCTGCCAGACGGGTGCTACGCGCCCGTCATAGAGGTGGAGGAATGCAAGCAGACAGTTCAGAGGAGCAGTGACCATTAAAGTAGCGATAGAAAAAGAGATAAAGATGCAACAGTGCGGCGAAGAAACAGAGGTTGAAGGGAGTCAGTAAGAGGAGGAGAGTTAATGAGACGAAAAGCCTTTGACTCCACCCTATTGAGAAGAGCTGTATGTGGGGAGCCTCCCCACACATGAGAGTTGTACTCCACACAGAGGCGGATAAAACCCCTGTATAGAGTCAACAATTGTGCAGGGGTAAAGAAAGAGCGGAGTCGGCTTAGCACACCCAATCTCTTGGAAGCAGATTTTACAAGAGATGTAATATGATCTTTCCAAGATAAGTCTCGAGTAAATGAAACCCCAAGCATGTTCAAGGATGATGCAGGATTAAGCTGAATATTATTAAACATTAATGGGTATGCCTGTGGAAGATTTTGTCAGGTTGATAGGTGTAAGAACTGAGTCTTAGATGCATTAAAGACAACCATATTATTTTTACCCCAGTCAGAGATACGAGCCAAGTCAGACATTAGGTGTGCCATAGCCTCATCCCTTGTTTCTTGAAGTAACTGTTGAGATGGGCGTTGCGGGAACCGAATGGAAAGGTGAAGGGTGGAGTCATCAGCGTATGAGTGGATAGGGTTAGATGTACAGCTTAGAAGATCATTGATGAATAAAAGGAAGAGAGTTGGTGATAGGACAGAGCCCTGAGGAACACCACTGTTGATAGATCTAGGAGAAGAACGATGGCCGTCTACAACCACGGCTATAGAACGACCAGAAAGGAAGCTAGCGATGAAGGCACAGATAGAAGGATAGAAACCGTAGGAGGGCAGTTTGGAAATTAAAGATTTATGCCAGACTCGATCGAAAGCCTTTGAGTTGTCAAGTGCAGTGGCAAAGCTTTCGCCAAAGTCCCGAAAGGAGGATGACCAGGAGTCTGAAAGGTAGGTGAGAAGATCGCCAGTGGAGCGTCCCTGACGGAGCCCATACTGACGATCGGAAAGAAGGTTGTGATAGGAAAGATGCCTTAAAATTTTTCTATTAAGAATTGACTCGAAAACTTTTGAAATACAGGACGTTAAAGCAATTGGACGATAGTTGGAGGGTTGGGAGTGGTCACCCTTCTTTGGGACTGGCTGAATGTGAGCAAACTTCCAGCAAGAAGGAAAGGTACAAGTTGACAGACAAAGGCGAAAGAGTTTGCCTAGGCAGGGTGTAAGCACAGAAGCACAGTTCTTGAGAACAACAGGAGGGACCCCATCAGGCCCATATGCCTTGTTAGTACTGAGGCCAGTGATGGCAGAAAATACATCAACTGAAGAAATTTTAATGTCAGCCATGAGGAAGTCAGAGGGGAGAAGTGATGGAGGAACAGCACCGGAATCGTCTAAGGTGGAATTGGAGGAGAAAGTCTGTGCGAAGAGATCTGCTTTATCAGTAGAAGAAATAGCTACAGAACCATCAGAGTAGAAAAGAGGAGGGAAGGATGATGAGGTAAAGTTGTTAGAAAGATTTTTGGCAAGGTGCCAGAAGGAGCGGGAAGAATTCGAGTTGGAGAGTTGAGAGCATTTAGTATGGATGAAATTATTTTTAGTAGAGCGAAGAACAGACTTAGCACGATTCCGGGCAGAAATGTAAAGATGATGTGATTCAGGGGTGGGTTGGCTCCGGTACCTTTTGTAGGCCCTCTCCTTGTTGCGGACAGCATTAGAACAAGCGTGATTAAACCAAGGCTTTCTTGCATAAGTCAAAGGATATGAGAAAGGAATGTATGCTTCCATGCCCGAGAGAATAACCTCCGTAATGCGCAAGGCACACTCAGATGGCTCACGGCCATGGAAGCAATAATCATTCCAGGGAAAATCAAAGAAGTACTGCCTGAGGGCCTCCCAGTTTGCGGCTCCAAAATGCCACAGACGACGTTTCCCTGGAGGGTCCACAGGCCGTACCGGAGTGATAGGACAGGTTAAGGTAATAAGGTTGTGATCGGAGGAGCCCAGTGGAGAGAAAAGATTAACAGAGTAAGCAGAAGGATTAGTTGTGAGGAAGAGGTCAAGTATGTTGGAGCTCTCTCCAAGGCGGTCAGGGATACGGGTAGGGTGCTGTACAAGCTGCTCTAGGTCATTAAGGATAGAAAAGATGTAGGCATGTTCACCAGGTGGATCCGTGAAAGGAGAGGAGAGCCAAAGGTGGTGGTGAACATTGAAACCAAAGGTGGTGGTGAACACTGAAATCTCCAAGAATGGAGATTTCAGAGAAAGGAGAATGTGTTCCATCGTAGAAGTAAGATAGTCGAAGAATTTTTGATAGTCAGTAGAATTAGGGGATAAGTAAACAGCACAGATATATTTAGTCAGAGAATGACAGGAAAGCCGAAGCCAGAGTGTGGAGAATTCAGAAGAATCAAGTTCAGGAACACGAGAGCAAGATAAGTCGTTGCGTATGTATACACAACAGCCACCTTTGGCTTTGAAATGAGTATAGAGAAAGTAGGAGGATACAGAAAAGGGTTGGCTGTTGGTTGCCTCAGACAGCTGAGTCTCCGTCAGAAAAAGAAGGTGAGGGTTAGAGGAGGAGAGGTGGTGCTCAACAGAGCGAAAGTTAGATGAAAGGCCGCGAATGTTGCAGAAATGAAGAAGGAGAGTCAGACAGTGGTTCCAGGCACCTCGAGTCGTCACCGGGAGAGGGGCAGATGGCGGGGGCATTTATGGTCCCCCCACCTGGGGACTCCGAGGCTTGATTAATCGACGCCATTTTTGTTGAATTTTGAATAGGAAGTGTAGTGTGTACTGTGCATGTAGTTTGGTGAAGATAGTTAGAGAAATTTGTACTGGAGAGGATGCTGGCCTACTCTCTGTGTAAATGAGACACTGAAAAAGTTCACCAAAGGGGGATGGTCAGGAACTAGTCCTGAGGGCTGATGAAACGGGAGCTCCAGCACTCCCTGACATCAGCTTTCCATCCACCTCGGGAGTACTGCCCTGCTCGACTGGTGCTACAGTCGACTGGTGCTACAGTCTACTCCTTACCCTTGTTACCTCGCTAGCTGTAGCCACACCCCCATCTCATATCATGTCAATAAATTCAACATCTAATCCAGTGTTGCCCCATGAGGAACGTAGCAGCCTGAGGCTAGGCAGGTTGTTCCTGACATTTAAGATGAGTGTGACTGGCCTCACTCATCCCTGAGTGGCATTACATGAGCAGTAAAGTCTAACCACCCACTGAATATAAACCTGCACCGGGTCAATCTGATTGGAGCGCCTTATTTGTCCAGTAAACCACTAGGTGCCATAATTTGGTTGTACAGTTACCACCCAGCATAGTAAATGGTTTCCTGGTGTACAGGAAACCATTTGGCTTGAGACCCAGTGTAGAGTCACCCACAGACAGAAGAAAGAGGAAAGAATGAAGGAAGGAAAGACAGAAGAGGAAGGATGGAAAGAAGGAAGAGAGGAAAGGGCAGGTATCCGAGAGCAGCACTACATTGAGTGAGTGGATTATGAGCGCCCCCACCAATCATGTCCCTCAAATAATAATAATCCCCCATTCACTCAAGAGACTCTCCAGCACAGACACAAAAGCGACATTATTATGCAGCCACCTCTAATACCACTTCATCTCTTATGCAACCACTATTGCAAACATTGCACAAGGTGGAGTTACTTCCCACACCCTTGTACCAAACTGCTCATGGCCACAATCCCTCTGCTTCAGCTTTTAGCACTGCCACTACCTGCCCTAGATATCATAACTTTTGTTTTATCTCCTTTTACTCTCAAACCTTCGTATGCCATTTCCTCACTTCCATGTTCCTAAATGTTTCCTCCACCTCCCTGTCATTCTCTGTAATCAACACCAAGCCGTCAGAACACAACATCTCCCTTGGAAACTTTCTCCTGAAATCACATGAGAGAGCTTCAGGCACTGTGTTAAACAATAAGGAGCTTAACCCTTTGGAGTATTTGTTCATTACATAACTCTTCCCGACATTCGTTGGGTCTGACAAAAAAAAATTTTTGGAAAAATGATAGCACATTTATAATCAAACTTTAATAGATCTGAAGAAATACACACAAAATTTAACCTCTCTCCTTTAATCTGAAGCCCCAAATAATTCAGTTAAAAGAACACCTACTTCTTCAGGGGTGACTAAAGAAAAACACGAAAAATGACAAAACTTACCATAGGGGTTTAGAGTAAAATCTAATAATCTTATTAGAATAACACTTAAGACTTATCCTTCACTTCACAGTCTTACAGGTCCCTGAGGAATCTGCTGTGGCTGCCACAACCCTCTGGCACATTCATTTACTGTGACAGAGGCAAAAAAACAGGGGCTATATTTTGGGTGTGGTACCCCCAAAATAGATATATGGAAAAAACCCAGAGAGAGAGCCAAGCGACACTACCTTCCCTGTCCACTACTGGACAAATGCTGAAGACACTGGAGCGGGCAGCCTCACTTCCCCTAAACCCATGCAGTTATTACATGATTTCCATAGCGTCGGGTCTGACACACCCAACGGATGCTCAGAAGGGTTAAGACTGACCCTTGATGCACACTAACATTCACCAAAAACCTCTGGTCATTTTCACCATATCCTAGTGTCACAAGGTTGGCACCAACAATGCTATGCATCTAGAAATTTTTGCCCTCCAACCTAGTGACAGACATAAGGTGAGGTGTGGGGCAGTGTCTGTTGGCACAGCTTTGGGTCTGGCTGGGACTGGGGCTGGACCTGTGCCAAAAGGTACAGGGCATTGCAATTCCCAGGCAGCCACTAGAGTAAACCCCAGGAGGCTGTCCTATCATTGGGTGCATAATTGCAGGGCAGTCACAGACAGAGCTGGGCACTGCAAACAAAAATTCACCTCTGCAAACACAAATTAACAAACTCAGACCATTACTTTCCGCAACTACAAATCTGCAAACTTCTTGAAATTTGCGGTTCCGCGAATGCTAACGCAAACGCAGACCATTTGTATCCCTTTCAGTACCATGACTTCAGTTTCATTTTGTTCTGGATACAATTAGAGGATATTATTATAATACAGATGATATTCTTCGTAATCAAGGGGTTAAAAATCGTCTCTGGGTACTCAACCACTACAATTTTATCTTTATTTACTTTACTCTGACTAACAATATGTGATTTTATGAAGTTTGGTAATTGTTTGTTGTACTGAATGGGCTATATAAAATTATCTATCAATCCATCCATCATCTACACCTGTGTTGCCCCGTGATGTTGCATTATGTGAGCAATAAACCCCAACCACACCTTGGATATGAACCGACACAGGCTCAGTCCGGTTAGAGCACCTTAATTACCCACTCAACCACTAGGTGCCATAGTTTGGTTATGTGGTTACCACCCTGTGTAGTGAATGGTTTCATGGTGTGCAGGAAACCATTTGGCTTGTCACTCACTGTAGAGTCGACCATACATAGAAGGAAGAAAGAAGGAAAGAAAGAATGACTTAAGAGGAAGGAAGGAAGAGAGGAAAAGGCAGGCACCCCAGAGCGGCACTACATTGAGTGTGGATGGTGAGGGCCCCCACCTGCCACCTATAAAATTATATTTAAGTACTTCTGCAAATGCAAAACCGCGAATTAGCGTAAAATTTGTTGCAAACACAAATCCGCATACAAAATCGCACTTCCGCAATTGCAGAATTTGCGGTTTATGGAAGTTCCCAGTTCTGATGACGGTGCCAAGGCGTGCATGAAGAGTGTCCCTGTGGCTTCCCTGGCATGATGTTCTGAGGTCATTGGTACAACCAATGGCCACAGCCAGTGGGCTATGGGTTCCCAATCTCCTGTCTAGCAGGGATGTAACACAGCCTTGTCTTAAATCTTTGTTTTTTGGTCAATCTACTGTCTTCTGGTATTGTTTTGAAAAAAATATTTCTAATCTTGTCTGACATGTTCCTTACTAGGACCACTTTTATTGATCATGTGACCTCTTACACACACTCATTTAAGAAAGTAAGAAAATTTGTTTTGCTGGAAAAAATAGGAATCTCAGTAAAAACAGTTTGTATAGTCCAAGTAGGAATACTCTATTTCAGATGTTTTCCACAGAGGAGGCGATAAAGCAGTTCCGCAATATCACCCGCCAGTACTCCTATTTCTACCGCATTCTCCACTCCTCCCCTGAAGCCAAGAGCTGGCCAATTAGGGACTATTTCACTTTTGATGCATATAGGTGGGTATGACAGGTTGCAAGTGTGTGATATGATGTGGCCAAGAAAATGAAAATTAATGTATTGCATCTTGTATTTTTTTTTTTTTTTCCATATTTCTTACTTTAGTTTTTTTTGTTCTTTCCTTACTGCAGGTGTTGTGTTGAAGATACTGTACAACTTTTTGGTATTATTTGACTGTTTTACAGTACCAGTAGATCCTGGTTCATCAGTTGGGTTCCAATTACCCTTGATATGCTGGAAATCACTGTGTCTACCACATCTCCATCTTATTGTGATTTTTTTTTTATTTACCATGGTACAGTATTACTACTGAAAAACTTTGAAGAAAATTTTGCAGTTTTGATTGACACTTTCGTGGCCCGACACCCCCCTGCAGCCAGCAGAACCCTCCTTCTTGCCCTCCTCCCCTCCAACCCTGCCACTTGCTCAAGTGTTTTCTCTTCCAATCATTTTTTCATCCTGAAATATCTGGATTAGCAGATTTGTCTGGATGGAGGGAAGTATTAAGTGGAGTCCCCAGGGGCTCGGTGTTAGCGCAAGTAATGTTCCTGATTTACATTAACGATATGGTAGATGGAATGAACAGGTATGCAAGTCTGTTCACTGATGATGCAAAGATCTAGAGGAGAGTAGAAGTCGAGGATGACTAAAATGCTGCAGGAAGACCTGGATAGGATTCATGATTGGAGCCAGACGTGGGAAATGAAATTCAGTGCAAAAAAATGTAAAATACTGTATTGGAAATGGGTAAAAATACCAAGAGGCCATCACTTAATTAGATGATAGGTAATGAACCAATCACAAAAGTGAGAGAAGAGAAAGATTTGGGAGTGCTGGTCCAGGATAGTTTGTCACTGGATAAACATATTAACAACATAGAGAGACGTACAATCTCTTGACTAACATTAGGGTGGCATTTCATTACATGGATGAGATGATGAAAAAATTAATAGTGGCCATGATCTGCCCCAGGTTGGAATATGTGGCAGTAGTGTGGTCCCCACACAAAAAGAAAGATATAAATAAGATCAAGGGAATACAAAGAACAGCAACCAAGATGGTCCCCAGCCTGGCAGATCTGTCGTACAGAGAGAGGCTGGAAAAGCTGGATCTGCCTTCCTTAGAAGAAAGGAGAGAGAGGGGCGATGTGATTTCAGTGTTCAGGGCCATGATGGGAGTAGATAAAATTGATAGAAAAGATCTGTTTTTTATGGGATGGGAGAGTAACAAGAGGACAAGGGATGAAATTGAAAAAGTCAAGTTGCTTGAAGGATATTAAGAAATATAGCTTTCCATATAGATGCATAGACCTGTGGAATAGCCTGGGCAAAGAGATCGTCCAGTCTAAAAACTTAAACAAGTTCAGAGCAAAATTTGACACTGAGAAAAAGAGATGGGACCCCATGTGTGTAGCACATTCCCTGTATATCACAATTAGGTAAATACAACTAGGTAAATACACACACACACACACACACACACACACACACACACACACACACACAAAGAATGGAAGAGGGCAAATGTGGTACCAATTTACAAGGGAGGAAACAGGGAAGAACCCCTGAATTATAGACCAGTGTTTCTAACCAGCATGGTTGCAAAATTGTGTGAGAGAATCCTGAAAGACAGATGGATAAAATATCTGGAAGAGATGAATATTTTGGCTGAATGTCAGTTTGGATTCAGAAGTGGAAGGTCATGTGTTTCAAAGTTGTTGAGCTTTTACTCAAGAGCGATTGATGTGGTACAGGAGAGAGATGGTTGGGTGGATTGTGTGTACTTAGACTTAGAGAAGGCCTTTGACAAGGTACCTCATAAGAGACTAATGTGGAAACTAGAATATATAGGAGGACTAAAGGGGAAACTTCTGGAATGGATGAGAGACTTTTTGAGAGACAGACAAATGAGGACAGTAATAAAGGAAAAGATGTCTGGATGGAGGGAAGTAACAAGTGGAGTCCCTCAAGGCTCAGTGTTGGCGCCAGTAATGTTCCTGATTTACGTAAATGATATGGTAGATGGAGTGAACAGTTATGCAAGTCTGGTTGCTGATGATGTAAAGATCTTGAGGAAGATAGAGGTTGAGGAGGATTGTAAAATACTGCAGGAGGATTTGGATAGGATACACAATTGGAGCCGGACGTGGGAAATGAAATTTAACGTAAAGAAATGTAAAATATTGGAAATGGGTAAAAGTACCAGGAGACCATCACTGAATTATTTTTATTAATGAATTAATCACAAAAAGGAGAGAAGAGAAAGATTTGGGAGTGTTGGTCCAAGATAGTTTGTCACCAGAAAAGCACATTAACAAGATAGTTGGAGAGACTTATAAACTCTTGACTAACATAAGAGTAGCATTTCATTATATGGATGAGGAAATGATGAAAAAATTGATAGTGGCAATGATCTGCCCCAGGTTAGAATATGCAGCGGTAGTGTGGTCCCCACACAAAAAGAAAGATATAAACAAGATTGAGAGAATACAAAGAACAGCAACCAAGATGGTCCCCAGTCTGACAGACCTGTCATACAGAGAGAGGCTGGAAAAACTGGATTTGCCTTTGTTAGAGGAAAGGAGAAAGAGGGGAGACATGATTGCGGTGTTCAGGACCATGGTGGGAGTAGATAAAATTGACAGAGAAGATCTGTTTGTATGGGATAAGAGAGCAACAAGAGGACATGGAATGAAATTGAAAAAGTCAAGCTGCTTGAAGGATATCAAGAAATATAGCTTTCCTTACAGAAGTATAGACTTATGGAATAGCCTGGACAAAGAGATCGTCCAGTCTAGAAACTTAAACGAGTTTAAAGCTAAATTCGACTTATTGAGAAACAGCGACGGAAACCCACGAGCATAGTACATTCCGTGTATATCACAATTAGGTATATTAGGTAAATACCTAAATATTTGGAACAACCTAGACAAAGAGGTGGTGCCTGAGAAAAACATTCATGTGTGTAAAGGTAGACTTGATAAATGTGGATATGGAGACAGGACAACACGAGCATTGCTCAATTCCTGTATACTACAAATAGGTAAATACACGAGACAAGCTGGGGTGGGGGAGGGTGGGGGTACGGGGAGTTAGATAACCGGGGATGGGGTAGGGCAGGGGGATGGAGAGGGAGACATGCCTGGCAGTGCTGAGTGTAGTGGTGGATAGAGGAGGGATGGAGGGAGAAGAGAAGGGATGAAGGAGGGATCGAGGGAGAAGAGAGGGGATGAGGGAAGGATGGGGAGGAGAAGAGAGGGGATGGAGGGAGGACAGGGAGAGCCATGTACACCACCACATCCTGTTCAGACATGCTTGTTTCAAACCTAGGGAGCGGTGGAGTGTTTGGACTAGCGAATCGATGGCTGTACGGATTGTGGGAATGTTACACCCTTTCTTTTATTCAGTCTAGCCAATCATTGGTTTTCAGTGTGTCGGAATTTGTGGTATGGGTGTAGGCTACTGTAGTATCACCGAACTGGAAATTCAGTCAGGCTGATATCAGACCAAATTTCAGAATGCTAGAAGCGGTTCCTGATTTATGGTGAATATTTCTTTGTTTGGATGTGGATCCGCGTTGAAAAGACAGGTTGGACATTTTCAGGTTGGCGTGGATCCGTGTCCAAAGACCATGAAAGTCTATCTATCTATCTATCTATCTATTGCCTGATGCCTCAATCCCGTTTGGGGTGGCCACAAACAAATCACCTCCAAGTCGCCCTGTTCCCCGCCATTTCACTGCCCTGCTTCCAACTCACACCTCCCTCTCTCATATACCTCTCCACCCCATCCTTCCATCTCATCCTCGACCTCCCCCTCCCTCTTCACCCCTCCACCTCACTCACATACAGTACACTCTCTTCGTCAGTCTTTCACCCTCCATCCTCTCCACATGGCCAAACCACCTCAGTGTGTTCCTCATAACGCTTCCTATCACATCCACATCACAACGCTCCTTTATATCCTCATTTGTCAGCCTGTCTGTCCATGTAACTCCACAGGCTCCTCTTAAATAACTCATTTCCACTGCTCTCACTCTTGACTTGTGTCCTTCCAATGACGTCCAAGCTTCACTTCCGTACGTTAGAGTTGGTATCACAATACTGTCATGTAGTAATTTTTTCACGTCCATGCTCACTTCCCTGTTTCTTATCACTGCTTTCAAAGAACCAGCAACATTTCTTCCCTGCTGTACCCTTTCAAGCACTTCACCCTGCAAACCTCCATCCTTACTCATCACACTACCCAAGTACTTAAACGTACTCACATTTTCCAATTCCTTACCATCCAACCTCGCTGTACATTCACTGACTTCACCTCTCTCAAAGACCAACACTTTACTCTTCCTTACATTCACCTTTAGATTCCGTTTCTTACACACTCTCCCAAACTCATCCACCAAGCCTTGCAGCTCCCCTTCGTCTTCACTCAACAACACAGTATCATCTGCAAACAACAGTACAGGGAGTTTCCAAACACTATCCTCTCTCACCAGGGCCACTCCAACATCCACTACCCTACCTTGTACCTCTTTTATTACCCCATCCATGTACAGATTGAACAACCATGGAGATATGACACATCCCTGTTTCAACCCAACTTTCACCATCCACACGCGCTGCAGCTTTCGCACCATCATACATACTCTTCACAGCATTCAACAACTTCCCATCTAGTCCATATATTCTTAATACTTTCCACAATCCTTGTCTATCCACCCTGTCATATGCTTTCTCCAAATCCATGAAAGCTGCATACAACTTCTTTCCCTTCTCTAGAAACTTTTCCACTAAAGATCTAAGAATGAATATCTGATCTACACAGCCTCTTCCCTTCCTAAAGCCTCTCTGTTCTTCTCCAACTAATTTCTCTGTTCTTTCTCTAACTCTGTCAGTAAGTATCCTACCATACACTTTTCCTATTATACTAAGAAGACAAATGCCCCTATGATTACCACACTCTTCTTTTTCCCCTTTTCCTTTGTACAAGGGAATAATTATACCTGACTTCCAATCCTCCGGGACTCTACCTTCCTCCCAGGCCAATCTGCACATCTTCCACATCCATTCTACTACTATCTCTCCCCCATGCTTCAGTATTTCACCACACACTCCATCAATTCCTGGGGCTTTCCCCGATTTAACTTTCTTCATTGCTTCCACAACTTCTGTCCTACTGATTTCTTCCTGTCTTCTCACCTCCCTCCTTCTCCCAGCCATTCCCCAGCCACTTATACTCGCATTACTTCCATCCTCTATGTTCAACAATTCCTTAAAGTGTTCTCTCCATTTGCTCACGTTTTCTCCCTTCTCCACTAGTAATCTACCATTTTTATCTTTCACTCCCCTGCTAACTTCACTTCCACCCTGTCTTATTCTTTTCACCTCTTTCCAGAACATTTTCTTACAGTCCCTCCGCTTTACACTCAAATTCCTTCCAAATTCCTCATCCACTCTCTTCTTACTCTCTTTTACTAATCTTTTCACCTCTCTCTTTCTTTCTTCATATAACTCTCTTCCGCCTCTCAACGTCTTCCACACCCGTATTTCTCACCCATTCATTGTATGCTTTCTTCTTTTGTGCCACAGCCTGTCTCACCTCTTCAGTCCACCACGCTGTTCCTTGCACCCCCCTCCGTCTTCTCTTCCTTCCACACACCACATCACATGCTGCACATATTTGTTCTGTAAATATCCTACACGCACCTTCCACGTCCCCCATCTGCTCCAATTCATATTTGCCCAATCGTTCCTCCACTTCTCTCTTATACTCTGCCTTTTTCTCATCCTCTTGTGACCTTTCCACTCTTCTTGCAACTACTCCTTCCTCTCGTCTTTCCCTTCTTCTATTCCTCCATCTTACTTGAATCCTAATTCTGGCCACCACCAAGTAGTGGTCAGAAAGTCCACTCCCCCAGCCTCTGTAAGCTCTTGCATCCATTACACATCTTCGCATCCTTTCATCCACACACACATAATCAATCATTTCCTTCCTTTCATTCAGTTCACCACCCACCTTTTTCATCACTCGCCATGTATACCTGTGGATCATTTTATGCCAGAAGAGGGTGTTAGCTATCACCAACCCCCTCCCAGCACAAATGTCCACTAACGTACTGCCAGTCTCATCTATCTCAGCAGGCACACCCCACTCACCAACTATTCCATCCACCTTCACATTCCCAACTTTACCATTCATATCACCAATCAAAAACACTCTCTCATTCCTTCCAAACTTTTCCATGCACACTTCCACATTTGTCCAGAACTCTTCTCTCACTCTCCTAGCACGATATTGCGTTGGGGCATACACACACAATCGCCCACATTTGAAAGTGTTAATGTTATTTCTGTAGTTTGTATCTCTTTTGTTACAGTCTTTCAGAACAGTCACTTGGTTTTTCCTGTACCAAGCCTTTGCTGGGTTGCCCTCAGGCTTGATCTATTCCCTAAACTTTCATCAGTTGTGGTTATATTATGCTTTTGAGATGTGTTAATTTTTCATCTTGTCAGTTATTTTCTGTAATTCAGCTGCTTGATTATGATTCCTCCTTGTCCATATAATTCTGTTCCTTCTTTAGAAGTTCTTTTCTACACTACGGAGTTCGCTGTGGATATCTAGGGATTTCCTACTTCATACTTCAATAGCTGCTTCAGTTACTGTCCTCATGAAGTTTTCATTAACATGTTGTCAATATATATGATATCCGTCACCTGAATTCTTATGCTGGCTCTTTCATTGTTACAAGGTTTAATTGTTTCCTTCAGATTAGCCTCTCCCCTCTCTCTTGAGATTTAGTATAATGGTACTTGGATTCTCAGTTCTGCAGTTGCAACCTATTTTTTTAATGTAAAAAAGAATAAAAACAAAGGCTAGGAGCCTGCAGGGTTGTTCCTTTCAAGAAAATCATCATCATCATCATCATCATGTGAACCTCCTTTCCCACCCTAGGGCAGGGTGAGGTGTAGCAATGTCCAGACAGCCCAAATTTTCTCATTCCAGTGGCCCACGTCTCCATTCACTCATCATTCAAGCCCCCGAAATCCTGGCTCTGTCAGGTACGCCAAGAACGTTCACCACGTTCTGTAGCTTCATATAGCCGTATCCAATAGAGTCAGTCCAGATGCTGCCATGTTCAAAAGAGGTGCCAGAATCCCTTATCATTCACTTCTTCTCACAACATTCATCCGGCCAGCTCAATCTCCTGTCAGTTCCCTAGCCTCACTGACTTCCAAACCTCTCTTCCTCACACATTCGTCCACCATATCTCTCCGCCATCTCCTTGGCCTACCTCGCCTTCTCCCTCCTTCAGATTCACTCAGATATACCTTTTTCACCACTCTATTGTTATCCATTCTCTCCACGTGACCATACCATCTCAGTACACTCTCTTCGATTCTGGTGTCCCTTGACTTCCTCACTCCACATCTTTCATGAATCACAGTATTTCATATCTTATCCACCCTCTGTACTCCACATACATTCCTCAGCAGTACCATCTCCACTGCTCTTTTGACTTTTCATTTTCATGCCACACCATAGTCTCATATCCATATGTCAAAGTTGGCACTAACACTCCTTCATGTAAACCTCATTGCAACTGTAACACTCAAGCCTCTGTTTCTTATCAAGGCCTTCATTGCACCAGCTACGTTTCTTCGTTGTGTCATTCTACTTTCAACTTCTTTTGCACATTTTCTTCTCTTTTCTATCACTGTACTCAGGTTTTTGAACTCTCTCACCAATTCCAGTCTCTCTCCATTCACTGTTACATCACACTGGGAGTCACCTTCTCTTTCAGTAGCCATCACTTTACTCTTTTCTACATTTACTTTCAAGGGGGATGAATATAGTTTTGAATGGTGAGTTGCTTGAGGAGGTGGAGTCTTAAATATTTAGGGTCGCATGTTGCCATGGATGGAAGAATAGATGCAGAAGTGAAGTTTAGAATAAATGAAGTAGGAAAGGTGCTGGGAGGAATGAAAAAAGAGTTTAGATGTCGTTCGCTTAGAATGGATGTAAAGAGAAGGTTGTATGAGGGTGTTGTGGTACTGACTGCGTTATATGGGGCTGAAACATGGAATATGGGTGTAGCAGAGAGGAAAAGTTTGAATGTAATGGAGATGAGGTGTCTGAGGAGTATGTGTGGAGTGACGCGTATGGATCAAGTGCGAAATGATGAAGTGCGAAGGAGAACTGGAGTTGTTCGGGAGATGGCTGGTAGAGTTGAGCAGAGGGTGTTGTGATGGTTTGGGCATATGGAGAGAATGGATAATGAGCGATTGGTGAAAAAGATAACGAGATCTGATGTGAGAGGTGTAAGGCTGAGAGGGAGACCACAAATAGGATGGATGGACAATGTGAAGAGAGCGCTGGATGCGAGAGGGATGTCTGTTGAGCAAGGAAGAGTGGCTGTGTGTGACAGAAATAAATGGAGAGAAATTGTGAATGAATAAGTGATGGCGCAGCCTTGAGTGGATATTCTCCCGCATTTGGTCTGATTAGCTAGTTAGGTCAGGTGCGAGTAAGGGGATGGGTCTGTTATGATGTGGCAGGGGTAAACCAGCTCTGCTGTCGGGCCCTGCTGTGGATGTCACTGATTGCACTGCGCAGTTGACCCATGTGTGGTGTGGTGCGGTGAGGATCTGTCCCTTCTTCCCTTCGGGGCTAAGATGCGAATGACTGTGTTTGAATGGATGAGTAAATGGGGAGTGTGTTGTCCTGTCTCGGCTACCTCCCTTTCCATGGGGGAAGCAGCCTAGGTATATAGATAGATAGACTTTCAAGGCACGATGCGTACAGACATCAGCAAAACTCTGCACTAGCCTACCAAGCTCTTGTCCAGTACTTGGAAGCAGTACTGCATCATTAGCATATAACAAATTTGAGATATTCCATCTATCACCATTCATTACCAACACCATCCTTTTCTCCATTACTCCTGTTTTTACTTCTCTCATCACCCCATCCATATATATATTGAACAACCATGGGAACATCACACAACCTTGTCGCACGCCCACACTGATTGTGAACCATTCACTTAGATGCCCATTAACCCTTACACATGCTTCTCTACCATCATAAAAACTCTTGACGGCACCAAGCAGCTTACCATCTTATACCGTACATGCGCAGAACTTTCCACAATCCTTCTCTGTTCACTCTGTCGTATGCTTTTTCTAGGTCCATGAATGCCATAAACACCTTATGGTCCTTCCCACAAGCTTTCTCTACTATCTGTCTCACTGCAAATATTTGGTCCACACATCCTTTGCCACACATAAAGCCACCCTGCTCATCACTCACTAGGACTTCTGATATCTCTCTTACTTTCTCTATAATAATTTTTCCATATACCTTCCCTACCACACTCAATAAACTTATGCCACAATAATTCTTGCACTCACTTCGTTCACCTTTATTTTTGTACAGGGGTACAATCACGGCTTTCTTCCACTCTGCAGGCACAGTTTCACTCCTCCATGCCCTCCTGCATATCTCCAACAAGTACTTCATTCCACTGTCTCCACTACACTTAAGCATCTCTGCATGCACCTCATCAACCCCAGCTGCTTTCCCATTTTTCAGCTGCTTCTCAGTACTCTTCACCTGTGCGAGTGTCACTTCTCCTGGTACTGCATTCCTTTTCTGCACACCCCCAAAACCAATCATGTTTACAGCTGCTCTGCTCTCTCTATTTCCATTCATCAGGCTTTCAAAATATTCTTTCCCTCTGGTCCTTACTTCATCTCCATGGGTTAATAATCTACCACCTACATCCTTCACACCAACATATTTCTTTCCGCTTTCACTTCTACATTTCTGCACCTCTTTCCAGAATAACTTTCTATTTTCAGAGTAGTTTGCATTCATTTTTCTTCCATCCTCATTGACCTAATTCTTTTTCCTCCTCACCAGTCTCTTTACGTGCTACTTGCTCTTAGCATATTCAGTTCTTATTTCAACTGAACTCCTGTTCTGTAACTACTTTAGCCACTTCTTCCTCTTTTCCTCCACTGCTCTCTTTACCTCCTCATCCCACCATGCCGTACCTTTCTTCTTTGTTGTTACTCTTGCCACACCACTTTAGCATTCCTAACTAAGTAATCCCTATATGCATTCCACAGGGTGTCCAGATCCATTTCATTCCAGTTCAGTAATTCTAACTCCTTCTCTGCTTTTATCCTGTAATCATCTGCCCTTTCTTTGATCCTCAGTTTCTCAACTTTCAGTCTTTCTCCCTGACTGCTCCTCTCTCTCTTGATCCACCTCACTCCTCTCAGCTTAATCTTGCATACCACAATCATGTGATCTGACGCATCATCCTCTCACGGCCCTCATATCAGCAACCATTCCCATTATTGACCTCTCTACGAGCACGTAATCACACAGGCATCTTTCAACACTATCGCTGTTCCCTCTTTACCATGTATATTTATGTGCATCTCTGTGTTTGAAATACGAGTTACAAATGCACAACCTCCTCTCCTGACACATATCTTTTAGTCAATTCCCATTATCATTTTCTCCTTGTACTTCATAACAAAACATTATTTCATCCTCAGGACCAGTGCTTATTCTTCCATTCATATCCCCCATCACAGTCACTTTATAGCTCCTGGGTATTTCTCCCATTACTTCACCCAGCTCATCCCAAAACTTGTCTTTCTCACTCCTGTCCTCACACGGTACATATGCTACAATTACTGCCACTTTCACCTTCTCAAGCTCGATACATACACCTTGCGCTGAGACATTTCTAATCTCTCATTCCGCTCTGCCACACCTCATTCATCAACAAAGCAACTCCTTCCCTGCATCTTCCTCTCCTATTCATTCCCGATCTTACACATTTCACACCCTCCCGCTCCTCCACTTTGCACCCTTTCATCCTCGTTTCACACAATTCCATCACGGCATATCTTGCATCCTTGAACACATTCACCACTTCCACCCTCTTGCTCTCCTCATTCACATCTCTCACATTCCATATGGCCACGTGAATCTGGCCATTTGGTTGGGACCCTAGGCAGGTATTGGGCCCTCCAAAGCTCTCTGAAACAACTGCCATGATAAGTGATTTTGGACAGGGGAATCTGGGGGACACTTAACCCTGCCAGGAACCCCAGTTATATGGTTACCACCCAGCATAGTAAATGGTTTCCTGGGTACAGGAAACCATTTGGCTTGTCACTCAGTGTAGAGATCATATGGCACCTCTACATTGAGTGAGTTGATGGTGGGCACCCTCATCTACCAAGAAAAACGAAACAAAAATAATAGGCACTAAGATAGTGCAACACCCCCACCCACTAATCGTTGTATGGAATATTTGACTGTGCTCTGTCACCTTGACCACCATGTGCTTTGTCATTGTGGATGAATTCTATTTCATTGTTTGTTTCACCATTTGGTCCTTTGAAGTCCACTTCTCACATTGTTTCTTTTACAAAAAGATATTCACCACCCTAAGACTTTTCTCTGCAAACTCACTAACATTTCATCTCTTGACATCCAAACAGCCCTACTGCAGTCTCACCTACTCTGTTCTTGCCTACTTTGCATTGAAGTTTCCCACCACAGATGTAGTCTAGGTTTTGCCTTTTTCATATCTTCCTTTATTCATTCATTCATTCATTCATCATCTAATCAAGTGTTGCCCCATGATAAGCATAGGAGCCTGGGGCTAGGCAGATTGGTCCTGACATTTAAGATGATAGTGACCAGCCTCACTTATCCCAGAGTGGCATTGCATGAGCAATAAACCCCAACCACTCCTTTGATATAAACCTGCACCGGGTCAGTCCGATTGGAGCGCCTTAATTACCCACAAAACCACCAGGTGCTATAATTTGGTTACATGGTTACTACCCAGCATAGTAAATGGTTTCCTGGTGAAGAGGAAACCATTTGGCTTGTCATTCAGTGTAGAGTCACCCCTAGACAGAAGGAAGAGGAAAGAATGAAGGAAGGAAAGACAGAAGAGGAAGGAAAGAAATAAGGAAGGAAGAAGGGAAAGGGCAGGCACCCGAGCAGCACTACATCAAGTGAGCTTCCTTTATATCTTCATTTTTTTTTAATTTCTTTGTGTTCATAAGATGATTTGCATAAACTTGGATTAACTTTATCTTGTATGTTATATCTTATTCAATTTTACTATTAGACATACAATCTCATTTTTACTAAGAATAATTCAATACTGTCAATTTTCCACATAGTATTTATTATACTGATATCCTTCACCATGTTCTTTCTTTTCATGTCTGCCTCTGTAACACAGTGTATAACTGTCAGACAGTTCCGTGAATGCCTTCCCTGATCTCACCTCACTGACACTATATCCTTTTTACTTTAACCTGGGCCAAAACTTCCATCTCTCCATGTTGAATGATGAATTATAACAATAAGAATATGGCACTGGGCATGTAGAAGAGCTGTGGAAAGGATGTAGAGTAGGGATGTATCGGATGTCAGAATTTAAACATCTGCGGATGTGAATGTGGATATCATGTTTCTGTATCTTGCGGATACGGATGTGGATGTCTGTTTCTAAAAATTGCGGATGCAGATATGGATGTGAAACTATGACATCCTTGCGGATGTGGATGTTTTCAGGATATATTGTTGCATAATCATTTAACTAAAGCTCGGCCCTTGGGGACAGCCACCTATCCCTTATTATCCCGGCCATGGGAAATGATTTTTTCTTACTTTTAAAATATTCATAATGAACTCAGCTACTGTAAGAAATGCAGTGTTTTCAGAGAGTGGTACTTTCAGCACCTTTCTTTAACTTACTGTGACACTTCCCTACCCATAGTCTCCATAACACATGCACGCACACATGCACACACACATGCACACACACACGTGCACATGCACACGCACACATGCACACGCTTACAGCCATACACACCAATATAAATGCATTTTGACTCCTATTAACCCTGTTTGACATTACAAAGCACCAAGGGACACATATTACCCATATGACTCGTATCAACTTGGTGGAGTTAGTCACAGCACTTTGGTCTTGTACAGACCAAAGCACTATGGAATCCCTACAAAATTTTCGCCCTTATGACCGCCTAACAATGTAAACAGTAAACACAGCAAACAAGTCGCATCACGGAAAAACACTAATGTTTTGTTTATAATGAAGGCGTAATATTTTGCATATCCACCACATCCGCTTTATGTCTCATTCAGATGCGGATGCGGATGCGGATATTTATTAAAATGCCAATGCGGATGCAGATGTTTATTAATATGCCAATGCGGATGCAGATGCTGGTGTATATTTTTACATAAGCGCAGATGCAGATGTGGATGCGGCTGTGGATGCAGATATCCGATACATCCCCAATGTAGAGCTATAGCATCATCTGCTGGGGCCACTGTGATGTATGTGAAGTGAGCTGCAAAATGATAAAAATCTTGGCTAAGTTAGTGTTAAAAGAACTATCATCAGGGCTATACTATGAACCTGTTATTGCTACATGCCTTTAGTAACAGTCAGTCTAATCACCCTTCACCAACTTGCTTTCATCTCTTATTATTACCATACAGCACTTATCTTTCAATACACATTCACTCCACTAGATGGGCGGTGTCTACGGTGATGACACGGCAGAATCGCATCCCAGTTGGTAACAGTGAAGACACTAGTGGTGGACAGATGGCACTTATACCAGCCTGGGATATGTGTAATCATCAGCAAGGCACAGTGAGTTGTGTGGAATATAAGTAATTGATTAAATTATGTCAGTATGCCGTATTGAAGGATATACATTTGTCTGTCAGTTACTATATATATAGCACCTCTGCAGATGATAGCAGTGAATTCTAAGTTCTGTTGATTTTATTATTCCTTTTGCTATTTTTGTTGTTCATATAATTCCATTATGCTACTTTTATTTTATTTATTTGTTTATTTATTTATTTATTTATTTATTTTTGCTTCACAAACTCCTCATCCTTTTTAATTCTGTTATTCCTGTTTCTTTTAAAATTTTATGTCCGTACTGTCTTGCCAAATCTTTGTATCCCACTCATTGGTATGGCATACCCTGCACCACTTTATCATATTGTTGTGTGTGTCACTTGGTGTTTTTACTGTTCTCTGCTTTGATATTCCATATTCTGGCCTGTTGTCTCTTACTGCATTGCCCTGCATCATCTAAACCCATTCACTTTGGTGACATGTTTTTGTTACATTCTTGCTCTCCCCAGACAGTTTTATTCAGCTTAGGAAAGATCCATTGCACTGAATGGTTGATGAAAGCCAGTTCAGCAAGTACTGTGCCATCTTGGCTGTTTCCCACCACTTTGAACTGTAATCCCATTCACTGCCTAGCTGCTCCAGGCACACACCCACAAGCAGCCAAGGCAAGGTGAACCAGTGAATGACAGATGACTGAAGCTTGCATAGTATGATTTACATAGACGGTCAGTTTGCCTGTGACATTGTACAAAAATATGCAAGGTTGTTGGTTAGATTCAGAATGCATTCGTAGCATGCATAGAAGTTATGGCATATGACACAAGCTCAGACATGCTCAAATGTGTCATTTCCAGCCATTGCTTGTGCCTTTCCTTTCCGTACACAACATGTCATTGTTCAGAGGTCCACTGCACACCTCCTCCCTCTGTCACACAAGGCCCATCTGCCATCACAGTGTATTCTAAGTACAATCCCTTCCGTGGCCGCAGGTCCGAAATTTTACGTGTGCCCCTGGCCAATGCCAGGGCCATTTTCTGAAGTTTTGAAAATTGATTTTTTTCCCTTGCCATGTTGAAGAGGAAGTTCAGATGCACCTAACAATGCAAATCCCAGCTTCCTAGACCCATTCTGTGGCTTGCAATGGAGCGCGTAAGTTGCAGAAATATCGGCTACGGATATCTGCCGCTGTGGTGTATTGCTGCATTGCAACAATGCACGTGTTTTTTTTTCCCCCAAAAAAAAAAAACAGTGTGAATGGTGCTGAAATGTTGCGCATATATTGGGTATGATGATATTGAATTATTTCAGTACATAATATGTTAGGATTTGCTTTAAAAAAAAAAAAATCATCATGAATATTTTTTCACATTTTTGACATACAATATGTTTATGGTAGTTTTGAGTTATTTTGCTAATTAGCAGTGTAAGTATGGTCAGAAGAGGGAGTGAAAGGGTTGAATATTCAGTACTAAATAAGAAAATTGCCGGTCCCCCGAGGGTAGGCTCTCACATGGGGGATGAAAGTGGAGGATCGGGTGGATTAGCACCTGGTCAGGTCCAATTAGGGATAGGGGAGTGGAGAGACAAAGCAGATGTAAATATGTACACAGACGGGAAAAGAATGTATTTTTCCTTTAATAACACGTTTACATTTCTCTATCATTTTGCAGTAAAACCTCGATATAGCGGACTTCAGTAGACTGGAATTCGCTTTTATCGGACTCAAGGAGCTACAGGACTAAATTCCTATATATCGGAAAAAAATCTGATAAAGCCAGAAGCAGTCCGGACTGTCTGACCACTTCAGCTATGTTCATCACAATAAGGTAAATAAAAAAGACATGTTTGTCAGTGTACAGTACAGTATTATATATATTATACCATTTAATTAATGTACTGAAGTTATAACAGTACACCACCACAACGGTAGTCAAAACAGTTTAAAAACTGTTCATGCGATCTGGACTAATGTCTGATATATCGGAAAAAGTCTGGATTAGCAGGGGGAAGTCCGGATGTCGCTTTTATCTGAATTTCTCATTTTTCAGAATGGTTTGGACCCCAATTAGTCCATTACAGTGAGGTCTTACTGTACTTTGTTATTTTTGCAATATATAGAATCATAATGCAGGTTCAAAACCATGAATAAGTCAGATTATTACGAATAGGGAGACAAAACAGAAATAAATATGTGCCAGTATACAGATGGGAATAAACATATATTTCCCCTAATAACACATTTACATTTTCCAGTCATTTTACTTTGTTATTTTTGCAATCAGTAGGATAGAAGTTGTGGAAGCAATGAAGAAAGTCAAATTGGGGAAAGCCCCAGGAATTGATGGAGTGTGGTGAAATGCTGAAGCATGGAGGAGAGAGAGTAGTAGAATGGATGTGGAAGATGTGCAGATTGGCCTGGGAGGAAGGTAGAGTGCAGGAGGATTGGAAGTCAGGTATAATTATTCCCTTGTACAAAGGAAAAGGGGAAAAAGAAGTGTGAGGTAATCATAGGGGAATTTGTCTTCTTATTATAATAGGAAAAGTGTATGGTAGGATACTTATTGACAGTTAGTGAAAGAACAGAGGAATTAGTTGGAGAAGAACAGGGAGGCTTTAGGAAGGGGAGAGGTTGTGTAGATCAGATATTCATTCTTAGATCTTTAGTGGAAAAGTTTCTAGAGAAGAGAAAGAAGTTGTATGCGGCTTTCATGGATTTGGAGAAAGCATATGACAGGGTGGATAGACAAGAATTGTGGAAAGTACAGTATTAAGAATATATGGAGTAGATGGGAAGTTGTTGAATGCTGTGAAGAGTATGTATGATGGTGCTAAGGCTGCAGTGCGTGTGGATGGTGAACTGAGTGAATTTTTATCTTTGAAGGTTGGGTTGAAACAGGGATGTGTCATGTCTCCATGGTTGTTCAATCTGTACATGGATGGGGTAATAAAAGAGGTACAAGGTAGGGCAGTGGATGTTGGAGTGGCCCTGGTGAGAGTGGGTAGTGTTTGGAAACTCCCTGTACTGTTGTTTACAGATGATACTATGTTGTTGAGTGAAGACGAAGGAGAGCTGCAAGGGTTGGTGGATGAGTTTGGGAGAGAGTGTAAGAAATGGAATCTAAAGGTGAATGAGTAAAGTGATGGTCTTTGAGAGAGGTGAAGTCAGTGAATGTACAATGAGGTTGGATGGTGAGGAAATGGAAAATGTGAGTATGTTTAAGTACTTGGGTAGTGTGATGAGTAAAGATGGAAGTTTGGAGGGTGAAGTGCTTGAAAGGGTACAACAAGGAAGAAAGGTTGCTGGTTCCTTGAAAGCAGTTATAAGAAACAGGAAAGTGAGCATGGAAGTGAAAAAGTTACTACATGACAGTATTGTGATACCAACTCTAACGTATAGAAGTGAAGCTTGGACGTTGTTGGAAGGACACAAGTCAAAAGTGAGAGCAGTGGAAATGAGTTATTTAAGAGGGGCCTGTGGAGTCACATGGGGAGACAGACTGACAAATGAGGATATAAAGGAGCGTTGTGGTGTGGATATGGATGTGATAGGAAGCATTAGGAGGAACACACTTAGGTGGTTTGGCCATGTGGAGAGGATTGAGGGTGAGAGACTGATAAGGAGAGTGTATGTGAGTGAGGTGGAGGGGGGGAGAGGAAGGGGGAGGTCGAGGATGAGATGGAAGGATGGGGTGGAGAGGTATATGAGAGAGGGGGGTGTGAGTTGGGAGCAGGGCAGTGAAATGGCAGGGGACTGGGTGACTTGGAGGCGATTTGTTTGTGGTCACCCCTTACGGGGTTGAGGCATCTGGCAATAGATAGATAGATAGGTATATGCTGCTGTCTGTGTGTTGTGAGTTTGGGTAAGTATGTTATTTTCTGCCTGGATAAGGAAAAAAGGTAAAGCTGTGTGTTTGCCTACACTTCACCTGGTCAGATTATAAGGAAATACATGGGGGCTGGCATCTGAGAAATAAATACAGAGCAGAATAATTCCTCACCTCAGGTGCATGATGCAATGACAGGAGTCAGTGTAGGCGAACCTTGACCCATCTCTGCCCTCCCCTAGCAGGTCAAAAGTCAATAGAGACAAGTCATTGTCTGGGAAACACAGTCTTGTACAAAAGTCACTTACAAAACATAGCAGTAGAGTACTTTACACATTACCACTATCTTACACTTCTGTATCTTACTTTGTAATGCTACACTAAGTAATATACACTATATACACTGCACTGCCCATGAAGTGGTAGGAAGTGGTGAGGTGGCGCGAGAGGTGGTGTGGCGTGGTGAGGTGGTGCGTGCAGTGGCGAGGCGGTGCAGGGTGAGTGCACCTGCACTCAGCCTTCCCTTCCTCCTCCTCCTTTCCCTCAATGAAGAGCTGCTTCACTACCGTCCGTCTCCTCTTCGGTGGTGGTGGAGCTTACGGCGCAGTGGTGGTGGCTTCTCCTCTCTCTCCGAGTAGATGTTGCTGTTGTCCTCCTCGGTAGTAGGAGAGTGATACCACTCATCACCACTGTCGTCACTACTCTCCACCATACTCTTCACCTCCAGGTCAGACCCAATTCGGTCCTTGTCGCTTTCCCCTCCAAGGGGATACAGCTCCCCCCTGATCATGGAACTGGTGAGCAGCCTAGTCGGAGAGGATGGCGCTGGGTCGGGGTAGGGGCAGGGAGAGAGGCGGAACTCGGACATCCACTTATCACGGAAGTGCGCGGTGAACTGACGTGTGGGGTGTATGGGAGTGTTGGGTAGGTCAGTCTGAAGACGTTCAGAATATTCGTTCACTTCCCCAAAATTTTAGCCATTTTTTTAATAGGCCACGCTCTAACGATGCCTGCAGCCATTTATCGGCCAAATGTCATTCGACGCTGGCGACCACGGAGAGGTTTAATTGTGCATGTCAGCATTTTGTTAGGCTTCATTATGAAGGTTCGGTACTTTAAAGGCCAATCTGGGGAAGGTTAGGGCAGGCTTAGGGGGCCATTGGCCATGACGATGGAAATACAGTAAGACCTCACTATAACAGACTAATTGGGGCCCAAGCCATTCCAAAAAGTGGAAATGCTGATAAAAGCGACATCTGGACTTCCCCCTGCTAACCCGGACTTTTTCCAACATATCAGACTTTATTCTGGATCGCACAAACGGTTTTTACACTTTTGACTACCATTGCTGTACTGTACTGTGTTGTAACTTTACTGCATTAATCAAATGGTATAATATATAGAATAATACTGTACTGTGCACTCATATACATGTCTTATTCACCTCGTGGTGAACATAGCTGAAGTGGTCAGGCAGTCCAGACTGCTTCTGGCTTTATTGGACTATTTCCGATATGTAGGAATTTAGTCTGATAGCTCCTCGAGTCCGATAAAAGCGAATTCCGGTCTGTTGAAGTCCATTATATCGAGGTTTTACTGTAGTGGTAACCAAATTGCCGTTTTCTGATTGGCCCTGTGGATTCCTTAGTACAGATTGACATAACACTGCATGTTATCAGACAAACTGCTGCACGTTATAGGTGAACTGACTTTATGTAATATCATTGTGATATACACGTGGATAGAAAAGGAAAAATCATGAGGAAAATTATTAATTCCATCCATCCATCATCCAATTCCATGTTGCCCCATGAAGATAGTAGGAGCCCGGAGCTAGGCAAGTTGGTCCTGACATTTAATATTAGAGTGACCAGCCTCACTCATCCCTGAGTACATTACTTGAGCAATAAACCCCAACCATCCTTTGGATATAAACCTATACAGGCTCAATCCAATTGGAACGCCTTAATTACCCGCTAAACCACCAGACATCATAATTTAGTTATATGGTTACCTCCCAGCTTAGTGTACTGGAAACCATTTGGCATGTCACTGACTGCAGAGTCACTCACAGGCAGAAGGAAGAGGAAAGAATGAAGGAAAGGAAGACAAAAGATGGAATGATCAAACAGAGAAATATGATAGTGCAAAGAGTAACCAAATTATAGTACTGCAAAGACTCACAACTCACCTAGGCTTTCATGCAGTTGGTCATTTTCCAACAAATAACCGATGCCTTATTTCATTACCAATCACGTAATCATTTCATATACCTGTGGCTAAACTCTCCAATCATAACTATATGTTCATGGAATATTCTTTAAAAAAAAAAAAAAAAAAAAAAAAAAAAAAAATCCCAAGACATCCAAGGCCAGTGTGAGTGTAGATTCAAAAGGGCCGGCCCAGCACTACCTTAACATTCGGAGTCCAGTCACGTACTAAGAGAGACGGTGGGTGGCTTCCCTCTTCTCTCTTTCAGAGCTGCCATCATCTGCTACATTCTAGTTCCACTCAACTTGACGCAAATGGCATGCCAGTCCTAAAATCACACTAATCAGACTGGTAATTTCATTGATACTGAAAGCCATGCCTCGAGGTATTCACAACTGGTAAGGTAGTGTTACGTTTTTTCTGTCCCTTAAAACATGCCATATCACTGCATTTGATATGTAAAGCTGTTAACCCTCCTTACTTTGTCCTGCACTGCATCATTTAGATCCAGCTTACCTTGTTCTCCCCCATGCCTTCTTAACCCATCTCACCTTGTCCTGCCCTGCATTATCTTAATCCTCCTTCTCCAGGCCTGGTTGTCTTATGATATATCACCCCATTTGAAGTTATGGCCTGGCATTGTTTCAATTCTCAAGAGGTGAGAGTAGGATTTTCTATCATATAATGCCATAGGAGATGGAGGCTGGTCATTATACACTTAGATATGCTGGACTTTAATGGTAGCCAGTCCTCCTGGCCTAACACTTTCAAGGAGGTAATTTGGGATTGGCTGTTTTACCTTCCCCTCTCTTTCACAGTATTCAACCGATTACAACTGTGAAAAGCAGCTGAGTGTATGTTTGGCCCAGAGAGACTTTAAGGCAGGGGAGCAGTTCACCATACACTACACTCATCGTCCTAACTCAGACCTCTTCCTCCATAATGGATTTGTAGATTTTGGTGGGTACTGCAGTTCAGTCAGTTTAACTAAGGTGGAGATTTTTCTACTTTTGCAGCTTAAATCCTGTATCTTAGTGGCAGAAGAACACAGTGTTATGGCTCTTAACCGTTTCCATAACACTTTTTCATGACTAGCACCATATTCTTGTGTTGCCAGGATGCTCTGTTACAGTTCAGCATTCAGGATGGAGAGAACACTTTATTATGATTGTTTGAGGTGTTCTGATGTATGATTTACAAGTTGTGTCTATATGAAGTTGATTTAGGCTCTTACTGATCTTGTCCCATTTTTTTTTTTTTTTTTTTTTTTTTCTTTTTAATACTCAGAGTTAGTACCTGTCAGTGTTTAAGAGCATTGAATATTGGAGTGTATTTGTTTGTGTCTGTTAATTCAGTGGTGTCATTGTGTTCAGTATCATTGAAGTATTTTTATAAAATGTATGGCTGCAGACACTGTTCATTAAATTCTTGTTCTTCTAATATACTATAGTACTGGCTGTGTGTCTATGTGTGTGTGTATTTTGGGCAGCCGAAACTACACATTCAAATTGCACGAAAATTGGCACAAAGGTTGCAAAAAATTCGATGAAGTGAAAACACTTGGTCCCATCATGATTGAAAAACTATTACTATATTTAATGAGCGATCACATTTTGACCAAAAAACGCCACTCCTGGCGCCCGGCATAGGATCTCTGTAGAATTTTGTGCCCACAGGTACAACTAAAGTATTTCGGACTTGTGTTCGGACAACTTGGGTTCCATTCCCGAAGCTGCAAATAACACGATCAGTTGATTAGCTGCAAAAAATCCAAGTGACAGCGTTACACTAGAACAGCACATAAACGCGAGAGCCCTCTACAGGAGCAAGTGCGAGGGGCCCGAAGGGCCCATGAGCACTTGTTCAAGACTGGAAATATATATTTTTTCAAGTGGAAAGGTTAGGTATAGCGTTCATTTACTCCATCACTACAAAATGTCTCCCCCTAAGCTGAATACAATTATCAGGAGGCAGGAAGACTAAGTACATCCAACATACCATAAGGTGGGGTAAAAAAAAAAGTTTTCATAATTTTTGGTTGCCATCACTGCAGATTAAACATCTCTGTGGTGGGAAAAGCATATATGGAAGCTACATACTATATTTTAAAGTTCTATCTCTCTATCTATCTATTGCCAGACGCCTCAATCCCGTTTGGGGTGGCCACAAACAAATCGCCTCCACGTCGCCCTGTCCCCTGCCATTTCACTGCCCTGCTCCCAACTCACACCCCCCCTCTCTCATATACCTCTCCACCCCATCCCTCCATCTTATCCTCGGCCTCCCCCTCCCTCTTCCCCCCTCCACCTCACTCACATACACTCTCTTCGTCAGTCTTTCACCCTCCATCCTCTCCACATGGCCCAAAACTATCATTATCTGTTTAAAATTAACTTTGGCCAATATTTGAAAACCCCTGCCAGTATTACCACACGAATGGGGGGACAGCGGTGTTCCTTCCCCCCCCCCCCCGTAAAATCAGGTACAACAGCATATTAAAGTGGTTGTTATGCAAAAACTTAGATATTCTAGCAAAACACACATTTTCAAGTACTACATATTTTCTTTGAAGTAAATAATGTTATAAGCTTGTAAAAACAAAGGACACTTGCCGTACTTTATTTCACAAACATCAGAAATGTTTTGACATTGAGAGGGCTCTTCTTGCATGCTAAGGGGTCTGTGTATGCAGCATGTGTTAGAAGTGTAATACTGTATGGTAGTGAGACCTGGGGAGTAAAGGAAGAGGATATTCGCAGGCTCAAATGTACAGAAATGACAATGATTAGGTGGATGTGCAGTGCATCCCTGCGTGCAAGGCATGGGGGGGCTGAGTTTATGAGAGGTAGGATGAGACTGGAGTGTATTGGTGATGTGATGAGGAGAGGTAGATTGAGGTGGTTTGGACATGTGGAGAGGATGGGGGATGATGATTGGGTGCAGAAAGTGAGAAGCGTTAATATTAGGGGTGGGGTTGCGAGGGGTAGACCGAAAAAGATGTGGGACGAGGTCATTAAATGTGACCTCAGGTTAAGGGACTGAACAGGGAGACTACCAAAGATCGAGCAGCATGGAGAGCTGCCATTAGGTGACTAAGGCTGATGCTTGCAAACATGTTGGAGCCTTCAAAAATGAAACCAGTAGGGAGAAAACAGAGGGTACAAATGTTTTTTAAGCATAGAAAACAGACTATTGGTAAGTTTTGTAGTTCCATAAACCACATACCATTAGTCTGTAAATACAGTAAGAAATACATTGGTCATATACTGCACGGTTCATCATTTTATATCATCCTTTTCCATAAATTCTAAACTTTTTTCCTAACCATCATCAGCACAAGAATGGGCAGTAAATAACACACACTTTATTTATTTTTTTCCTCCATTCATTCACGGAATTATCAGTGACCCAAAGCCATTCGTAAACAACACTTTCCCACTCTTACTGAAAGAATACAACCTCAGTTTTCCCTCAATACATTTTATGTCAATGGGGTAGTTGCCTTGGCTCTTAACTCCTTAGATATAATCGACCTTCCTCGTTGCTATTTGTCTTTGTAATTCTGTTATATTTCATCATGTACTTGTCACCTTCTTGCTTGGTCATCATCAGAATATGTCCGGACTAGGCCTCTGGCACTTGCTGTAGCTGAATACTATCAGCACATATAGCCTATTCAACCTCGTTGGGAAGAGAAGAGCCTTAAGATTTTGAGAGTTGGCAGATGATTGGTTGTCTGAGTGCATCCTTTAGTAACGATGTACAGTATTTTAGAAGTGAGGCTACAGAACTTGGTCAAATTTTTTTGGCCAATCTGATGGAGCCAGGATTCTTTGGGCTTCAATGATGAGTGAATGGAAAGAGATCCTTGATTTTTTTCCATATTAAGGTAAATTATACATCATTACAACAATACAGTACACCCTCTATATAAAAAAAAACACTTAATGAATTTCGGTTTTAACTACCACCTTGAGCTGGCTGAATGTTTTCTTCATTTAACAAATTTTGTTCAGTAAATGAATGGACACACAGGAAACATCAACCAGTGTGGCGTCCCAACGCACGCACGCACGCACACACACACACACACACACACACACACACCACAGAATGCTGCATCAATCTCTGGGTGACCAGCATCATGAGAGGAGCCATAAATAGAGCCTTTATTGAGAAGAGGGACTTAGATCTAGCTGTATGTTCTTGTGTTCGACTGTATAGCCGAATGGCACTTAATAATTAACAATCTTTTCTCAGTAAAAGCTATGATGCCTGGGAAATTACCGAACAGCATGGTATTGAGCTGTAACGAACTATCGGCTTTAAAGTCGAGGGTCTGGTGTCAATTAGTTCACTATATCTCGGGGGTACTGTATATTGATTTGGCAGAACTATAAATTTCACACTTATCTAGGCCCTTTGATAGACTTTGGAAACCCCCTTTGAAAATTTATCTATGAAAATAACTACCAGTATATATATACAGTAAGCCCCCGCGTTTGGCGAATTTCAACTTGGCGAAACTCACTTTTGGCGGTAGGGTGGCCACGGACCACCGAATGCGCGCTTGGCGATTTGAATTCAAACTTGGTGGTACCCCCCACTCGATGTGCCACAAGAACAGCCCCAAAAGCAGCCACAAGAACAGCCACAAGAACAGCCGCAACCTCCCCAGCCATCCGAACCTCCCCAGCCACCCCAACCTCCCCAGCCAAGCTTCGCTGCCCTCTTTAAGCTGGATGCTTACTTTTCTGGCTTCGATGAAGTGGATGATCGAGACAAATGGTTGCTAAGGGGGTTATGGGGGAGGAGGGGGAGAGTGATGAGGAAAGTGGTGGTAGCAACTAAGCTGCCCCCACTGCCACTCCGACGTCCCCAGCCAAGCAAGCCTATCTTCACTGTATTTACGGTTAGTTACAACCTTTATATCATGTCTTATTAGCTTTATTTATTGTTTATTGGTCTGTTTTCTACATGTGTATTAATATGTGAAGGCAAAAGATTTTATTTCAGCTCGAAAGATGGTGTTTTAGGGGTCAAAAGGGGGACTTTGGCAATGACCAAAGACTGATTGAGGCACTTTATAGGCAATTTATATGGTAAAAAGAACTCGCGTTTGGCGAAATTCGCATTTGGCGGTAGTTTCGCCAGACTAATTGGATCGCCAAATGCGGGGGCTTACTGTATATATATATATATATATATATATATACTGTACAGTAATCCCTCTAATATCCGAACGCCCAATATCCGAACATCCCCACTAACCGGACATAATCCTCCTGGGATCCAATATTGCCCAAATGGGCCAAAATCCGCAAAAAATTCGAAAAAAATCTGACTTTTTTTCCCTCCCATAATTTGAAATTCCCACCTGGCACCAAACAGCTGTTACACCATGGTCCCTTCACCCCTTCCTTCCTCCCCCCTTCCCCCTCCCCTGTCAGGTTGCCATTTGGTATTTTTCATTACCAAGTGTGGGCCAATTTGGTAATGAAAAATTCGTTTGGTAATGCATTAGAATAATGCATTACCAAATGGATTTTTCACATGTATGAGGATACACAGGATGGAGATGGTGGATTGTTTGCTCTCTCTGATTAATCTGCTACCCTACATAGTGTGAAAATAATCAACATAGTGTTAGTTATAAGGAGAGTGATTACATGTATTTCCACTTGTATATATAATTAGTGAAGAATATATGCTAGCTTTACGAATTTGGTAATGAAAAGTTATATTTGACAATGAAAGTTGAGGAGATTGGTAATGTGGCTGTTGCGATCTGGCAACTCTGTTACCCCACCAACATCAACAGTCACAGCTTAACTCCGATGGAGAGCAGATACTCATAACAGTGCAAGCCACAGGTGCTTGTTTTTTGTGAATAAACAGTGAATAAACTGCAATACCTTGCCACTAGAACACACGGGAATTTACAGTGTTGTGCAGTGTTAAGAAATTAGAATTTAGAGTGCAGAGGATTAACTGTGGACTGCAAACTGGCGGTTCAAACCAGTCCAAGAGCAAGGGACTTGTAAGTACCCAGAATGTTTAATATTGTATAAACTCACCTCTAAAACCTCATTTTATGGTTCTTTTGCATTTATTTCAGTCTTTTATGTCCCTTATTGGTGTGATTTGGGTCTTAAATAGGTGCAATTCATGTCCAGAGGGAGTTGTATAGGTGTTTTTCAGAGTTAGGGTCCATAAGTACAAGTCCATAAGCTGGGGCCCAATATCCGGACAGGACCACTATCCGGACCTGCCTATGGCTCTATTGATCCGGATATTGGAGGGGTTACTGTATATATATATATATATATATATATATATATATATACATATATATATATATATATATATATATATATATATATATATATATATATATATATATATATATATATATATATATATATATATATATATATATATATATATATATATATACACATATATATATATATATATATATATATATATATATATATATATATACACTATATATATATATATATATATATATATATATATATATATATATATATATATATATACATATATATGAGGCGTCTAGAACCAAAGGGGCATCGGCGCCAAAATGTACTTTTGAGTTATGACGCTTTAAAGTTGTGTTTATGGCAACGTCATAGCCAGAAGGCAATAAACAAACCTTTTATACATCAAAATGATCATCAGCACCTATGCTTTACATGTAAAGCCAAAAAAACAAAACAATAATAACCGTAACCACAAAATAGGCAGTAAACTAAACCCCCTAACATATTGTAGGGATTTAAAAACATAGCAGAAAAAACATCAACGAATGTATTAATGTACAAAACTTTATTAACTGAAGATTCCAGTTCACTTAATATTATTAAACGAATAATTATTACTGTAATTTCAAGTTTTTTACAACTAAAACTGAAATCAATGCAGTTATTATTTTTCCTCTACCATAATAGATTGAAATAATAACTCTAAAAAAAAAAAAAAGTAGTGTAGTGCTTAAGTAAATTGAGAAGGGGTAGTGGGGGGTTAAATGGTGGGGTCGTCATCTAGGAGAACGACATCCACCTCTGCCTCCTCGGTGCCACGCCCCCTCCCGCTGTCTCCCCTCACCACTCTCTTTTCCTCTTCCTTTCTACCTTTTTCCACTTCTCCACACACTTCTGACACTTACGAGAGGTTATAGGCACCACCTCCTCACTGTAACTATGTGATGAACTCATCTTGTCACCCCCCCTTCAACCCCAATAACAACACCTCATCTTGTCACCAATAATCCACGATAAATGGGGTAAAAATCCAATACGTAATAATCATACACCTCGGTGAACACGGGAAGGAACCTCACCGTCACACCAGGCGGGCCACACGTTTGCTGATTGGCTGCTCTGGGGGAGTGGCAGTGAGTGAGAATGCTGATTGGTTTGGGCTGTGTGGTTTAGATGCCTGCCTGCTCTGATTTGTTCGCCCGGAAGCATGGACAAACCCACGTGACTTTGAGCCCCTCTACCACTGTCCAGAAGGCCGAATCTTGTATGGCAACCAGTGCTGTCACTGAGAAGAGGGTTAAGCCTGTTGTCTCCCATACCTAACTCAAAACCAGTATATTGGTGGGGATGCCCCTTTGGCTCTAGACGCCTCATATATATATATATATATATATATATATATATATATATAATGTATATGTATATGTATATATAATGTATATGTATATGTATATATATATATATATATACTGTATATATACACAACTCAGTCCTCGTAAATCGCGTGTTTATAAATCACGAATTCGTAAATCATGACTAAGTGGCTGTCAGACTGCCGGCACCCTTAAATCGCTGTTAAGTCACGAAAATCGCGGACCTAGACACCGAAGTGGGCCTTTTCCGAAGAGAATCGTAAACCGCAGCATTCAGTTTGAAAATCGCGACCCAACAACCAATCACCACCCATCCCTGGTGGCAAGTGTGCATACTAATGATGACATTGTTGTTGTTCTTCCCGCCAGTCCGCACACTACAGACCATCGCCATGGAGTACAAGAGCTACCTGCCCTTTTTTGTACACCTTGCCCCCCGCCTCCTACTTGCCATGGCCCCTCCCGACCTCCCAATGAAGTGCGTTAAGCAGTATGGCATCAAGAAGCAGCTGCCATTATCATACAGTCGACGTTTGGAGCTCATTTGTCGTGTTGAGAAGGGAGCACCCCCACCTCATGCTGAGAGGTTCTAAGTTCTTCCCAGCACCATCCCACTCCATTCACTTAAGCAATATCGTCATAGGATTAAGGTGAGATCCCTTAACATTGCATATTTGTATTAATACATGCACTGAATATTCCTAAATTTGTATGTTTGTGTTTGATGGTGCCTAGATAGGTGTAGGTAGGGTGCTCGGGGGGGTGGTTGGCCAAAGTCCAGACCCAAATTCATTTTTCACATGAGAGTTATTATTTATAAACCACGGAATTTGTAAATCACGGCAGTGGTCCAGACCCAAATTGCCGTGATTTACGAGGATTGAGTCATATATATATATATATATATATATATATATATATATATATATATATATATATATATATACAGTATATATATATATATATATATATATATATATATATATATATATATGTGTGTGTACATTGGCGGACACAAGGGGTGCTGTGGTTGGACCAGTGTCGCTTACTGTAAAGTATGCTTGCACCCAGTTGGCTTGCGTGGGCCGATTACACTTGGTTCACAGACTACACACACATCCAAAGCCACTCCAACACTACAATTACACATACAAGCACTTCTCACCCTACATACAATCTCTACCAGACAGCTTAAGCCACTTGGGAGAGATACAATGGCTGTATCGTCCCGACTTCGGTCGGGATAGGCCAGTCCTGCAGTGGATACTCAAACGGCTGATGATGATGATGGATTTTATATATATATATATATATATATATATATATATATATATATATACACAGTAATCTCTCTATTATCTGACGTAATAGAGCCAAAGGCACGTCCGGAAAATGGTCCCGTCCGGATAGTGGGCCCCTGCTTGTTGGAGTGGTACTTATGAACCTAACCCAGCCTAACTTTGAAAGCCACCTAAATAACTCCCTACTGGACATGCATAGCACTTTACCTATTTAAGACCCTATTCACACCAATAATGGCCATAAAGCATGAAATAAATGAAAAGGAACCAGAGAATGATGAATTAGAAGTATGGAAAATACTTAGCAGTGTACAGTTTACTTACAGCACGTCTGTGGTCACCTCCTCTAAGGCTCTGGTAGTTTTGAACATGCTCTTGAATCACGTACAGTAATCCAGTGTTGTGCTACACTTAATTCTTTGCACTGTGAGTTATAATTGTTTAACACTGCATATTCTGTTCTTAATTGCACCACGCCAGTTTCAACCGCCACTTTGCGCTACACACTTAATCCTTTGCACTCTAAATTCTAATTTCTTAACACTGCACAACACTGTAAATTCCCTTGTGGTCTAGTGGCGAAGTATTGCAGTTTATTCACTGTTTATTCACAAAATGGAGCACGTGTGGCATCCATCGTGATAATCATCCACCCTCGGCAGTGGTTTGGCAGTAACTGGGGACAGGGTTGCCAGATCTGAGCTCAGCCACATTACCAAACTCCTCAGTTTTCATTACCAAATTTAACTTTTAATTACCAAATTCGCAAAGCTAGCATTTATTCTTCACTAATTATATAAAGTGGAAATAGATGTAATCACTCTCCTCATAATTGACAGCATGTTGATTATTTTCACACTATGTAGGCTAGCAGATTGATCAGAGAGAGCAGACAATCAACCATTTCCATCCTGTGTATCCCCACACATGTGAAAAATCCATTTGGTAATGCATTATTCTGATTCATTACCAAATGAATTTTTCATTACCAAATTGGCCCACATTTGGTAATGAAAAATACCAAATGGCAACCCTGACAGGGGAGGGGGAAGGGGGGAGGAAGGAAGGGGTGAAGGGGCCGTGGTGTAAACACTTGTTCGGCGCCGTGCGGCAATTTCAAATTACGGGTGGGAAAATAATCGGATTTTGGGGGGATTTTTTTTCTTTTTTTTTATTTTTGGCCATTTTTGGGTTCTGAAGGTCCAGGCCCACAATGTCCAGTACTGTAAAACACCGTAACTTCGGACAGCGCCCAAATTTCGGATATTTTGCAAAAAAATGTAATAATTGAAGTTTTCTGGAAAAGCGTGCGATATTTGCAAAAAAATAATGGTATGGGTAGGTACGGTAATCTTTAAAGATTATTATGTATAAGTGCTATTAAACTAGCTTGAATATGTGCGGGTGAAAAAAAGTTTATGAATCAGATGGAAAAAATCGACAATTCCTAACCCTGCAAAACTTTGTTCACACAGAACAAACAGTTTCATTTGTAAGAACGTGATTAGTACGATTATATGTGGAAAAGTGTTGTAAGTACTGGGCAGTAAACTGTTTTAAAATATATACATGCATAATCTTGCTATGACTGTTTTAATGAATATCTCTGTATTTTCTATCTATCTATCTATCTATCTATTGCCAGACACCACAATCCCGCAAAGGGTGGCCATTTGACACTGAGTTAGTTGTTTTACATTTTTCAGAAAAAATTCCTAAATTCGGACAGACAAATTACTGGAAAAATACAGACTATAGGTGTGTGTGTGTGTGTGTGTGTGTGTGTTTTAGAAGCACAGGCCTATTAGGAAAGTGTGTGTGTGTGTGTGTGTGTGTGTGTGTGTGTGTGTGTGTGTGTGTGTGTGTATGTTTTACAAGCACAGGCCTATTAGGAAAGTGTGTGTGTGTGTGTGTGTGTGTGTGTGTGTGTGTGTGTGGTGTGTTTGTATGTATGCATGTATGTATGTATGTATGTATGTATGTTTAAGACCAAAGTGTGTAGCTCATTAATACATTTCATAGTGCTGTCATAACATGTGCCTGCGTGTGCGTGTGTCTGTTGATTTGTGTGCATGTTAGTGGGTGTGAGGTGGTTTGTAGAGTGAGGAGGAGATGCAAGGGACAGCATGGTGGAATGATGAGGTGAAACGAGCTGTGGAACAAAAGAAGAAGGCATATAGTGAATAGTTAGCGAGTAGAGGTAGGGGAGAAGATGAGAGAGAAAAGAGAGATATATGTGAGCAGGAGAAGGGAGGTTAAGAGACTGGTGAAGGAGAGTAAAAAGAAAGTGGATGAAGAGTTTGGGAGGAATCTGAGTGTGAAATGGAGGGAGAGTAAGAAATTGTTTTGGAAGGAGGTAAAGAAAGTAAGGCAGTGTGAAAGGGGAAATAGTAGGGGAGTGAAAGACAGGAATAATAGATTGTTGGTGGAGAAGAGAGAGAAACTGAGGAGATGGAAGGAGCACTTTGAGGATTTGCTGAATGTGGAGAGTGAGAGCAGTGCAAGTATAAGTGGTTGGGGAATGGCTGGGAGAAGAAGAGATGAGAGGAGGGAGGAAGAGATCAGTAGGGCGGAAGTAGTGGAAGTGATGAAGAATATTAAGTTGGGAAAGGCCCCAGGAATTGATGGAGTGTGTGGTGAAATGCTTAGGTATGGGGGTGAGATTGTTGTGGAGTGGATATGGAAGTTGTGTAGATTGGCTTGGGAAGAGGGAAGGGTTCCAGAGGACTGGAAATCAGGTATAATTGTTCCTTTATACAAAGGAAAAGGAGAGAGAGAAGTATGTGGTAACCATAGGGGTATTTGCCTACTTAGTGTGACTGGTAAAATATATGGTAGAATACTCATTGATAGGGTTAGGCATATGACAGAGGAGCTAGTTGGCGAAGAACAAGGGGGATTTAGGAAGGGAAAAGGGTGTGTAGATCAGATATTTGTTCTAAGATGTTTAGTGGAGAAGTATCTAGAGAAGGGAAGGAAAGTGTATGCTGCCTTCATGGACTTGGAGAAAGCTTATGACAGAATAGATAGGCAAGGTATGTGGAAGGTATTAAGAATATATGGAGTGGAGGGGAAATTGTTGAGTGCTGTGAAGAGTATGTACGAGGGAGCTAGGGTTACGGTGCGAGTGGATGGTGAGCTGAGTGAGTTCTTTGATCTCAATGTGGGACTGAAACAGGGTTATGTGATGTCTCCATGGCTGTTTAATATATACATGGATGGGGTTGTAAAGGAGGTGCAGGGTAGGGCAGTGGATGTGGGGATGGCTCTAATGAATGAGGGTGAGATTTGGAAGCTTCCGGTGTTGCTGTTTGCTGATGATACAGTACTGTTGAGTGAAGATGAATGGGAGTTGCAAGGTTTGGTGAATGAATTTGGGACAGTGTGTAGGAGGAGGAATCTGAAAGTTAATGTAAACAAAAGTAAAGTTATGGTGTTTGAGAGGAATGAAGTCACAGAGTGTGGAGTGAGGTTGGATGGTGAGGATATGGAGAATGTGAGTGCATTCAAGTACTTGGGTAGTGTGATGAGTAAGGATGGAACTTTGGGGGATGAAGTGCATGAAAGGGTACAGCAGGGAAGGAAGGTTGTTGGTACACTGAAAGCAGTGATGAGAAATAGGGAGGTGAGTATGGAAGTTAAGAAGTCACTGCATGATAGTATTGTGATCCCTACCCTGACGTATGGAAGCAAGGCATGGACCTTGCAAGAGGGGAACAAGTCAAGAGTGAGAGCAGTGGAAATGAGTTACTTGAGAGGAGCATGTGGAGGGACAGGTTGACGAATGAAGAAGTGAAGGAACGCTGTGGGGTGGATGTGGATGTGGTTGAGAAGATTAGGAGAAATACACTGAGGTGGTTTGGACATGTGAAGAGAATGGAGAATGAAAGACTGACTAAGAGGGTGTATGTAGGTGAGGTGGAGGGAGGGAGAGGGAGAGGTAGACCGAGGATGAGGTGGAGGGATGGAGTTGAGATGTATATGAGGGAGGGGGGGGTGAGTTGGGGGGAGGGTAGTCAAATGGTGGCTGACAGAGCGACTTGGAGGCGTTTTGTCTGCGGCCACCCTTTGTGGAATTAGGGCATCGGGCTATAGATAGATAGATAGAAGTATGCATTTGTTGAGTCAGTGAGATATCTACTTGATAATTACGTGAAGTTTTGGTTAGGAAAAAGGGATCAGTTCCCCTTACAGTTTGGAATGTATGCAGTGCATTTTTATATATTTTTTTCGTCTGAAAAAGTTCTTGAAGAGTTCTTAGTTATATTTATGGCCAGAATACCTCACTACAATGTGATATGATGCATCTTAATGTGATCTCAAATTATGAGCTCAAAAAAGAAGATATTTTTGGATATTTTTCTTTATATTTGTATAACTTGGGCCACGAGTGCACAATATTTTTTTTGAGATTTTTTAAAAACTTTTAAAGTGTCCGAAGTTTGGCCAGTGTGTCCGGAGACAGGTGCTATTAACCTTTCTCATGTTTAAAGGGCAAATACTTGGATGTCCGAAGTTTGGAAGAGCTGTCCGAAGTTAGGAAATTTGTTCCTAACTTCGGACACTTGAAAATGAAAAATAAACACGTGAGTTTACCGTAGCTAATTTTTTTTATTATATGGACTCAGTAGGTACTGTCCCTGGCTACCACAGGACACCAACAGGGATAAAACTGCACCATTTTACACAGAGTTATTCATTAAAACACATGAAAAGTGTCTGAAGTTAGGGTGTTTTACGGTAAGTGAAGTGTCCGGAAGGTGGGCATCCGGATAGTACAGGGATGACTGTATGCACTCAGTCCTCGTAAATTGCGTGTTCGTAAATCACGGCTAGGTGGCTGTCAGACTGCTGGCAACCTTAAATCACTGTTAAGTCACGAAAATCGCGAATCTAGGCACCCAAGTGGGCCTTTTCCTAAGAGAACCGTAAACCCCGGCATTCAAACTGAAAATCGCGACCCAACAACCAATCACCACACGTCCCTGATGGCATATGTGCATACTAATGCCGCCATGTTGTTGTTGTTCTTGTCCCTCCAGTCCGCACACAACAGATCGTCACCGTGGAGTATGAGAGTTATCTGTCTTTTTTGTGCAACTTCCCCCCGCCTCCTACCTGTCATGGCCCCTCCCGAGCCCCCAATGAAGCGCTCTAAGCAGTATGGTGTCAAGAAGCTGCCGCAGTTGTCGTACAGTCAATGTTTGGAGCTCATTTGTCGTGTTGAGAAGGGAGAGAAGTTTTCAAAGCTGGTGAAAGAGTTTGGGAAGAACAAGTGCTGAGAGGTTCTAAGTTCTTCCCAACACCACCCCACTCCATGCACTTAAGCAATTTCGTCATAGGATTAAGGTGAGATCCCTTAGTACATGCACTGAATATTCCTAAATTTGTATGATTGTGTTTGATGGTGCCTAGATAGGCGTAGGTGCTGTGGTGGCGAGTTGGCCAAAGTCCAGACCCAAATTAATTTTTCACATAAGAGTTATTATTCATAAATCACGGAATTCATAAATCACGGCAGTGGTCCAGACCGAAATTGCCGCGATTTACGAGGATTGATTGTGTATATATATATATATATATATATATTTATAAATATAAATACTTGTATATATATAAATATATATATATAAAATTATATAGATAGATAGTTTTATATATATATATATATATATATACATATATATATATATATATGTATATATATATATATATGTATATATATATATGTATATATATATATATATTTATATATATATATATATATATATATATATATATATACAGTACAGTATATATATATATATATATATATATATATATATATATATATACAGTACAGTATATATATATATATATATATATATATATATATATATATATATACAGTATATATATATATATATATATATATATATATACAGTATATATATATATATATATATATATATATATATATATATATATATATATATATATATATACATACATATATATATATATATATATATATATATATATATATATACTGTATATATATATATATATATATATATATATAAAATTTTCATTTGCACCATCTTATTTTCAGAAATAGTAACTGTAACCAGTCTACTGCCAGCTTTCAAAAGCTTAACCCCTACACCGCGGGCATGTTTACCGATGTTTTGCGTGTGCCGCGGGGTTATTCGGGCTCCGACAGACTCTCAAAAAATATTTGCCAAAAATCAGTTATTAGTCCTAGAATATTAAAATTACATATGCTTATGCCACATACCGTCAGCTTTCTCCTGGAATGTTTGTTGAGCCTTCGTCAGTTACGTAGGACTTGTGGAGACCTCTGAAGTTGGGTAACGAAGTCTCCACTTTACACTTCCCGACAACCCGTAATATGATTACCACAGCCAGATATTAACACTATAAACACTACTCTATGATTTTCAAGTAGTTTGGGATCCATACTCCAAAAAAAAACCCACTGTGAAAGCAATGAAAATTATGAGCGCGTCTGACCGCCGCACTTGCACTAGTTCGCTCTTGGTACTCTGTCATTTATTATTCATAAAACCCCTCACACTTTATATTTCTATTACTATATAACACTTATATATATCTACAGTCTTTATCCATAAGTTTCCCTCAGTAGTATTAGTTTATTGTCACTGTAGGGATTCAATTTCTTTCAGTAAAATACATAGCATTCACTTTCTCGTCCTGTATACTGGCATTGAGAGTGAATGTCACTTTCATCTTCACTCTCATAACTCATAGTATTCAGACATGCTAGAGTGAAACTTTCACTTTCATTACTCGTAGGGTATATACTCGTATTCTTATAATACTACTAATTTACATTTCTATTTACGTTCTCTATTTTATTTACGTTATTTACATTTCTATTTTATTTACACTGTGTTATGCACTGTCACTTGAAGTAACTTATAAAACAATTTTCCATTGTTCACGTATATTTACATTCATTGCTTTCACTTGCTGTTTACACATTATTTACACATTATTTACAATTCCACTTGCACTGTTTTACTCAATAGAAAGATCGTAGTCACTCTTTTATCAATTGTCAGCCCTTTACCTCTTTCCACACGAGGTTTAGTAGGGGGTAAAGGTCACAGGGCCCATTGCATGGGGGTGAAAAAGGCCCTGAAGTCAGCAAGAGGAACAGACGTACCTCTTCTTTGGAAGATGAGAGAGAACTGATAAGGGAGGGCCGGCCCGGGTAGAGGCCTACTTAGGGGATATTCAGTACTACCAACGTAGCTCTTGAAACAGCTATGTATTTCACTGAAATGATTGGCAGGAAATCTAGACAATACATTATAAATTAGGTAGTTCCAGGTGAATGTAAATATCACTTAGGCTTCTCCCTTCCCTCCTTATATGTATATTTATTACGAAAATAGATTATATGGCATATTTCAAGGGGAAAAAAACAGCGAAAATTAGCGAACGAGTGCACGTGAGGTGTTGTCAGGTGATAATTAGCCAATTCCAGGTGTATGGCACTCTCACTTACCTTATTTCTTTCTTGTATATATTATTTGGTATAAGAATAGGGCATAGGGCTTATTTCAATGGATGAAATCAGTGAAAAATTCCAGGGAAGATTTACTTAGCGTAGCACGGCCGGGCAGGCGAGAGGATAGGGTAATGGAGGGGGGGTAGGGAGGGGAGTCAAGAACGGGGAGAAATGGCTAAATTGTCAACAATGGATGGGAGTACCGATGAGATTAGGAGTGCTGACTAGTGTTGGACATTGGCAGTACTGATAGATGATACAAGCCCCCACTTGGAAGCCCGGGTGAATTCAAAATAACACAGAATCACAAAAGCGACGCCCCAAGGTATGATCCCTTGCTCCCAAGCGTCACGAAAGTGACGCCCCGCGGTTAAGGGGTTAAGGATCTTCTCTTGTTAGATGAGATGAAGTAGTTCATAGTCCTTGTAATTTAACTCCAAATCTATGGTCACGGTACAGTTTTCACACTCCATTGTCGTTGTTTTATCCTCTGTGTTACTGGTTTTTGCCTCTGTCTTCTTGGATTTGAACCTCAGACACTGCTACTGATACAAGCAATACCTCATCTGACTCCTCTGTTAATTCAGCAGTTGCCAGATCATCCCCAACATAACTCTGTCCTCTCCATATATATATACAAGTTTACAGATTAGAAATATCGCTTGTTAGCACTTAATTTAGCTCCTTCAGGTAGAATTTTATTATTTAAACTGATGCAGGTATTACCCCACCAGGTATGCTGATATTACCCAACCATGGAACAAGGCCAACATATCTGTGTAGTACTAGTTATCAGCTGACCGTTTATGGGTTAAAGGTTCCTTATAGAATCCATAGTAAGTAGGAGGTATAAAGGTTTCATTCAGGTGGATTTCTGTCTGGATGCCACACAACCTTCTTTCTCAGCACAATTTTCAGTCTTTGAAACATCTCATGTCTTTTTGTTAGTCAGCAGTGTGCAACCTAATGAACCCAAAATTTATTACAAACTGAATGTATTATATGGAACACAGTCAGTATTAGGAAAAAAATATTTTTCTAAAGTGTGTGTGTTTTTTTTTTTTCTGAATTAAAAAAAAAAAAGACTGCCATGATTAAACAATTTTGGATAGGGGAATCTGGGGAACACTTAACCCTGCTAGAAACCCCGTTTATATGGTTACTACCCAGCATAATAAATGGTTTCATGGGTACGGGAAACCATTTGGCTTGTCACTCAGTGTAGAGATCATATGGCAGCTCTACATTGAGTGAGTGGATGATGGGCACCCTCTCCTACCACAAAAGTAGAGTGACACAAGGAAGAAAAGTAGCTGGTGCAATGAAGGCCTTGATAAGAAACAGAGGCTTGTGTGTTGCAGCTGCATGAGGCTCACATGAAGGAGTGTTAGTGCCAACTTTAACATGGATGTGAGACTATGGTGTGGCATGAAAATAAAAAGTCAAGAGTAAGAGCAGTGGAGATGGGACTGCTGAGGAATGTATGTGGAGTACAGAGGGTGGATGGGATACAAAATAATGTGATTCGTGAAAGATGCGGAATGGGGAAGTTGGTGGACACCAGAATCGAAGAGAGTGCACCGAGATGGTATGGTCATGTGGAGAAATGGATAACAATAGAGTGGTGAAAAAGGTATATCTGAGCGAATTTGAATGCAGGAGTTAACCGTTAACCATTACTCCCAGTCCTTCATTTATGCAACAGGTCACCTCTGGAACTGTCTCCCTCTGTCTGTATTTCCTGCTTCCTATGATCTCCAGTCTTTCAAATGCAGTGTGTCCAAGCATCTCAAAATGAATTTGGCTCTCGCATGTATTTTGATTTTCTTTTGGAAGGAACAGTTATTGTGGGCTTGTGGCTTTTGCTTCCTTCTTCTTCGCATTAAAAAAAAAAAAAAAAAAAAAAGAGGTAGGCCAAGGAGAAGGTGGAGAGATAAGGTGGATGAATGTGTGGCGAAGAGAGTTTTGGAAGTCGGTGAGGCTAGGGAACTGACAGGAGATGGAGCTGGCTGGATGAATGTTGTGAGGAGAAGTGCATGATCAGGGATTTTGGCACCCCTTTTCAACATGGCAGCGTTTGGATTGACTCTATCGGATATGATTATGTGAAGCTACAGAACGTTTTTTGGCGTATCCAATAGAGCCAGGATTCCGGGGGCTTGAATGATGAGTGAATGGAAGCATGGTGCATTGGCTTGGGCAAATTTGTTTTGTCTGGACTTTGCTACTCCTCACCCTGCCCTAGGGTGGGAAAGAAGGTCCGGATGATGATGATGATGATGATGATGATTATGATTAAAAAAAAAAAATTGCCAATACTACCCCACAAATACAATAATACCCCATTATACGGTATCACCAGACTGAAGTGGTTAATATCCCTATATATGCTTTCCTCCCCAGAGAACCCCAGTGACAGTTTAGGAGTGAAGCTTGGAGTGAGCAAAAAGGACCCACTCTACCAAGAAAAGGTTGATTTACTAAACTGCCTTGGTCTACCCTCCTCTGGGACCTTCCTCCTGGTGCCTGGGGCTCACCCAATCTCGCCCGCACTCCTCGCTTTCACTCGCATCTTCAGCATGGATAAGGGTAGGTCATAAGGTGCTGGTGAAGGGATGTGGGTGGTGGTGGTTGGGATGGGTGAATTGATGATAGTAATGATGGTGGAGTGGGGGATGGGGAAGGAGAAGTGAGAAGAGATGGAAGAGAGGGAGCAGATGGATGGTGGTGGTGGTCGGAGTGGTTGATTTGGTAATAGTAGTGATGGAGAGAGGTGGTGCTGGAGAGGTAAGAGGTAAGGAGTAAGAAGGGATAGGAGAGAGGGAGGGAGAAGATGAATGGTTGTGGCAATGGGGGGAGGGGGAGAAATAATGATGATGATTGTTGTTGAGTAAACTTTGTCCTTCTGGCCAAGTAGACCTATTGACTGCGGGCAAGCATTCTCCCCAGCAGGGCTATCACGTGCAGTGAGCCGATGTTATTTGCATTTACATTCAGTAGGTGGTGGTGACTGTCATCCACTCACTTGATGTTGTGTTGCCTACTGTACTTCTTCCTTCACCTTGATCATTCCTTTTCTGTGTCTGCCCTCTTTTCCTATTTCTGCCATTTTTCTGTCACATTTTGTTACCCTTCTTTCCTCTTAAGGTGACTTTACATTGAGTGACAAGTCTGATGGTTTCCTGTAAGCCAGAAAACTACAGTAGTTACAACACTGGGCAGTAACCACATAACCATTCCATACATGTTCCCTACATGTCAACACGTGGGTTGGTGGAGGGTTAGTGCCCCTCCCTGTAAAACAACTAACTCAAAGACAAATGGCCACCCCGTACATGATTATGGCATCTGGCTATAGATAGATAGAGGCAAACATATTTAACAGGACCATCTTATATTGCTTCACATCAGCTCGTGGTTATGTGGTTACCATCCAGCATTAAAATTGGATTCCTAGGTTACAGGAAACCATTAGGCTTGTCGCTTGTTGCAGAGCCACCGGAAGTGGAAAGAAGAATATTAAAAAGCGACAGGAAAGATGGGAGAAATGGGAAGACAGGAGGGCAGACTCAGAAAAAAAATGATAAAGCTGGAGGAAGAAGTAGGCAGCATAACATCAAGCGGGTGGATGGTGGTCACCACAGCCTTCCACCAAGTGGGTAGATGAAGGTCACCACCACCTACCACTAATTGGTGATAGTAATGGTAGGGAATAGTGATAGTGGTTGGGAGGGAAGGATGAGTGAGAAAAAGGAAAAAGAGAGAGGGAGGTGCTGGTGGTGGGTATGGTGGTGGTGTTGGAATGGAGTAAGATGATGTACAGTTGTATAGGCTAATAGCAGTGGTGTTTGTGGTGATTTCAATTATTGGGTTGACAGTCCAGAGTCAAAACCATTTTCTTCAGAATTCCTTGAGTTGATCACCCAGAAAATTTTTTTCAGTCATGAGTACTCCAACTCATGTCTCAGGACATGTCCTTGACTTGAGCTTGTCCCCTGTTGGTTGCAGGAGCGTATCAGATGTGGAGGTTGACTCATTTGACCCCCTCAGCTCTGATCATGCTCTGATCACTCTTAGTTTTGATGTCCCGAAATCCCCTTCATATAAAAAGGTCATCAGGTTCAGAAATTACACAAATCTTGATCTCCAGTTGATGTGTCTTGAAATTGATCAGCGTTTAAACCACATTGATTCTTCAAATCTTTCTTCAGATGAATTAGTTGATATTTACAACAACGAGCTTAGGTCAATTTTTGACCATTATTGTCCTGAGGTAGTAAAAACAATAACTGTACTTGATAATTCTCCATGGTATGGTCCATCCATTAATTCTTTGCATAGACAACGTAGAAAGGCAGAACATGAGTGGTGTTTGCAGCGGACCGAAGTAACTCGTTTACGTTATGTTTTTTGCGAGGAGCAGTCGTTCACACTGTAAAAGCCCAAAAGGCTAAGTATTATCAAAATAAAGTTGATCCATGTTGTGGGGATAAAAAAAAACTGTCTACAGTTGTGATCAGTTTGGTTGGTAGGCGGAATGTAATTGTTAAACCAACTTCTGTATCTGATGCCCAATTGGCTTCTGATTTTGCTTCATTTTTTACAACTAGGATATCTCACATAAGAAGTGGTTAAGGCAGTGTACTCGGTTGACTTCCAGCCACGGTGTGCCGGGGATCATTTGCTTTCAACATATTATCTACTGGATGTAAACAAAGTCAAATGTTACATCAGAGAACTTAATAAAACATTTTGCTCACTCAATCCGTGTAACATGTCACAACTGCCTGATGTGTATGAGCATGCTGCAGAATTTATCTGCAACATAATAAATAGATGCTTCTTAGAAAGTAATTTTGTGCAGTCTGAGAAACGTGCTTTGCTTAGGCCCCTAATTAAGAAACCTGGCCTTGATGTCAAGAGCATGACAAATTATCGTCCCTCTCTAACCTGTCTTTTTTATCCAAGATTATTGAGCAGGCCATACTCGATCAACTCGTACCACTACTGAAACACAACAGAGTTGTTCCTGTTGTTTAGTCAGCATACAGAAAATACCATGCAACTGAAACTGCACTAACAAGGATTCATAGTTACTTGGTGGCAAACACTTGTAGTGGGATGTCCTCCCTCCTAGTTCTGTTGGATCTGTCTGCAGCTTTTGATACAGTAGATCATAAACTGTTGCTGGATGATCTGTATTTTTATGGCATTCGTGATAGTGCCCTTTTGCTCCTTAAGTCGTATCTGTCAGACGGATCTCGGAGAGTGGTTGTTGATTATGCTAGCTCTGATTCTGCTCCACTTCTATTTGGAGTCCCTCAGGGATCAGTTTTGGGTCCAATTCTGTTTACTATCTACACAAGTAGTTTATCGTCTCTACTTGATGCTCATGAGGTGTCCTATCATTTTCATGAGATGACACCCAGCTCTATGTTAAGATGTCAGATATCAACGATGCTAAGACAAATCTTGATTCTTTATCTATCTATCTATCTATTGCCAGACGCCTCAATCCCGTTTGGGATGGCCACAAACAAATCGCCTCCACGTCGCTATGTCCCCTGCCATTTCACTGCCCTGCTCCCAACTCACACCCCCCTCTCTCATATACCTCTCCACCCCATCCCTCCATCTCATCCTCGGCCTCCCCCTCCCTCTTCCCCCCTCCACCTCACTCACATACACTCTCTTCGTCAGTCTCTCACCCTCCATCCTCTCCACATGACCAAACTACCTCAGTAGGTTCCTCATAACGCTTCCTATCACATTCACATCCTCACCACAACGCTCCTTTATATCCTCATTCGTCAGCCTTTCTCTCCATGTGACTCCACAGGCTCCTCTTAAATAACTCATTTCCACTGCTCTCACTCTTGACTTGTGTCCTTCCAACAATGTCCAAGCTTCACTTCCATACGTTAGAGTTGGTATCACAATACTGTCATGTAGTAACTTTTTCACTTCCATGCTCACTTCCCTGTTTCTTATCACTGCTTTCAAAGAACCAGCAACCTTTCTTCCCTGCTGTACCCTTTCAAGCACTTCACCCTCCAAACCTCCATCCTTACTCATCACACTACCCAAGTACTTAAACATACCCACATTTTCCAATTCCTCACCATCCAGTCTCACTGTACATTCACTGACTTCACCTCTGTCAAAGACCATCACTTTACTCTTCCCTACATTCACCTTTAGATTTCGTTTCATACACACTCTCCCAAACTCATCCACCAAGCCTTGCAGCTCCCCTTTGTCTTCAGTCAACAACACAGTATCATCTGCAAACAACAGTACAGGGAGTTTCCAAACACTATCCTCTCTCACCAGGGCCACTCCAACATCAGCTACCCTACCTTGTACCTCTTTTATTACCCCATCCATGTACAGATTGAACAACCATAGAGACATGACACATCCCTGTTTCAACCCAATCTTCAAAGAAAAAAATTCACTTAGTTCACCATCCACACGCACTGCAGCCTTAGCATCATCATACATACTCTTCACAGCATTCAACAACTTCCCATCTACTCCATATATTCTTAACACTTTCCACAATCCTTGTCTATCCACCCTGTCATGTGCTTTCTCCAAATCCATGAAAGCCGCATACAATTTCTTTCACTTCTCTAGAAACTTTTCCACTAAAGATCTAAGAATGAATATCTGATCTACACAACCTCTTCCCTTCCTAAAGCCTCCCTGTTCTTCTCCAACTAATTCCTCTGTTCTTTCTCTAACTCTGTCAATAAGTATCCCACCATACACTTTTCCTATTATACTAAGAAGACAAATGCCCCCATGATTACCACACACTTCTTTTTCCCGTTTTCCTTTGTACAAGGGAATAATTATACCTGACTTCCAATCCTCCGGGACTCTACCTTCCTCCCAGGCCAATCTGCGCATCTTCCACATCCATTCTACTACTATCTCTCCCCCGTGCTTCAGCATTTCACCACACACTCCATCAATTCCTGGGGTTTTCCCCAATTTAACTTTCTTCATTGCTTCCACAACTTCTGTCCTACTGATTTCTTCCTGTCTTCTCACCTCCCTCCTTCTCCCAGCCATTCCCCAGCCACTTTTACTCGCATTACTTCCATCTTCTATGTTCAACAATTCCTTAAAGTGTTCTCTCCATCTGCTCACTTTTTCTCGCTTCTCCACTAGTAATCTACCATTTTTATCTTTCACTCCCCTGCTAACCTCACTTCCACCCTGTCTTACTCTTTTCACCTCTTTCCAGAACATTTTCTTACAGTCCCTCCACTTTACACTCAAATTCCTTCCAAATTCCTCATCCACTCTCTTCTTACTCTCTCTTACTAATCTTTTCACCTCTCTCTTTCTTTCTTCATATAACTCTCTCTTCTGCCTCTCAACTTCTTCCACGCCCCTATTTCTTATCCATTCATTGTATGCTTTCTTCTTTTGTGCCACAGCCTGTTTCACCTCTTCAGTCCACCATGCTGTTCCTTGCACCCCCCTCCATCTTCTCTTCCTCCCACACACCACATCACATGCTGCACATGTTTCTTCTGTAAATATCCTGCACACACCTTCCACGTCCCCCATCTGCTCCAATTCATATTTGCCCAATCATTCCTTCACTTCTCTCTTATACTCTGCCTTTTTCACATCCTCTTGCAACCTTTCCAATCTCCTTGCAACTACTCCTTCCTCTCGTCTTTCCCTTCTTCTATTCCTCCATCTTACTTGGATCCTAATTCTGGCCACCACCAAGTAGTGGTCAGAAAGTCCACTCCCCCAAACCTCTATAAGCTCTTGCATCCATTACACATCTTCGCATCCTTTCATCCACACACACATAATCAATCATTGCCTTCCTTTCATTCAGTTCACCACCCACCCTTCTCATCACTCGCCATGTATACCTGTGGATCATTTTATGCCTGAAGAGGGTATTGGTTATCACCAACCCCCTCCCAGCACAAATGTCCACTAACGCACTCCCATTCTCATCTATCTCAGCAGGCACACCCCACTCACCAACTATTCCGTCCGCCTTCACATTCCCTACTTTACCATTCATATCACCGATCAAAAACACTCTCTCATTCCTTCCAAACTTTTCCATGCACACTTCCACATTTGTCCAGAACTCTTCTCTCACTCTGCTAGCACGATCTTGCATTGGCGCATACACACACACAGTCTCCCACATTTGTATTCCAACTTTCAACTTTACCCACACAGTCCCTGACCCAACTGATCCATACTGTCTTATGCTCTTCTTCAATCTTTTACTCTCGACTATACATACTCCTTCCTTTGCCCTCTAATTCTCACCTACTCCTGCACATATACCCCATCCATACTCCCATTCTCTCACACTTTCTCCTCTCCATTTTGTTTCAGTTATTCCACATACATCCACTTTTGCACCCTGAAGCACCTGGACAATGTCTTTCTCTCTCACCTCATCATTCGCTCCTCTTACATTCCATGTAGCCATTACCAAGTCCTTTGTCCAGTCCTGGGTCGTCATCGTTAGGTCAGTCCATGTCCGAGGCTTCTTGTTTGTTTTTTTAGTTAGTTGTTTTCCGGGGAGTGGCACTAACCCTCCGCCAACCCTTTCAGTCTCCTTTTACAACAAGCAGGGATACTGGAGTAGTATTCTTGAAAAACCCCTCTACCCCCAGGGGGGGCTAATAGGAAACTTAAGCTGAATGATGGTAATACTGGGATCATTATCATCAGAGGAAACAGGAGGAGTGATGACACTGATAATGCCTTGGCTATGAACATTGGCATGTCACAGCTTCATCCAGTCAGCTCTGTTCGAACTCTGGGTGTTTATTTTAATTAAAAGTTAAAGTACATAGAACATATTAATCAGGTTGTCAGAGGGTGTAACTTGCATATCAGAAATCTGTACTCTGTGAGAAAATTCCTGAATAGACGGTGCCTCTTAACGTTGGTCCATGCAGTGGTCTTGTCTTGTGTTGATTATTGTAATTCACTGTGGGTTGGTCTTCCAAATAATATACTAACAACAGTCCAGTCTGTGTTGAACAGGGCAGCACGGCTTATCTTTGATCTCCCCCTGAGAACCTCAACTACCCTATTTCTGATTGAGTTGCATTGGTTACCAGTAAAGGCTAGAATTGAATTTAAACTGTGTCTTATTACATTCAAGGTTCTTAAGTTTGGTGAACCGAAGTATCATGCTGAATTGTTAAAACTCCCATTGGCACGCCCGGGTGTGATGTTACACAGTGAAGATGATTCCTTGCATCGTGACGAGCCAGGAGCTATTCACCAGTCATCTTTCTCTGATTGTTCTTTTGTGTATACTGTAGAGCTCCAAGATTATATAACAGATTGCCATTGTCCACAAGACAACTCTCTTCCATTGAATCCTTTAAGAGATAGCTGAAAGCATTTCTTTTTTCAAAATGCTATGACCTGGAGAGAGGTACTATGATGGATGATTGTAGGGTTTAATTATTGCCACTTTCATATATACTGTATATGTGATGTAGCTTGTATTATGTACGAGAAATGTCACGTTTCTTGTAATTGTAAAAATAGTGTGTGTGTGTCGAATACTAGTGAATTCCCAAAGGAAGAACTGGCACTTTTGATAAACAGAAGGCCAGATTATTATTATTATTATTATTATTATTATTATTATTAGCTGTAGGTTCATCTGAAACTTGAACCTGGTGGACTACAAGCTTAAGTTACTCTTGTCCTGCAGTCTGCCATCCTCCTTTTGGGGGAAGGGAAGTTCTGTACTATAGATAAGGGACATTTGTATAACAAGACAGGTGATTCACCCAGTTATCGTTTATTGGTGCCACCACATGAAACTGTCCCACTCTAAGAAATAAGAAGTTGATGAAGAGGTAGAAGTACGAGGCCTATCCAAAAAGAAACCAGACTTTTTAAATAGCTCGCCGACAAGCCGGCATAGCATGCTTGCAATGGTAGCACTGTGCAGCGGTGATTTTGAGCTGTAATCTAACACTTGCCCATCATGCCACATCTCTTAGTCGTTAGGTACGTGTGCATCAGTGAAAGTGTGTTTAGTGCACATGGTGGTTTGTTGCAAGTTGAACAATGAAGGCTCTTGAAGAGCAATGTGTTTGTGCAGGATTCTGTTTCAGATTGGGAAAAACTTTTTCAGACTTTTCAGATGTTGCAACAGGCATGTGGAGAGGATTGTTTGAGCTGTACGCAATGTCACAAGCAGTTCCAGTAGTTCAAGTCGAAAAGAATGTCCACCAAAGATGACACCAGATCTGGACAGCCTTCCACATCAACAGATGACGATCACATTGAGAAAGTGTGTGCTTTGATCTGTGAAAATTGTCACCTGACTGCCTGTGAAATTTCTGAAGAAGTTGGCATCAGTGAAAGTTTGTGCCACATGATTTTAACCCGTGGATTGTGCAATTACCTTTTTTATCCCACCCCGTGGTGTGCACAAAAAAAAAAAAAAAAAAAATTGTTTATTTTAAACTTCAAGATAAACATCCAGGGTATCATCTGGTGGGGAAATAAAAAATCTCTGTCTCTTCGTCTTTGCATAGTGCCATGCATAAGTTTGCCTAAGGGTGGAGGTTTCTACTGTGGTAGGAACTTTTGAGAGAATTTTTTGAACTCAGCACAGCCTGAGCTGTGGCTCACATCGCGGCGCTTCCCAGCCTCAGTTGTGGCTTGCAATCCACAGGTTAAAGAGAAAACTGAAGATGCATCATGTTGCTGCAAAATTTGTGCTGTGTCAGCTGACAGATTGAGCATTAAGAGAACAGCTGTTTGACTGTTCGAATGCTGATGAAAACTTTCTGTAAAATGTCATAACAGGTGATACAAGTGGGTGTACGGCTACAATGTCAAAACAAAAAGGCAGTCGTCACAGTGGGTTGGAACATCATCACTGCAACCAAAAAAAGCATGCGATAGTTGCTCAAATGTGAAGGTAATATTGATAGTCTTTTTTTACTGGATATGCATCATTCATCATGAGTTTGTTCCATGTGGTCAAACGGTTAATAAAGAGCTTTACTTGCATGTCCTGAAGCATTTGAGGGAGGCAGTGCAAAGGAAGAGGCCTGAGGCATGGACAAACAAAACTTGGATGCAGCAACATGACAATGAACCTGCTCACACGTCACTCCCTATCCGTGACATTTTGGTGAAGTAGAAGATGACTGGTAGAAGATGACTGTTTCCCCCAGCCCCCCTACTTTCCTGATTTGGCTCCAGCAGACTGCCCCTTCCCCCCACCCCACCAGTTGAAATTCATCCTGAAAGTTTGCCAGTTTTAGATGATACAAGAGATAGAAGAAAATTCGCTGCAAGAATTGCACACCATCCCTGAAAATGCATTGCAGAACTGGATAAAATTTTGGGAATATTTTATGAACATTGAGTGGAATATGAAAATGCATTCCAGAACTGGATAAAATGAGGCCGCGCATGCGAGTTTGTACCAAGCGCCACTCAAGCCGATCATGCATTTTCATGTCATATCACTATTTTGACAATTCTTTTATATCCCAGGCATGTCACTTGGTACAATATCGAACTAGACATAAGGTTGAAAGTCCTCCAAAATACAACACTGAAATCGATTTGTGAGGTGAGGATAGGTGACAGACCGCCAACGTGGGCAAGTTTGTACCAAGCAACACCAACACAGTGAGTCACTGCCAATCCACTTGCTATACATTGTTAGCTATTGTTAGCATCTAACAATTGTTATGAATATAATTTAAATTTATGCACCAGATTATCTAATTCCTTTGTCAATGCAAAAAATACAATTAAAATTGGTAACTGGAATGTGAGAACGCTTAATCATGACGGTAAAATCGATGAGTTAGTGAAGGTTTTTCAAAATTACGGACTTGATATTTGTGCTCTGACAGAAACTAGATTAACTGGAGTTGATAAGTTGGATTTGGAGGATGGTATACGTTTATTGATATCTGGTCGACAGGACGGAATGCATTATCAGGGAGTAGGATTGTTGCTGGGTTGTAAAGCAAATAAGGCTTTATGTGAGTGGGATCCTATAGATGAGCGATTGCTATACGCACGGTTTAAATCAAATCATGGCAACATCAGTCTGTTTGTGTGTTATGCACCTACTAATGATGCACTCGATGAAAGGAAAGACACATTTTATGAAAAGTTGCAAGAAGGAGTAGGAAGGGTACCTAGACATGATGTTTTGATCTGCGTTGGAGACTTTAATGCAGTAATGGGCTGTTCAAATGAGGGATTTGAGGCATGTATGGGTAAGATGGGAGTTGGTAGTAGGATGAGTGAAAACGGAGTGAGGTTTGGAAGCTTCTGTCTAGCAAGTGACTTAGTCGTCGGGGGCACACTCTTTCAGCATTGCAATATACACAAGACAACTTGGGTGTCGCCGTGTGGAAAAATATAAAAAATCAGATTGATCACATCGCTATCAGTAGGAGGCATAGAAGTTCTCTGCTAGATGTTCATGTTAAACGGGAGCGGATATTGGTAGTGACCATCAACTCAGCACTGCAAAAATAATGTTTAAACTTAAAAATCAGAAGAAGGAAAAATCTGGTGTTGGTAGATACGATATTGTTAAGCTTAGAAGGGAAGGAGAAGAAAGGAGGAATTCAGATTAGAATGCAGAAATAGGTTTTTGGTGTTGGAAACGTTGGAAGAAGGAGAGAAGTGTAGATGAGATGTGGGAGGATGTGAACAAAAGTTTTGCATGAGACTGCTGAATGTACGATTGGAAGGAGACATAGATTCAGGAGAAAGAAAGGGATATCAGAGGAAACGTGGGATATGATAAAAAAGAGAGGTGAGGCTAAATTGAGGAGTGAGATGCAATGCGTTGATGAACGAGAGATTGAATTAGCAAGAGCTGCGTACTGGAGTTTGAATTCAGAAGTAAGAAGGTTAGCTAGGAGAGATAAAAGAAGATGTGTGGATGAAAAGGTTGCAGAGACTGAAATCTTAATAAACAAAAATGATGGACAGAGTCAAAGAATAGCATATGAATCGATTAGAGAACTGAGTGGTAATGCAGGTAAATGCAAGGAAATACCAGTTAGAGACAGGGAAGGAAATTTATTGACCAAAGATGGAGATATTAAAAATAGATGGAAAGAGTATTTTGAGACAGTTCTTAATAGACCAATACCACCAGAAGAGGATATACCGTCTGCTCAGGAAGATTTAAATATAGAAACAGGCGAGTTGAGGCTTGCAGAAGTGGAGAAAGCAGTAAAACAGTTAAAGAATAATAAGGCACCAGGGGAGGATGGTTTATTTCCGGAAATGTTTAAAGTGGAGGGGGATAGATTAATAATGATCTTGACCAAGCTATTCAATAAGATATGGGTGACGGGGTTACTACCATCAGTTTGGAAGAATGGTGTAATTGTTAAAGTTCCGAAGAAGGGAGACCTGAGTGAATGTGGTAATTGGAGGGGAATCTCTTTGTCACCGATAGCTTTGAAAGTTTTCAGTAGAGTGTTGTTAAATAGGTTGGAGCCGGTGGTTGAGGGTATTCTGAGGGATGAACAGGCTGGTTTTTAGAAAGGGACGTGGTTGCAATGATCAGATCTTTATAGTTAGGCATTTGATGCAGCAAGTTAATGAAATGAGAGTACCGTTAAGTCTTTGTTTTGTTGATTTTGAAAAGGCTTTTGATAGTGTTTCGAGAGAGACTATGGGGAAGATCATGAGACATTATGGAATACCAGAGGAGTTTGTGAGGGTCATTATGAACATGCATGAGGACACATTTTGTAAAGTGATGGTTGATGGTTGTCTGAGTGATTCGTTTGAAGTCAAGTCCGGAGTAATTCAAGGTGGTGTTCTATCGCCTTTACTATTTATATTGGTCATTGATTACATTATGAAACGCGTTGGAACAGAAACCGGTGCAGGTATACTTTGGGGAGAGAACAGGAAACTTTTGGATTTAGATTATGCAGATGATACAGTTTTGATTTGTGATGGGCCAGAAGAGATGCAGAGTGTTGGACTGTTTGGTGAGTGAAGGTCGCAAGGTGGGTTTGGTTATTAATTGTGGAAAAACTGAAATAATCAATATGAATATGGAAAATGCGCAGGAATGTGTAATTGGAGGTATGGTTGTAAAGCAAGTTGATAGGTTTAAATATTTAGGTACTTATTTAGCCAAGGATGGTTCTTTGAACTTTGAATTCGAGGAAAGGTTAAAGAAGGCTAATCAGGCAATGGGAATGCTTAAAAATATTTGGAATAATAAAAATTTTTCTGTGCATACAAAAATCAAACTTTATAAGGTAATGGTTAGGAGTATCTTAATTTATGGACACGAGTCTTGGTACAGCACAGTGACTATGGAAAATAAATTCTTGGTGTTTGAAAACAAAGCACTTAGAAGAATATTAGGAGTTAAGTGGTGGGAAAGGATACCAAATAGTAGAATTAGAGAAATAACGGGAGTGCAGCCGGTCGATGAATATGTTAGGTTCTCACGATGGAAGTGGCTAGGACATGTGTATAGGAGACAGGGAATAGTACGAGGTACACCAGGGTGGGTGGCACTTGGTAGGAGAGGAAGAGGAAGGCCAAAAGAGACGTGGGTGAGGACAATGAGACGGGAAGCTGGAGATGAGTGTTGGGGAGATCTTGAGGAGTTAGCACAAGATAGGATGTGGTGGTGTGAGTTCATCGAGGCCCTATGCATCCCCGAGGGTGCCACAGGAAATGATTGACTGACTGATTATTAAGTAAATTTTGCCAATGCTCTGACAAGTTAAATAAGGTCAATATTGTTTCTCATTATCCCAGAAACTCTTATGCTACTGATATGGCTACGTGCTATTTTCAGCATTTCCAGCGCATGCTGTTGGTGGTACTGCGAAGGCCAAGTTTTGCCTCGCGTGTCATTCTCCGCGTACAAAAGCAACACTTTTCCCTGCTTTTTTTTTTTAATGTGTTCATTGTGCCCTTAATGTCTTCTGATAGTGAGTATGTTGATGACCCTACCACTGGGCCCTCAGGGGTGCAAGAGAGCAGCCCTGCTGAAGGCTCCAAGTCTTTTAAAGTTGCCCTGGTCTTAGGGATGGAGCACATGGTGTCAGTGTGGCTGCTTTGGAGAGTGGTGATAGTCATAGTGATGGTGGTGATAATGGTGCAGCTAGTATGGCATTATGTGAGGGTGCTGGCAATGGTGATATGGCTCCTGGTGCCATAGTTCGTGGTGGTGAAAGTGATGGGGTTGGTGGTGATGGTAGTGATAGTAGTGACGACGATGGTGATAATGGTGGATGTGTGGCACTACTTGAGGGCACGGGGGGTGGTGATAATGCGCGTGGTAGCCTAGTGCATTATCACCACCCCGTAGTGCATATTTGATGTCTTTATGTCCATTAACAACTATGCACTGAATGGTTTTGTGATCATGAACTTTGAGTGAAAATTCTGTCACACTTGGAAAACAGGTGTTTTCTATCTATCTATCTATTGCCAGACGCCATAATCCTGTAAGGGGTGGTCACTTGACTTTGAGTTACCTGTTTTACAGGGAGGGGCATTAACCCTTCACCAACCCACTTGTTGACATGTAGGGAGCACGTACGGGTTGGTTATATGGTAACCACCCAGCATTGTAAATGGTTTCTTGGCTTACAGGAAACCATTTGGCTTGTCACTCAATGTAAAGCCACCTGTGAAGGAAAGAAAAGCAATAAGAAGTAACAGGAAAGATGGGAGAAATAGGAAGAGAGAAGGACAGACACAGAAAAAGAATGATAAAGGCTAAGGAAGAGGTAGGTAGCACCACATCAAGTGAGTGGATGATGGTCGCCACCACCTACCAGATAGGTGTTTTCTCTTGCACTAATTGGTTTATCCAAAATCTGTTCATATATTCATAATCTGCATCCTTTCCTCTTTACTATGGTTTTTTAATGGCATGTCTAGCTTTATTAATAATGGAGTTATACTTCATTGAAGTTGTACACTAAAAATCGCTGATTATTCGTCATTTCGAAAAAAAACTATATTTTCATATATTTGCATATATTATTTTCAGTGACATGAATGGCAAAGTTGGGAATGTACAAGTGGATGGAGTGGTTGGTCAGTGGGGTGTGCCAGCTGAAGTAGATGGGAATGGTAGTGCGTTGGTGGACATCTGTGCTGTTAAGGAGTTGGCAATAGCCAACACCTACTTTCGGCATAAGATGATCCACCGGTATACATGGAGAGTAATGAGAAGGATGGATGGTGAACTTGTTGAACGAAGGGCAATGATAGACTATGTGTGTGTGGATGAGTGAATGAGAAGACGAGTGTTGGATGCAAGAGTTTGGAGAGGGTGGGGGAATGGAGTCTCGGACTATCACTTAGTGATGGCCAAGGTAGAGCTGCAAAGAAAATGGTTGAGGAGACGAAGGGGAAGACAGGAGGAAACAGCTCCTGTGAGAAGAGCAAGAATTTGTAAGATAGTGAGAGAATGGCAGAGTATAAGAGCATAGTGGAAAAAAGATTGGGAAGGTATGAGCTAGAGCAGGTGGAAGGGGTGGTACACGTATGTAAAATATTCACGGAAGAGATAGGCGCTGCGTATGAGGTGGTTTGTGGATTGAGGAGGAGATGCAAGAGTGTGCAAGGGACAGCATGGTAGAATGATGAGGTGAAACGAGCTGTAGAACAAAAGAAGAAGGCATATAGTGAATGGTTAGCGAGTACAGGTAGGGGTGAAGATGAGAGAGGGAAGAGAGAGGTATATGTGAGCAGGAGAAGGGAGGTGAAGAGACTGGTGAAGGAGAGTAAGAAGAAAGTGGATGAAGAGTTTGGAAGGAATCTGAGTGTGAAATGGAGGGAGAGTAAGAAATTGTTTTGGAAGGAGGTAAAGAAAGTAAGGCAGTGTGAAAGGGGAAATAGTAGGGGAGTGAAAGATAGGAATAATAGATTGTTGGTGGAGAAGAGAGAGAAATTGAGGAGATGGAAGGAGCACTTTGAGGATTTCTTGAATGTAGAGAGTGAGAGCAGTATGCGGATAAGTGGTTGGGGAATGACTGGGAGAAGAGATGAGAGGAGGGAGGAAGAGATCAGTAGGGCAGAAGTAGTGGAAGCAATGAAGAAGATCAAGTTGGGAAAGGCCCCAGGAATTGGTGGAGTGTGTGGTGAAATGCTGAGGTATGGGGGTGAGATTGTTGTGGAGTGGATATGGAAGTTGTGTAGATTGGCTTGGGAAGAGGGAAGGGTTCCAGAGGACTGGAAATCAGGTATAATTGTTCCTTTATACAAAGGAAAAGGGGAGAGAGAAGTATGTGGTAACCATAGGGGTATTTGCCTTCTTAGTGTGACTGGTAAAATATATGGTAGAATACTCATTGATAGGGTTAGGCATATGACAGAGGAGCTAGTTGGAGAAGAACAAGGGGGATTTAGGAAGGGAAAAGGGTGTGTAGCTCAGATATTTGTTCTAAGAGGTTTAGTGGAGAAGTATCTAGAGAAGGGAAAGAAAGTGTATGCTGCCTTCATGGACTTTGAGAAAGCTTATGACAATAGATAGGCAAGGTATGTGGAAGGTATTAAGAATATATGGAGTGGAGGGGAAATTGTTGAGTGCTGTGAAGAGTATGTACGAAGGAGCTAGGGCTACGGTGCGAGTGGATGGTGAGCTGAGTGAGTTCTTTGATCTCAATGTGGGACTGAAACAGGGTTATGTGATGTCTCCATGGCTGTTTAATATATACATGGATGGGGTTGTAAAGGAGGTGCAAGGTAGGGCAGTGGATGTGGGGGTGGGTCTGATGAATGAGGGTGAGATTTGGAAGATTCCGGTGTTGCTGTTTGCTGATGATACAGTATTGTTGAGTGAAGATGAATGGGAGTTGCAAGGTTTGGTGAATGAATTTGGGACTGTGTAGGAGGAGGAATCTGAAAGTTAATGTAAACAAGAGTAAAGTTATGGTGTTTGAGAGGAATGAAGTCACAGAATGTACAGTAAGGTTGGATGGTGAGGATATGGAGAATGTGAGTGCATTCAAGTACTTGGGTAGTGTGATGAGTAAGGATGGAACTTTGGGGGATGAAGTGTGTGAAAGAGTACAGAAGGGAAGGAAGGTTGTTGGTACACTGAAAGCAGTGATGAGAAATAGGGAGGTGAGTATGGAAGTCAAGAAGTCACTGCATGATAGTATTGTGATCCCTACCCTGATGTATGGAAGCGAGGCGTGGACCCTGCAAGAGGGGAACAAGTCAAGAGTGAGAGGAGTAGAAATGAGTTAATTGAGAGGAGCATGTGGAATGACATGGAGGGACAGGTTAACGAATGAAGAAGTGAAGGAACGTTGTGGGGTGGATGTGGATGTGGTTGAAAAGATTAGGAGAAATACACTGAGGTGGTTCGGACATAGGGAGAGAATGGAGAATGAATGACTGACTAAGAGGGTATATGTAGGTGAGGTGGAGGGAGGGAGAGGGAGGGGTAGACCGAGGATGAGGTGGAGGGATGGAGTTGAGAGGTATATGAGGGAGGGGGGGGGTGAGTTGGGTGGAGGGTAGTCAAATGGTGGGTGACAGAGCGACTTGGAGACGTTTTGTCTGCGGCCACCCTTTGCGGGATTAGGGCATCAGGCTATAGATAGATAGATGGATAGATTTTCAGTGACTAACAACATGGGCATATTCAGCATACTTTACCCTTCATTTTAGTCTTTGAAAGAAGTCTCTGTCTTTAAAATCGACGGAGTTATGATCGTTTATAATATTCACAAACTTTAAATGCGATTTCTGGCTTTTTAAAAAAATGTCGCTTGGTATGAATTCGCATGCGCGTCCTCAAATGTTGGAAATTTTGTTTGTACATTGGAGGAGGTATTTGAAGGAGTTAAGTGATCAAGTTGTAAGTCAATCAACAAATTTGTTTTTTGAAAAGTTTTTCTTTTTGGACAGACTTCATTGTGTGTGTGTGTGTGTGTGTGTGTGTGTGTGTGTGTGTATACTGCATATATATATAAGTAACCCCTCCAATATCCGGATCAATAGAGCCATAGGCAGGTCCGGATAGTGGTCCTGTCCGGATATTGGGCCCCAGCTTATGGACTAGTACTTATGGACCCTAAGTCTGAAAAACACCTATACAACTCCCTCTGGACATGCATTGCACCTATTTAAGACCCAAATCACACCAATAAGGGACATAAAAGACTGAAATAAATGCAAAAGAACCATAAAATGAGGTTTTAGAGGTGAGTTTATACAATATTAAACATTCTGGGTACTTACAAGTCCCTTCCTCTTGGACTGGTTTGAACCGCCAGTTTGCAGTCCACAGTTAATCCTCTGCACTCTAAATTCTAATTTCTTAACACTGCACAACACTGTAAATTCCTGTGTGTTCTAGTGGCAAGGTGTTGCAGTTTATTCACTGTTTATTCACCAAAAACAAGCACCTGTGGCTTGCACTGTTATGAGTATCTGCTCTCCATCGGAGTTAAGCTGTGACTGTTGATGTTGGTGGGGTAACAGAGTTGCCAGATGCAGCAACAGCCACATTACCAATCTCCTCACTTTCATTGTCAAATATAACTTTTCATTACCAAATTCGTAAAGCTAGCATATATTCTTCACTAATTATATATACAAGTGGAAATACATGTAATCACTCTCATATAACTAACACCATGTTGATTATTTTCACACTATGTAGGGTAGCAGATTAATCAGAGAGAGCAAACAATCCACCATCTCCATCCTGTGTATCCTCATACATGTGAAAAATCCATTTGGTAATGCATTATTCTAATTCATTACCAAACGAAGTTTTCATTACCAAATGGGCCCACACGTGGTAATGAAAAAAACCAAATTGCAAACTGAAAGGGGAGGGGGGCGGGGGGTGGAAGTAAGGGGTGAAGGGACCATGGTGTACCAGCTGTTTGGCGCAAGGCGGGAATTTCAAATTATGGGAGGGAAAAAAGTCAGATTTTTTTCGAATTTTTTGCGGTTTTTGGCCCATTTTGGGAATATTGGATCCCAGGAGGATTATGTCCGGTTAGTGGGGATGTTCGGATATTGGGCGTTCGGATATTAGAGGGATTACTGTATATATATATATAGATATACACACACACACACACACACACAGGCTTTAAAGGTGTTCATAAAATAAAATTCATTTAAGGAAAAAAAAAAAAGTAGTGCCAGTTTCAGTGGTAATGCTTCACTGTAGAGAGTATGACTGCCATTGTAGATGTTTGGAAATATCATGTGCAGTATTGTAATGTTTTGGATATGACCTGACAGATTCCCTGGACAAATGGTGTGGCGATGGAGAGCGAGCCAAAGGTCTGCTTCATGAAGATTGTGATGTAGGCACCCCTACTCAGGACAAGACCTGGAAATTCCTTCACACACGTGTCACTCTCCTCACACGTGCATATCCTACATCGCTTGAGGTGACTGATATCCCCTATCATGTCAATGGGAAGATTTTTAGATGATGACTAGTGTAACAAAGTTTTGCATATAGCTCAGAGACAAAATACAGTAAAGCCTCCATTTATACAGATCTGCTATGCATATCTATACTGACTGGTCGTTTGCAAAGCACCACAGGCAGAAAAATAAACTCACAAATTCATGTACTTAGGTATTTGCAGATTTACACAAGTGACTGTGTTTGTGTATATGGTAGCTATCCATCTATCTGTATAGTGTGTGTGTGTGTGTGTGTGTGCTTTTCTTTAGGCATAGTGAAAAGGTTGACTTTGCACTGTTTCTGCTGGCATGGGTGTCTTGGGGGTGTAATTTGTAAGTGCCATTTTCATGCAGTTATTCAGGTGACTGTCAGTTAGATGTGACTTATACTTTTATTTTAATTTTTGCATTGTTGAAAACCATAATTTGCCCCTTGATGTTGTGTTGCCAGAGGATACCCAGTTACTCAGAAAAAACTCCAAGTGGCTTGGGACAGGCATTGTGATGAATGATCACAGGTTTTACTTTACACTCTCCCATTGCATCTACTGCCTAGAGACTGATGAGGCATTTTTTTTTTACTAGCCTTGAAACTGGGAGCACCACTTTCCTCCCACGTCAGGAATGTAGAGGAATGCATGTGTTTCCAGAACAGACTAGTCTTGTCCATGTAAAAAATCTGGCACAGCTTATGACCCCTTTCCTCTACAATCCTGTGAAGCTTGAAAGAAAAGGACTTTGCCACTGCTGTGTCTGTTCCAGATTAGCTTCACTTTGGTGCATGTGATAATGCAACTTTTTATGGCACACAGACTTCAAAACCTCTCTAGATGCCGTGAATACTGGAAACTTTCATTTTGTATTATGTGAGCCATCATTTTATAGAATTCTTATAGCTTTTGGTGTAAAGGTTATGCCACCCACAAATATAAGCAACTTTGGCCAAACACACACCTCATCAAAAACTATTCTGTCTTAATTTTTGCTGTGTCAGCCACTATTTTTCACATTTCATTCACATCCACAGTTGCCAGCCTCAAAGGCACACTCGGTACTATCTCACTTCTTCCACACCGTTGTCACAGTAGAATTATTTATAGCACAGGCCCTACCTGTGTCACACACTTGTTCATGGTTGTCAATGCAGTGCAACATTAACTTTTTCATTGGTAGAGAAGGGCCCTTCTGCTTAGGCCCACCACCTCCTGGGTAACCCATGCTAGATCACAATACAGTGCACAGCACAGTGCCACAAGACACAGCAGAGTAAAAGTGCTATAACATGGTGGAAAGAAATAGAACACTTCAGCATAGTGGATCAACTCTGGTTGCAATTGTCATTACGGATGCTTAACTGGGGTGAAGAGAAGAATGGGCAGAGGATTGTGGGACCATCATGGTGGCCATGACATCACTGTGTGGGCAGCTTAAGATGTTCTGCAGCCTGAACTTACATGGACATTGGATGGGCATCAGCTCAGTCCAGTATGGGCGCACACATTTGTCATGATTTTCCATGCGTATGATATTTTTAGTACTGTACTGCATTTTTGTCTGTGCACTGGAAATTTGTACTTATGGAGCTCTCCCTCTCTCCCTCCCAGTCGAGTACAACAGTTGAGTGTTAGAGGGTTTGGAATAGTTGCTCTTCTCTGAGAAAGGGTGAATGAGAGCAGTTTTCAGCAAGAAGGAAAGGTGTATCGAAACAGACAAAGAAACCTAGTTCTCAAGGATAACAGGAGGGACACATTAGGACAAATCACATTTTTAATGTCAGGGCCTAGTGAAACAAAAGATACCGTACATCTGTAGAAGTACTAGAATCGAACTTGAGAAAGTTTTGAGGAGGGGGGAGATGGAGAAATTGCACTGGTAATATCCAGAGTGGAAGTAAGAGCAAAAATAAGTGTAAAAATTTTAGGTTTATGGCAGTAGAACCATCTGTGAATATAAAGTTCATGGAGAAGTTTTTGGAATGGTGACAGAAGGTGCAGGAAGGGTTTACTGGAATGCTTATTGCACTGAGAATGTGTTTGGTTGTTTGTGATTACATGAGGGACAAATGTAAAACAATTCAAGGCTGAAGCTTAAAGTGCATGTGATTTGAAGATAAGTTATCAATGGAACCTTTTTGAAAGCCACCTTCTTGTAAGAAGTACAGTACTATATTAGAGCATGCATCATTAAACAGAGGTTTTTGCTGGGGGGCATTAGTTTATATGGCAACATGTACCCTTAAAGTTTTACATTCTTGGGAGATGTATCTTAAATATTTTTCTTGCATCTCCTCATGTTATCTCGGTGACAGGGTAAATGAGTAGTATTTTTTTCCTAAGCTTATCCCCAGGATAATGTAAGAATTACTGTACTGAAACCTTGCAGCTTCAAGCACTGAATCTTTGCCATTGTCCAAGTGAAGTTTGTCATATATTTTTTGTTACAGTTCATTTTACAAGACTTTTTTTTTTTTTTTTTTTTTTTTTTTTTTTTCCCCCAGTATGCCAGGGAAGCTGTACATGTGGCTTAGATAAAAACGTTTTATTTCTGAATCGTTACATTTATGTGAAGCTACGGAATGTGGTAAATGTTTTTGGTGCATCAGATAGAGCCAGGATTCCGGGGGCTTGAATGATGAGTGAATTTATGTGGCCCATTGGATTGGGCAAACTTAGGCTATCTAGATGTGGTACTCCTCACCCTGCCCTAGGGTGGGAAAGGAGGTCCGGATGATGATATGATGAATGATTATCCATACAGTGGAAGTCTGGTTGTGTTGGATTTGATTATATTGATGGCGGAGGGTTAGTGCCCCTCCCCGGAAAACAACTAACTAAAAAAACAAACAATAAGTCTCGGACAAGGACTTACCAAACGATGACGACCCAGGACCGGACAAAGGACTTGGTAATGGGTACTTGGAATGTAAGAGGAGCGAATGATGAGGTGAAAGAGAGAGAGATTGTCCAGGTGCTTGAGGGTGCGAAAGTGGATGTACGTGGAATAACTGAAACAAAATGGAGAGGAGAAAGTGTGAGAGAATGGGAGTATGGATGGGGTATATGTGCAGGAGTAGGTGAGAATGAGAGGGCAAAGGAAGGAGTATGTATAGTTGTGAGTAAAAGATGGAAGAAGAGCAGAAGACAGTATGGATCAGTTGGGTCAAGGATTGTGTGGGTAAAGTTGAAAGTTGGAATACAAATGTGGGCGATTGTGTGCGTGTATGCGCCAACGCAAGATCGTGCTAGAAGAGTGAGAGAAGAGTTCTGGACAAATGTAGAAGTGTGCATGGAAAAGTTTGGAAGGAATGAGAGAGTGTTTTTGATTGGTGATATGAATGATAAAGTTGGAAATGCGAAGGTGGATGGAATAGTTGGTGAGTGGGGTGTGCCTGCTGAGATAGATGAGAATGGGAGTGCGTTAGTGGACATTTGTGCTGGGAGGGGGTTGGTGGTAGCCAATACCCTCTTCAGGCATAAAATGATCCACAGGTATACATGGCGAGTGATGAGAAGGGTGGGTGGTGAACTGAATGAAAGGAAGGCAATAATTGATTATGTGTGTGTGGATGAAAGGATGCGAAGATGTGTAATGGATGCAAGAGTTTATAGAGGTTGGGAGAGTGGACTTTCTGACCACTACTTGGTGGTGGCCAGAATTAGGATTCAAGTAGGATGGAGGAATAGAAGAAGGGAAAGACGAGAGGAAGGAGTAGTTGCAAGGAGAGTGGAAAGGTTACAAGAGGATGAGAAAAAGGCAGAGTATAAGAGAGAAGTGGAGGAACGATTGGGCAAATATGAATTAGAGCAGATGGGAGACGTGGAAGGTGTGTGTAGGATATTTACAGAAGAAATATGTGCAGCATGTGATGTGGTGTGTGGAAGGAAGAGAAGATGGAGGGGGGTGCAAGGAACAGCATGGTGGACTGAAGAGGTGAAACAGGCTGTGGCACAAAAGAAGAAAGCATACAATGAATGAATGAGAAATAGGGGCGTGGAAGAAGTTGAGAGGCAGAAGAGAGAGTTATATGTAGAAAGGAAGAGAGAGGTGAAAAGATTAGTATGAGAGAGTAAGAAGAGAGTGGATGAGGAATTTGGAAGGAATTTGAGTGTAAAGTGGAGGGACTGTAAGAAAATGTTCTGGAAAGAGGTGAAAAGAGTAAGACAGGGTGGAAGTGAAGTTAGCAGGGGAGTGAAAGATAAAAATGGTAGATTACTAGTGGAGAAGGGAGAAAAAGTGAGCAGATGGAGAGAACACTTTAAGGAATTGTTGAACATAGAAGATGGAAGTAATGCGAGTATAAGTGGCTGGGGAATGGCTGGGAGAAGGAGGGAGGTGAGAAGACAGGAAGAAATCAGTAGGATAGAAGTTGTGGAAGCAATGAAGAAAGTTAAATTGGGGAAAGCCCCAGGAATTGATGGAGTGTGTGATGAAATGCTGAAGCATGGGGGAGAGATAGTAGTAGAATGGATGTGGAAGATGTGCAGATTAGCCTGGGAGGAAGGTAGAGTCCCGGAGGATTGGAAGTCAGGTACAATTATTCCCTTGTACAAAGGAAAAGGGGAAAAAGAAGTGTGTGGTAATCATAGGGGCATTTGTCTTCTTAGTATAATAGGAAAAGTGTATGGTAGGATACTTATTGACAGAGTTAGAGAAAGAACAGAGAAATTAGTTGGAGAAGAACAAGGAGGCTTTAGGAAGGGAAGAGGTTGTGTAGATCAGATATTCATTCTTAGATCTTTAGTGGAATAGTTTCTAGAGAAGGGAAAGAAGTTGTATGCGGCTTTCATGGATTTGGAGAAAGCATATGACAGGGTGGATAGACAAGGATTGTGGAAAGTGTTAAGAATATATGGAGTAGATGGGAAGTTGTTGAATGCTGTGAAGAGTATGTACGATGGTGCGAAGGCTGCAGTGCGTGTGGATGGTAAACTAAGTGAATTTTTCTCTTTGTTGGGTTGAAACAGGAATGTGTCATGTCTCCATGGTTGTTCAATCTGTACATGGATGGGGTAATAAAAGAGGTACAAGGTAGGGTAGTTGATGTTGGAGTGGCCCTGGTGAGAGAGGATAGTGTTTGGAAACTCCCTGTACTGTTGTTTGCAGATGATACTGTGTTGTTGAGTGAAGACGAAGGGGAGCTGCAAGGCTTGGTGGATGAGTTTGGGAGAGTGTGTAAGAAACGGAATCTAAAGGTGAATGTAGGGAAGAGTAAAGTGATGGTCTTTGAGAGAGGTGAGGTCAGTGAATGTACAGCGAGGTTGGATGGTGAGGAATTGGAAAATGTGTGTATGTTTAAGTACTTGGGTAGTGTGATGAGTAAGGATGGAGGTTTGGAGGGTGAAGTGCTTGAAAGGGTACAGCAGGGAAGAAAGGTTGCTGGTTCTTTGAAAGCAGTGATAAGAAACATGGAAGTGAGCATGGAAGTGAAAAAGTTACTACATGACGATATTGTGATACCAACTCTAACGTATGGAAGTGAAGCTTGGACGTTGTTGGAAGGACACAAGTCAAGAGTGAGAGCAGTGGAAATGAGTTATTTAAGAGAAGCCTGTGGAGTCACATGGAGAGACAGGCTGACAAATGAGGATATAAAGGAGCATTGTGGTGTGGATGTGGATGTGATAGGAAGCGTTATGAGGAACACACTGAGGTGGTTTGGCCATGTGGAGAGGATGGAGGGTGAAAGACTGACGAAGAGAGTGAATGTGAGTGAGGTGGAGGGGGGAAGAGGGAGGGGGAGGCCGAGGATGAGATGGAGGGATGGGGTGGAGAGGTATATGAGAGAGGGGGTGTGTGAGTTGGGAGCAGGGCAGTGAATTGGCAGGGGACAGGGTGACTTGGAGGCGATTTGTTTGTGGCCACCCCAAACGGGATTGAGGCTTCTGGCAACAGACAGATATATATATATATATATATATATATACATACATACATACAATAGAACCCCCATCAACCGGCACTAATGGGAATTTGAAAGTGCCGGTTAAGTATTTCTACCGGATGTATGAGAACTACTCCTGTGGGTAGGTTATTTAAGCATTTTTTGGCACCCTGCTGTATACCTAACACTCATGGCGCCGTCCTACCACGTATTTCTATCGAGTTGAATGTTTGTATCACCTTATACAGGTAAGCCCTTAATTCACGCGAGGGTTACGTTCCCAGACCCTTCGCGCATGTGGCAAATTCGCGTATATGTTCTGCCCTTGTGTGCACATAATTATGCATGTCTACTAAGTATATTACATCTGAATAATACTGTTTAAGCACTACATACACCTTATAAACTAGCATAAAGTATGAAAGACAACAAAAATGTAAGAAATTTAACACTGAAACCTGACAAGCACAGGCGTAGGTGGAGACACTTCAACAGTCTTGTGCACAAGCCCTCACTCCTCCCATATGCTACATTCTGTCTTCTTTATTGTCCAAACGGTTGACTCATTCACCCCAAAAATACGGTTCCAAGCCAGTTCACAGGCGTAGGTGGAGACACTTCAGCACAGTCTGGTACACTAGCCCTCACTGCCTCCCGTATGCTACGTTCTGCCTTCTTTATTGTAAGAACAGTTGACTCACCCCAAACACACGATTCCAAGACAATTCACCACGAAGTCAATTCACCATCAAAACATGGATGATTTCCTGTCATTTTATAAATATACTTATTATTGATTAATTAATACTTTAGTAACTAATTTCCAGGGGAATTTTATAACTCATATAAGTAAAAAACTAGTGTACTGTACTTGCTAAATAAACTGGTATGTAAGTAAATGACGGGGAATCGTCCTGACAGAGAATTGTCGCCAACATTCATCCATTAAGTTTGTCCAACACTTTAACTTTCTCTGTTAGCAACATCACTTTACTAGTCCGTTTTGGTGTGTTACCACATGCGTCACTAGCACTGTGCTTAGGCCTCATGTTGGCAGACAAGGCAAGCAATTACTGGAAGGCAGAAAAATAAGCCACAAATAACGATTCGCAAGTCAAGCATATTTCGACTGTCGGATTCAAACTGACTGTGTGGTGCGTGGTAGACCGACCTCCCACACACACACACACAGACACACAGACACACACACACATTTATGCAAACGGGCAGCAGGTAGGCATTTTTATATTTTATTTATTTCTCTTGTATATTAAAATTATTTATTTGAATACTATAATTTTATGTTTTAATTATTGTACGAAAAATTTGTGGGTAACCGAAATCGCGTGAAAAAAGTTCGCGTGAATTAAGGGCTTACCTGTATACCCAATATTTGTTGCTCAGATTCGGGTAAGTAACTATATTACAGTAATCCCTCTAATATCCGGACGCCCAATAACCGAACATCCCCACTAACCGAACCTTATCGTCCTGGGATCAAACATTCCCAAAATGGTCCGAAAATCCAAAAAAATTGGAAAAAAAATCGATTTTTTGCCGTCCGTAATTTGAACTTGCCGCGCGCGCCGCGTGAGAGCATTGTTTTGGTTCGTCATTCCTCCGACGTCCGATAGAGCGCCGCTGCATCCTCCCCACTTCCCGCCTGTCTCTTACCGCGACAAGACCTACGCTCTTCGTCATGGCTGCCCACGTGCTCGCTTTTGTGGTGGTGCCGTACTTGCTGCAAGGCCTCCTGCTGCTCTCTGCCCTACTCTTAGTGTGTGTGATGATGGCCCCGCCTCCTGAGAAAAGGAAGAGAGTGGTGTTGACTCTGGAGAAGAAACGGGAGATATTGGAGAAGGTTGATGCGGGTTGGTCTTCCTCTCGCATTCTCCGCGAGTTCAACCTGGCCCGGTCGACTTTGTTTGATATCAAGCGTTCCCGAGACAAGCTCATGCAGTACACGGCTGACTTCTCGTCGAGAAGCAAACGCAACGTGGAGAGGAAGGTTATGTTTACTCCCAAGTATGCAGAGATCGACCGCTCCACGTTGATTTGGTATCGACAGCAACATGCAGCTGGTGTGATGGTGCAGTGGAACGGAGCTGAAGGCTGCTGCTGAGAAGTTTGCAAGGCTTCACGACGCCCTAGACTTCAAGGCATCCGAGGGTTGGCTCTTCGCGTTCAAGTTGCGACATGGCCTTACTAACCGTAAAGCACATGGCGAAGCATTGGACGCTAACGAGGATGGAGTGGACGAGTTTCGGCACAAGGTGAAAGGCTTGATCGACAGGGAGGGCCTCACTCTCGGTCAAGTCTATAACGCTGACGAAACTGGCCTATTCTATCGCTCGGTGCCAACGAACACTCTCGCCGATGAGACGGAGAAGCGTGTACCTGGCCGCAAGCTTTCTAAGGAACGGATATCTGCTTTGTGTTGTGCCAATGCTAACGGCATGCACCGGCTTAAGCCCGTTATTGTTGGCCGTGCAAAGCAGCCTCGGTGCCTTCGTGGGGTGATGGATGTCCTTCCTGTCGTATGGTACCATTCTTTGAAAGCATGGTTCACAGCTGTGATTTTCAAAGACTGGTTTCACCATCACTTCGTCCAAGGAGGTCATACATTACCAGACGAGACACTGGGAATTCCTCGCGACCAGGTAAAGGCTCTCCTTCTCCTCGACAATGCACCTGCCCACCCGTGCGACAAGGACTTGGTTGCTGAGAATGGCCGTATTAGGTGCATGTTTCTGCCACCTAATACGACTGCTCTCATTCAACCAATGGACCAAGGAGTGATCGTGGCAACAAAGCGCCTGTACCGTCGGAAGTTCCTGGACGAGGTGATGGTGGTTCTCGAGGACGAGGACGAGCGCAGGGAAGGACGTGACACTCGAGGCAAGCGGACTTTGGAAAACCTTCGCCGCTACAACATCAAGTCTGCGCTGTACAACTGGGCTAGTGCATGGAAGGAAGTCCCTGTGAAAACTCTTGAAAATGGTTGGTCTCGTCTGCTTCTCGGAACAGATGTGGAGTACGATTTCCTAGGGTTTGACGTGGATGACTTCCATGCACGGCTACGTACGTACGGCGACGATGTTGATGTGGACGATGTTCGTGAGTGGTTGGACGACGACGAGGGCGATCCTGGGTATCAGACGTTGTCTGATATCGAGATCGCGTCTTCGGTTGCTGGTGTCAGTCCCGAACTTGAAGATTCCGACGACGAAGGCGATGATGATGCAGACTCCGCCCAGCAGGACACTACTCCAGCCATCCCCAAGCTGAGCGCACTCTGGGAACATCGAGAGTTCGTCCTAGACTACCTGGAACACCCGGACTGCGACAGGGAGATGGGGCCCTTGGGACTCGTGGAGGAAGTGCGTGCTTTCCGGCAGCGCATCATCAATCGCCAGAATCGTCGGTCCTTGCGTCAGTCAACGATTGACAGTTTTTTCTGGCCCGTGACCCCGCTGTGCCAAGCCCTGGTTCCACTCCGTTGCCTCCCCAAGACAGGCCCTCATGCTCCGAGCCACAGCCCAGCACATCAGCTACAGTGGAGTCACCGCTCGACGTGAGTTTGCGGCTGTCTTCAGAGTCTTCTGTAGTCGGTACGCCATCACCACTACCCACCGATGCACCCCTTGGACGCCTGCCAGTGATACTCTCGGGCTCTGACAGTGAATAAACAGCAAGAACTTCTCCACTAGACCACACGGGAATTTTGAGTGTTGTGCAGTGAAAAAAACGGTGTGTTGTGTTAAGGTTTTCAAGTTGGGAGAAAAGACTAAGTAGAAAAGAAATTTAACGTAACTAACCTTCTTTGTTTGGGCTTTGGAAACTTAAAAAAACTTGGGAAAAGTTAATGTGCAACACTTAAATTTAATGGAACATTATTTGGACTAAAGTGAACACTGTGAAAAGAACGGACTTCTTTGTGTTAGTGACTAAGTTCAGTGCAAGACTTCAGGAAGAGTGTAGTGCAAGTGCTTCAGGAAATCGTTCTTACTGTCAGAGTCCGAGAGGAGGCGGTTATTCATCGAGGTGGCCAGGGACTTGCTGTAAGTAGCCAAAATGTTTCATGTTGTACTATTTTCCATACTATATTTACCAGAATGTTTCATATTGTATTTTTTCCCATACTATACTTACCAGAAAGTGTCATACTGTACTTCTTTCCATACTAAACTTACCTCATGCATGTGCAGTAGGAATGTGTTTTTCAGAGTTCGGTTAGGTTCGGTTAGGTTAGGTTCGGTTAGAGTCCATAAGTACCAGAATGTTTATTAATGTATGAACATACTTCTAAACCCACATTTTATGTGTCTATTGCATTTATTTCAGTCATTTATGTGCCTTATTGGTGTGATTTGGGTGTTAAATAGGTGCTATGCATGTCCGGAGGGAGTTGTATAGGTGTTTCTCTGTGTTAGGGTCCGTAAGTACAAGTCCATAAGCTGGGGCCCAATATCCGGACAAAACCAATATCCGAACCTACCGATGGCTCTATTGATCCGGATATTGGAGTGGTTACTGTATTTCATTATTCTTAGCTTTGAGAAAAGTCATTAACCTCTTATCAAAAGGTAGGTCTGGAATAAATAAATGTTCACATGCTGCAGCACACTATTTATTTAAAGTAATAAATGAAAGAATTCACAGACATGGCTCATAAAATACTGTATATTTATGAAGCTTAAACACACGTTGTCCGATTGTTGCCAGGCGAATGCATGTTTTTCCGTGCTAATGACTCATAAACATTTATTTCTTAATTATCCCTGCTGGCTGGAACACACGTTGTCTGAATGTGTCAGGAGTACCGTAATAAAATACGGAAGGACCTCTGCTGGCTGGAACACACATTCAAATGTTGTCAGGAGCAGGTTATGCAATTTTTGTGAGTGACTGTCGTCCGTCTCCCTGCACCCATGCTCATTCCTAAGAAGCCCGTGGAATGAAAACTTTAATTAAGCATTCCACTTTGCAGTTGATATCCCACCTCATACTGAGAATTTTCAAACACAGTCATATGCTGGCTGAACTACAAAACCAATACGTTAAGATAAATGATGTTTTTGTTGGCAAGTGACTTCGGTAACTTAAGCTGGCGGGAGCAAGTGACTAGGGAAACAATGTGTTAGTCTAATCTTTTTTTGAGCAAGAAATCTGGTAAGAAGAACGATAATATATAATGCAACTCCGCAGCCTACTGATAAAATATTGTGTAAGTACTCACTCATCCTTACGAACATTGTTAGAGTCGAAGGACAGCTGAATGGTCATCCTCCACATCCACAGGTGATGTGGGTGGCACTGGTTCTGGCTGCCGCGGCAGTTTTGATGACTGCTGTGCAGCTTTCTAGAACATCGTTCTAAGGTCACTTTGTTTAATTTTCTTGCACCTCACAGTAATCATCTGGTTATTCAGTTGGTGCAGAAACATTATGGATTGTGAGGAAAAAAATGGTTTCGTCTTGGCAAACTTGATGACGGTGTTCAGTGCATTTATTCCCTCACTCCATGAAACTTTAGTCTCTTCAGGCTCTTCCTCGTCACTTTCTTGGTCCTTGGTGTTTTCTTTTCCACTGTTCATCACTACATCTCTTATTTGCTTGGTGCTGAAATTATGGGTGACAGGAATATTTTCATCAACTTTCAACCACTCCCTAAATTCTTTCTGGGGAACAATGGCCTGCCAAGTCGCATACCTCCTGCTGAAGATCCTCACTCGATGTTTTTTCGGTCAGAAAGCCCTCAAATTGTTCGTCGTCGTCAGAGCTTTCTGATTCAATAATAACCCTAGGCCACATTTTGCGCCAACACCTACTGAGGGTTTGTTTCTTCACATTTTTCCACGCGACTGCCAGAGTGTAAATAGCTTCTCTTAAGTTAAACTCCTTTTGAAACTCACCAATTTTCCCATCAGCATTTAGGACTTTACGCATAAAGTCCCGCTTGTACAACACCTTGATGTTTTGAATGACACCCTGGTCCATGGGTTGAACAAGGCTGGTAATATTGGGTGGCATGAACACTGCAAAAATGTTACCATTTACAAGCTGATCAGCTGGGGGATGCGCTCGGCAGTTATCAAGCACAAGCACCACTTTACTGTCCTCTGGCTTACCAGTTTTCTTAAGATGGTTCTTAACACTTGTAACAAACACGTGGTGAAACCACCAAAGAAAAATTTCACAGTCCATCCAGGCATTATTCTGTGCTTTGTAATAAACTGGCAAATCAGATAACCCTTTAAAACACCGTGGCTTGCTGTACTTGCCAATAACCAGCAGCTTGAGTTTGTGTGTACGCGCCGCATTTGCACAGGCAAGCACAGTCACTCTATCCTTATTTTGTTTGAATCCATGTGCAACTTTCTCATGGCCACATGCAAGAGTTGATGTTGGTAAGCATCGCCACATCAGCCCAGTTTCATCGGCGTTATATATTAGCTCTGCAGTCAATCCGTATTCAGAAACAAGAGCACTAAATTTGCTTAAAAATTCGTCTGCAGAGACTGTGTCGGCAGACTTCTGTTCCCCCGAGATATCCAGCTGCCTTATTCCGTGACGAATTTTGAAGCGACTTAACCAACTGCTTGAAAAGACACACTTCTCTTCTGTGTTCATTTTTTCATGAAATTCTTTTGCTTTTTCAATCAACAGAGGACCCGAAATGCACGCGCCCTCAGACCTCATTGTCTGGAACCACTCATACAAAGCACGATCGAGGTCCTCTAACTTTGCTGTGCGCAGTGTTCGTCGCTTTTCAGTGCCATCAGATGTTTCAGTTTTCATGAAAAATTCTTTCAGTTTTTGCGACTGTGCTTTGATATCATAAACGGTGGCTGAACCGATGTTGTACTCTTTCATCAACACACTGCATTTCACACCACTTTCAATTTTCTTACATATCTCTAGTTTCTGTTTTAGAGTTAACACCACCCTTTTTCTCTTGTTAGAATTGTCCTTAGGCATTGCTGGATGATTTTGTGATAGACTTTTCTTGTAAAAGCAGCACAAAACACGGAGATAGTAGCAGAGCGGCAGCAGTGACCTACTCAGCTCGGTGACAGTGCAGACAAAGGTCGCGCCGCTTTGTACTGTACAAGGTCATCCACGTGTGGGGCCATCCACCTAGCGCAACCTAGAACCACCTACCCAGCACAGACAGAACCATCAACCCGGTGCGGCCATAGAAGCGCGCAAAATTCAAATTTATTTAATTTTTTCACGTCATTTTTATACACTCTGAATTTGCTGTTTTTTTTAAAACTGCTGGTTTTTTAACTTCCAGATGATTGGGGTTCTACTGTATATCTACAGTATATATATATATATATATATATATATATATATATATATATACTGTATGTATATATATATATACAGTATATATACATATATATAGTACCCTCGCATCCAACACGGTAATATTGTCATGCATGGGTCACGTGTTGGACCAAAAACGTGTTGGACTGACAATAGAGCTTATGGGGAAAAATGAATTATGTCAGCAACCCTAGGAAAAGTCACCTTAAATACCTACCATATACCTATACATATATTGGTACTATTGTAATTATAATAAATGGTACTGTGCTATGAATGATAACTAACCTTTTAGGATAGTGTTGGTGGGCTTGCTGGGAATGGAAGGTGGTATCCAAGGCTGTAGGTAGTCCTACTGGGTCCCCAGAGGATGGCTACTGGTGTCACTAGCGGGTAGTGGCTGTTGCTCCTCCTCAACCTTCCTCATAAATCCTTCGAAATCAAACCTCCCTCATAAACCCTTCGAAATCACACTCAGAATCACTGTCTTTGTCCACAGCCATGGAAGGTCCTGCTTCTGCCTGTCCTAGCACTCTGTAATGTAATCCTCGGCAAAGTGCATGCTTCTCACACTGTTGCCAGAGCCCCGTCTCGTGACTGTGGAAAGTGATCGCTGTCGCTGACTCGGTAGAGAATAAGGAGAAGCAACTTTGTTTATAAACTGGTACGCACGCCGATGAGAAGGGTTTCAAAACGATTGATATTTATTCTAAAATATTACTGTAATATGTATTCAGTGTCAGGCTAAGTGTTCAATGCTGTAGTACGATACATTCTCCGTCGAGTCGCCTGGGTTTTGGTCACACTGTTTTCCCCATCGTATGTTCGGCAGGAATCCATCCAGATGAATTCCAAATGCCCGTGGTATCGTCGGCAATTTTACCACGTTACCGTTCCGATTTACCATCGTATCCTCGGCAAACCTGGTATGAAGTGCCATGTGATAGCCTTCGGCTGCCAGGATCTTGTCTTAAGTTTTTTATTATGATCATATTGGCTTCATTCATGTCGTAGGTCTTGGCAGTGTCAACTTTCTTCTCCCCTTTCTTCTTCCTCTCGATGCTTTCTAGCTTGGTGGCCTGAGGGAGGTGCCGACGCTTCTTGGGGTTCTCAGAAGGCTTCCTAGGCATCGTGAGCAGGGTAAAATGCAGTAACAAGGGCAGAAAATGCAGCAAGAAAAAAGCACCTTCCAATGCAATTATGCGACTGAGTGGCTTTGTGGCGGGAGAAATTTAAACAAAACATCACGTGACAGCAGAAGCGTTTTTAATTGGGCGGCATCACGATCACGTCACGATAGCGGGCGGGGAAGGCTACTTGATCAGAAGTTTTTCATTGGCTATCATCATCATGGGAATGTCCAGTATGGCCGTGTTGGACTGGGGGTGATCGTGCTAGAGTGAACTCTGTGGATTTGGCCCACTTCTCGGAGCTCTGCGCGTGTTATGCTAACACACTCGTGTTGCAGTAATTAAATCGTATTAAATAATACTAATTAATTGCTCACCGTGCTAGACTAACGCGTGCTGGACGCGAGGGTACTGTATATATATATATATATATATATATATATATATGTATATATATACAGCATATATTTTGTGATGAAGAAGGGACCAAAGGCAACAAGCCTGCAAAACTGTTCCTTCCAAGAGAAAAACAAAATACAAGAGAGAGCCAAATTCAAGAGATCATTTCGAGATGCCTGGACACACTGCGTTTGAAAGGCTGGAGATCATAGAAAGCAGGAAATTCACACAGAGGGAGACAGTTCCAGAGTTGACCTGTTGCACAAATGAAGGACTGGGAGAAACGGTCAACTCTTGCACTAGAGAGTTGGACAGAAAATGGAAGAGAGTTTGCTGCTAGACGGGTGCTACGTGCCCGTTGTAGAGGTGGAGGAATGCATGCAGACAGTTCAGAGGAGCAGTGACCATTGAAGTAGTGAGAGAAAAGAGATAAAGATGCTAAAGTGCGGCGAAGAGACAGAGGTTGAAGGGAGTCAGTAAGAGGAGGAGATATACAGTATATATCCTTCTTTCATTCCATCCTCTTCTGTCTTTCTTTCCTTCATTCTTTCCTTGTCCTTCTGCCTACAGGTGACTTCACATTCCCTCTCCTGTCTTTCTTTCCTTCATTCTTTCCTCTTCCTTCAGCCTGTGGGTGACTCTATACTGAGTGACAAGCCAAATGGTTTCCTGTTCACCAGGAATCCATTTACTATGCTGGGTGGTAGCCATATAACTAAATTTGGGCACCTGGTGGTTTAGTGGGTAATTATGGTGCTCCAATCGGATTGAGCCAGTTAAGGTTTATATCCAAGGGGTAGTTGAGGTTTATTGCTCACATAATGCCACTCAAGGATGAGTGAGGCTTGTCACTCTCATCTTAAATGTCAAGACCAACTTGCCTATCCCCGTGCTCCTACGCTTCTCGTGGAAAAGCATAGGATTGGATTATGGATGGATGGGTATACAGTAAAATCCATTAATCCGAACGGTAGTGGACCGAGAATCATTGGGATTTCAGATTTTTCGGATTTTTGGGTGGGACCCCTATGGCACTTAATTTCATGTTTAAACTGAAATATTACCAAATGGATCACTTTTCATTTATTCATAATACGATATGGCACATATTAACATTATTTTATGTATTAAACAAATTTTTTACTTAATAATGTACAGTATTACCGAAGACACGAACTGTAATTGGTAATTTGAGAGATGTTATGGGTAGTTTAACTCACCAGTAATGCGTAGTATTGAAAACAACAGTTGTAAGCAGGTAAATCCACTTAGAGAGAGTAAGTCCAGGGTTAATAATAATAATATGCACGTATTGTAAAAGCACAAAAACTTAATATGTATTACTGTTGAAAATTCCTTAAACCTACAGTACCAATCCAAAATGGTCAGTTGTTTACGAGGAGTTGCCAATCCATGCATTACCTGATCCATGACCACACCGCTTGGCACTTCAGTGCATTTGGCGCCCAGTTTGAATTTTGATTTTTTTTTTTTACCTTTGGAGTTTTTGTCACCTATCTTCAAAAATTCGGATTATTGGGATTTTCGGATTATCGGTGTTCAGATTAATGGACTTTTACTGTATATATATATATAAACTTTACCCTCGATTTGCTGGACTAAAAGGGGGGGAGACCAGTCCGGGAAAGGCAAAAGTCCGGCCCCACATAACATTCCCCGGACTATTACCATACTTTGTCCAAATTCTCCAATATTGTCCGGCAATTATTCCGATAATCTGGAGCATTCTGGCTGCCTGTACCAACATAATTAACATACACAGTGCATAAAATAGTAACACTGATGCAGTATCAATAATAATAACTGACACAATACCTGTATTTTGCTAGCTACAACCCTAAGAATGGTTGTTTAGACAGTTGTTGACAAGATTGTGGAGGGTATGATAGAAGAAGATCAGAAAGCTGAGGAAAAACAGGAAAATGAGCAAGGAATGGAGCACCACAAGGTCAGCCAACCACTAATCAGCTGACCGAGATACAAACATGCAATCTTGGACCGAATCAGAATTTTAATTGGAAAATATTTCAATCTTGATCACCATATAGGTTTACCACCTAATTATTTGAAATTCAGTCAAAAGTTTGTGCTTAATTTAATTATTAATAGAAAATCAGGATTCAGAGTAAAAATTTCTTAAAGTTAGCGGTAGTGTTTTGCCTCTAGCCCAACGTCTCACCTTGATGTACTTTTGTTTTGGATAAATATCAATTTACAATGCAGGTACATTTTTTTGTACTCAAAATAAATATTTATGCAAAACAGCTGTCAAGGTGTGCTGATGATCTGAAGGAGAAATACCTGCCAACATTGGCCAACCACTCATCAGCTGACCGAGATATAAACACACAATCTGAAGGGGAAATATCTGCTAACATTCGTGCATTTTAGCTCTGAAACCTATTTTTTAAATTGTTATATTAAGTAAAATTTTTAAGGTAGATTTCAGATAATTAGGTGTGTATAAGCCACTGTGGCGAAAAAAATTAAAATATTTTCCAGTGAAAAGTGCTGATTTGGTATTTAGTCACATTTTTTCTCCCTACATGTCAAGTGGGGTTGGTGGAGGATTAGTACCCCTCCCTGTAAAAACAATTAACTCTAAGCCCTTGGCCACCCCGTTTGGGATACATGGCGTCTGGCAATGAATGAATGATGAGTTGGGTGAGCTAAGTGAGTAAGAATGTATCTCATTGACTTCATCCGTAAGAAAGTACAGTATATATTTTTTATTACCTGTGAATTTTATTGTGTCCAAGCCTCCTTTAAACTTTACTGTGTTATGCAATAAACTATTTATAGTGGCATTTGAGAAAGGTAAGAGGCAAATGGGATATTGCCATGAGTTAGGAGCTGGTGGCATGAAGCAGGTTGGTGGCCAAGATGCACATGTATGAAAATAATTTCTCACGTGTGTTACAAATGGCCTTTATCGAGTCAGCCTTGCTAAAATTATACTGTGTTGTGCAGCAGACTGCTTATAGTTTTATATGAGAGAATAATGGCTGGACTTTTGTTGGGATTCCCGGACTTGTATGGGCATTTGTCTGGCATTTGATATTATTGTCCAGCCTCAGTTCATGTCGGGGAAATCCAAAATCCGGGAAACAGGGGTCCGCCAAATCGAGGGTCGAGTGTATATCTATATCTATACATACATATATATATATATATATATATATATATATATATACAGTGCTCATCAGAAGTATCGAGTGCCTATGGCCGGGTGTTCAATACTTATGGCCAAAAAAGAATCACCTGTTTTTGGTAGTAAAAATTGAGCCAGAAGTTTGCGGCGCTAGTATGACGTTATTGTACCCTGAGGCCTTCGTATGTGCTGGTTGGTTCCCGCCTCAGTTGCCTACGGGCTGCCTGAGAGAGACGAACTCCGCCGCGTCTCCCTCTCTTTTTGCGCCATTTTTTACCGAGTGTCCCGCAGTGTTTTGGCTTTCCCCACTTTGTTATGGCACCTACCCGTGAACTATCGAGTGAAATCATATCCTAGATCATTGCTCTAAAGGAGGCAGGCCATCAAACGAAGGAAATTAGTGAATTGGTTGGTGTGGCTCGATCGACAGTGCATAGGTGGTGCATGCGTTTTCGAGTGGAAAACAGTGGTGACGTTCCCACAAATAAACCGCGGTCTGGTAGGCCTAGGAAAACATCCCCAAGGTCTGTTAATGTTTTAAAACGTGCAGTGGAGTCTAATCCTTGTGTGAGTGCAAAGAAAATAAAGGAGAGCAACCCGGAAGTGTTTGGTGAGGTTTCTGTGCGCACAGTCTCTCGAAGGGTCCATGAACTTGGTTACACAAGTCACAGGCCTGTGAGAAAACCTCTTCTCACTCGTTACCAGCGACTTCATAGGCTTGCCTTTGCTAACAAATACCTTAACTGGGGTGAGGAGCAATGGTTGTCAGTGTTGAGGTCTGATGAGGCAACGTTTAGTGTTACCTGTAACAGAGGAGCATGTGTGTACCAGCACAAAGGTAGTGACCCACTTGACCCACGGTACGTTGGAAGCACAGTTAAACATCCTGATTCACTCATGGTATGGGGTTGTTATTCTGGTAAAGGTTTGGGGAAGCTTGTGGGAAGCTTGTTGTGCTTCCCAAGAACTGCAGAGTGAATCAGGATGTTTATCTGGAGCTTCTGTGTGATCATTTACCTGAGCCCTTTGAGCTAACAGGTGCACGAGTGTTTCAGCAGGACGGTGCACCTGCTCATAAGGCCAAATCGGTCACCAATTGGCTTCGTGACTGCAAGGTATCATTCATGAAAGACTGGCCAGGAAATAGCCCAGACCTCAACCTGATTGAAAACCTCTGGTACCTCGTAAAGAAGAATCTCCAAGGGAAGGACGTGAGCTCTCTGCCTAAGCTGGAAGCCGCCATTCGTGACTCCTGAGACAAAATACCCCTCCAGCACCTCAGGAACCTCGCCCTTTCACTTCCAAGACGTCTCAGGTCCGTGAAGAAGTGTAAAGGATACCCTACGAAGCATTAAAGGTAAATAAAATGCATTATTTATATGTTTTTTCAATGTTGAAAGGTTTGTTTCGTAGGAGGGACGCAGGGCGCTCGATACTTCTGAGGAGCACTACATATATATATATATATATATATATATATATATATACCATATACAGTAAGAGTCTTGTAATGCGAATTGCAGGGGACCAAGGGTCTTTCGGACTATTGTTTTTTTCAGACTATTGGGAGAGCTCTTTGAAAACAGTAGAAATATGTACATGATCATTAAATAAGCACTTAAATTGATATGGGCTATTGTATTATTCACTGGGATAGTTGCAGGCAGGTACATCCAAATCCAAGAGCAAATCCAAACCATATAAATCCTTAGATGAAGCCCAGAAAAATGTGAAAATAGTCGAGAAAAATTAGAAAAATTTTGCCTTGACGAGTTTGAAGTATTGGAATTTTCTGATCGTCAGTGGCCAGATTGGAGGACTTTTACTCTCTCTCTGTCTCTCTGTGTCTCTCTCTCTCTCTCTCTCAACAGTAATCCTTCCACTTTCCGATGTAATAGAGCCAAATTCTTGTCTGGAAAGTGGTCCCGTCCGGAAAGTGGGCCCTAGCCTCCTGGACTTGTACTTATGGACCCTAACCTACCCTGACTTAGAAAAACACCTGTACAACTCCCTGCTGGACATGCATTGCACCTATGTAAGACTCTAATCACACCAATAAGGGACATAAAAGACTGAAATAAATGCAAAAGAACCAGAGAATGAGGTTTTAGAGGTGAGTTTATACAATATTAAACATTCTGGGTACTTACAACAAGTCCCTGGCTCTTGGACTGGTACTTAAGGATCCTAACCCAGCCTAACTTTGAAAGCCACCTAAATAACTCCCTACCGGACATGCATAGTACATACTTAAACCTGTTTAAGACCCTGTTCACACCAATAATGGACATGAAGCATGAAATAAATGAAAAGGAAGCCTGGGTACTTACAGCACGTCTGTGGCTGCCTTATCTGGCTGTGGCAGTGGTGAAAATGCTCTTGAATCACGTACAGTAATCCAGTGTTGTGCTGCACTTACAGTAATTCTTTGCACTGTGAGTTATAATTGTTTAACACTGCACATTGTTAATTGCATCACACCAGTTTCAACCGCCAGTGTGCACTCCACAGTTAATCCTTTGCACTCTAAATTCTAATTTCTTAACACAGCACGACACTGTAAATTCCCGTGTGGTCTAGTGGCGAGGTATAGAAGTTTATTCACTGTTTATTCACAAAAAATGAGCACATGTGGCTTCCATTACGATAAGCATCTGCTCTCAATCGGAGTTAGGCTGTGACTGTTGATGATGGGGTAACAGAATTGCCAGATCACAACGGCCACATTACCAAACTCCTCAATTTTCATTACCAAATTCGTAAAGCTAGCATTTACCGGTATTCTTCACTAATTATATATACAAGTGGAAATTCATGTAATCACTCTTCTTATAATTAACAGCATCTTGATTATATTCACGCTATGTAGGGTAGCAGATTAATCAGAGAGAGCAAACAATCCACCATCTCCATCCTGTGTATCCCCACACATGTGAAAAATCCATTTGGTATTGCATTATTCTGATTCATTACCGAACAAATTTTTCATTACCAAATTGGCCCACATTTGGTAATGAAAAATACCAAATGGCAATCCTGACAGGGGAGGCGGAAGGGGGGAGGAAGGAAGGGGTGAAGGGTCCATGGTATAACAGCTATTCGGCTCCGCGTGACAATTTCAAATTATGGGCAGGAAAAAATCGGATTTGGGGGGGATTTTTTTTTTGAAGGTCCAGGCCCACAATGTCTGGTAAGTGGGGTGTCCGGAAAGTGGGCGTCCAGAAAGTACAGGGATTACTGTGTATATATATATATATATATATATATATATATATATACACCCACACAGAAAGCTGTGCCATGGTATTCCAGTTTACCTGTTTACGTATGCTGTAGAACTTCAACATTCAGAAACTGACAGAATTGGGAGTATTTTCAGTTCAGAACTCAGCACAGTTTGTAGCACCCCGTAGAGTCATGGTTGTTGTATATGTAACTGCTACCCATGATCTCCTAGGATGACGAGGCAGCGCTGGCAACTGCTTCAGACTTCCCTGCACTGATCCTGTCTCTGCTGGTGTGTGAGAAGAGGATCCTCAGGGACGCCGCCACCTACCTAGCCTCACGCCTCCCCAAGTGAACACTCTTCCTACTCATCCTTTTTTCTTACATACTATCTGCACCTTAACCTTACCATTCTATCTATGCAGTGTTTAGTCCTACACTGCTTTACATATTTCTCCTATACTATTCCAGTGGCACACATAAAATTCAGAGCTGCCCTGTCTTACCCTTTTGTATCTGAACTTACAATTTGCCTTTTATGTCTTGCTTTACCTTTATGCTAATAACATCTTTTTCAGATTATTATACTCATTTTAGGAGGGACCTCTAAAGCTGTGTTCACACTAAGTTCTTGCTGGCACCAGCAGTTGTGAGCAGGATGTCTGCATCACTGTAGCCAATAGTAGTTTCCTCACACACCCTCCTGCATCTGTTGTGAATGCAGCCTAAAATTGAAGGATCTAGCCTAACTTACCTTACCCTGACCGGATATTATTTCCCTCCGCCCCTCAGCTTGTCCCTTTCATGCGTCAATACTGCTTCAGAATGATCGGGATGGGATAGCTGATATTCACAAGAGCTTTATTGAATTTGTTAACTGGACAAAAGTTGGTATAGTATTTTAGTATGTTTTTGTTGTGAGTGTGTTAATTTTATATTAGTGTGATTAAATTATTAAATTCTTAAGTTTTATATCCTGACAGTCTTAAATACACATGACATACAGTATTTCATAATATTAGAACAGTTACCAGTAATTATTATAATTTTTTTTTTTTTTTTATACTGACAGGCTTTGTTTCTTGAGACTGATTTCATGATAATATAGATATTGATTGGTGCTACTTATGTTGCATTATGTTCCTGTACACTCGACCTCCATGTTTACAGAGATACTCTGTGTGTGTGAAAGAGCATGATAAACTTGTTTTCATGGCAGGGAATAACTTAGGGAAGAACAGAATAGCAGGAATGGTCTGTGAGATCTTACCCTAAAATGCGTAGTGGTTCTTCTGACACCATTTTTTCAGCACCTTATTACAGTGTATGTGACAGAATAATTACAGCCTTTATGATACTACGTCATATGAGTTTCACAATCCTTTCTTTTTTTTAATCTGTTTTATATGAGTATCTGCAATTCAAGCAGGCCTCCAATAACACATCCCACTCGTATAACGGGACCCACTTGTACATACGTGATTGTGCATTCGTTGTTGGTGGCTAAGTAGTTTCATTAGTAAGATTGCTGCCCACAACTGTACCATGTATGAATATTATTAAGTTAACGTTGTGGGCAGCAGTCTAACTAATGAAACTACTTACGCGCCAACAATGAATGTAAGATTACATATGTACAGGCGGGTCCTGTTATATGAGTGGGATGTGTTAATGAAGGACCGCACAGATAGCAGATACTCTTAACGGATCAATAAACAAAAAGAAAAAAAAAAAGAAAAGAAAGGATCATGAAACTCGTATAAGAGAGTACTGTATATAACTTATGGGAAAAATAGGGTCAGGTTAACTAACTCTGCTGGTGTCACTGAATTTGGTTCAAAATTGCCCATTCTTGTATCATCATTTTCTCGTATGGCTGATGCCCGTATAATGGAACCCATCTGTGTATAGACAGCAACAGCCACTCACTTAAGGTAGTCAGTTTCGGTGGGTAAATAGAATGGTTTAACTTGTTGACTCAGCTGTGAAGTCCAGCGCTTCCATCAGCTCTTCCAGATATAGTACAGTACAGCCTCCCAGATCTGAACATCCAGTTTCCAAAATCCTCCACTTTCTGCAATATATTTTCATGCAGGAGGTGGTGATGCCATCTGTCCTTAACCTCTCTGTGGCCACCAGCGTCGAATGACATCTAGCCGATAAATGGCCACAATGGAGGAGTGCATGGGGGATGTGCGTATGGTCTAAGGAATGCAGAAGGGGAAAGGATACTCGAGTTTGGGGAGGCAACGGACATGATTGTGTGCAACACATATTTTAGGAAAAGAGACAGTAGGTTAATTACATATGAGTCTGGGGGAAATAGCAGTCAGATAGATTATTTTCTGGTTAGGAGGGCCGATAGGAGGTTAGTGAGGGATGTTAAAGTTATAGGAAGTGAGGAGTGTGTGCAGCAGCACAAACTATTGATTTGTGATATGGTGCTTAAAGAACAAATGATGAAAAAGAGGACTTATGTACCTAGAAGGAAAATATGGAAGCTGAAAAACCAAGTAGTAAGGGATGCCTTCTGTAGCGAGTTGAGGAGGGTGGTGGCTGAACAGGGAGCTGTAGACAGAGGCGTTAATGAACAGTACAGAGCCCTCAAGAACAATTTCTTGAGAGTTACTGATGTAACATGCAGTTGGACAAGAGGACCACCAAGACATAAAGTAACTTGGTGGTGGGATGAGGGTGTAGAAGCTGCAGTTAAGGAGAAAAGAAGGTTCTTCCGGGAATGGAGGAAGGGTGGTAGCAAAGAGGAATATTTGGCTGCCAAGCATAGGGCTAGAAGAGAGTTATACAGGGCAAAGTCTGAGTCACAGAGACTATTACTTGATAACCTAAATCATGGGGAAAGGAAAAATATGATATTTAGGGTGGCAGGACAAGTGAAGAGGGATAATCGGGATATTATAGGTGAGCAGTGTGTGAAGAATGATGAAGGAAGGGTAGTGGTGAACAGTGAGGATATTAAAGATGCATGGAGAGAGCATTATAACCGGTTGTTGAATGAGGAGTTTGACTGGGACAGGGAAGGTTTGGAGCCAGCAGATCCAGTGTCTGGCCCTTGGCCTTTGATACTGCTACTGTGAGTGAGGCAATAGTCAGGATGATGGTGGGGAAGGCAGCAGGTGTGTCTGGATTGACTGCCGAAATGTTGAAGGCCTCAGGCGATATAGGGGTGAGTTTAGTCACTGACCTGATAATTAGGATTACTTATGAGTGTGTTGTCCCAGATGATTGGCTGAAGAGTGTAATTGTAAATGTGTATAAAGGGAAGGGTGATACCCAGGAAAGAGGAAATTATAGAGGTATAAAGCTTTTAGATCAGATAATGAAGGTAATGGAGAGAGTTTTAGAAGGTATGATTAGAGAAAGAGTGAATATTGATGAGATGCAGTTTGGGTTTATGCCAGGTAAGGGGACCACTGATGCTATATTCATTGTTTGACAGCTTCAGGAAAAATATATTGGTAGGAGAAGGGATCTTTATTTTTTTTTGGCTGATTTGGAAAAGGCCTTTGACAGAGTCCCTAGAGAGGTGGTGAAGTGGGCAATGAGAAAGCTTGGCTTGGAGGAGTGGCTGGTTAGGGTGGTTATGGCTGTGTATGTGGGTGCTCACACCCAGGTAAGAGTGAATGGAGATTTGAGTGATGAGTTTTCCGTGAATGTTGGTGTGCATCAGGGGTCAGTCTTGAGTCCCATGTTGTTTATCATGGTACTTGAAGCCCTTTCACGTGGCTTTAGAAACGGACTCCCATGGGAGTTGTTGTATGCTGATGATTTGGTGTTGATTGCAGAGAACGAAAGGGAGGCGGAGGAAAGGTTTAGGAAGTGGAGAGATGGTATGGGGCACAAGGGTTTAAGGGTAAATGCAGATAAAACAAAAGTGATGATATGTAGGGTTGGTGGCGGTACTGTCAAAGATGAGGGAGAGTGGCCATGTGCAGTTTGCCACAAGGGCGTGGGAAGTAATTCCATCTTGTGCGGTGAGTGTGATAAATGGGTGCATAAGAGATGTAGTGGTATCAGAGGTAGACTGCGAGATAATGCTGATCTTATGTGTACGGCGTGTCAGGGTGAGCAGGTGGAGATTGTCAGACGTGAAAGGATTGAACTTGCTGGTGAATCTCTTGAGTGTGTGGAAGAGTTTTGTTATTTGGGAGACATGTTGTGTGCTGGAGGTAGGGCTGGAGCTAGCTCTGTGGCTAGGGTGAGAAGTGGTTGGAAGAAGTTCAGGGAGCTCTTGCCTCTCCTGACATTGAGAGGACTCTCCCTACGTGCTAAGGGGTTTTTGTATGCAACATGTGTTAGGAGTGTAATGCTGTATGGTAGTGAGACCTGGGCAGTGAAGGAGGAAGATATTCGCCGGCTCAGACGTACAGAAATGACAATGATTAGGTGGATGTGCAGTGCGTCCAAGGCCTGGAGGGGCTGGGTTTACGATGGAAGAGTTGAGAGGGAGGATGGGACTGGTGTGTATTGGTGTTGTGATGAGGAGAGGTAGATTGAGATGGCTTGGACATGTGGAGAGGAAAAGTGTTAATATTGGGGGTGGGGTTATGAGGGATAGACCGAGAAAGACATGGGACGAGGTCATTAAGTGTGACCTCAGGGTTAAGGGACTGAACAGGGAGGCTGCAATGTATCGTGTAGCATGGAGAGCCACCATTAGGTGACCAAGGCCAACACATGCAAGCATGTTGGAGCCTTTAAAAACGAAAACGAAAACGAGGTGTGGTTTGAGCGTGGCCTATAAACAACGGCAAAAATTTTGGTGAAGTGAACGAATGTTCTGAACGTCTTCAGACTGACCTACACTACAACTCCATACATCCCATCAAGCAGTTCTGAGCCTGCTGCTGTGACGAGTGGATTTTCGATTTTTTCGTTCGTGGCCATGCCTAAACAAGCACAACTACACCCATTATCTCGACCCAGACAGAAAATGCCATCTTTGTCCTCCCTTGCAAAACACACACAACCACCCATTTTACGACTGTGAATAAATACAGGCATAAGCAAAAAAAGACACGATAATAAGAAAAAAATACGTTTTAGTCTTGGTATCTTTACCTGTTTGCTCTGATTTCTTGTACTGGTTTTGATCATTCAGTGCAGTGTGACTTGTAGAAAACTGTGAAAACTTTTGGGAAGTGAATGAATATTGGACATGAGACTGACCTTCACTTCACGCTCTCACACTTCATTTGTCAGTTCACCACCTTCTGCCGTGGTGAGTGAATGAACAAATTTTTCGCTCTTGACCATGCCTAAACACACATAGTTATACTCATTATCTCAACCCAGACAGAAAATATCTTTCTTCTCCCATGTGAAACAAACACAGCCACCCTGCTTACGATTATAAGTAAACACAGGCATAAACCAAAAAAAAACATGAATATAAAATAAAATTAATTTTTGTTTGGTATCTTTACCTATTTGCTCAGGTTTGTGGTACTGTTTTGAATAATTTTAAATATTCTTTGCCTTTTAAAAGCATAACAGGAAAGTTTTCCATGTTCACGTGATGCTTTTGTGGGTGGAAAGGCCTCCTTTCCCTTCCTGCTAATCAGCTCGTATGAGGTGCGAATGGCAGGTTGTCTTGCATTTCAACCCTCACTGTCCGGCCTGTACACTGAAGGGATAATGTTTATCTCATTTAGGTCTGAAAACAGAAACTCTCACCTTCTGTTTCCAACAAACTCCACCATCCAGACTACAAAAATAAGTCGATACTTCTTCCATAAACACAATAAACACCGAAAAATGCAAAATAAATTCATAATATAATTTTTAAAAATCAAACCTCGCATATTATGTACTGAAAAACCTCAAAATATGCATATCTAGCTATTTAACACCTTTTCAGCACCATTGACAATGTTTAAAAAAAAAGAAAAAAAGTGCAGTGTTGGGTCATGGCAATACCTACATGTGACTGGTATCAGCTGCCTAAGTTTACGCAACTTCCACGTTTAATTGCACGCCACAGGAAAGGTCCAGGAAGCTGCAATTTTCACTGCCAGGTGCATCGGAACTTCCTCATCAATATGGCAAGGAAAAAAAATAAATTTTCGAAACTCCAGAAAATGGTCCTGGTGTCGGCCAGGGGCGCACGTAAAATTCCAGACCTACGGCCATGAAGGGGTTAAACAGTCAATGCATATTTGAACACAAAGTTTATTATTAGCCATTATAGATACAAATGATATATTATTAATACAAGGTACCTCATTGCATTTACTATTCATGGTACTCTTGACTGTTTTTTTTTACATAATTTTCTCATAGTTATCTTTGTGACTGCTTTCCGAAGTACAGTATTTTATTTTCTAGAAGTCCTCTGAACCTAAGCATTTCAGATTTGTGAGTTTTTACTGTATTGCAGTGCCGCCCCTTGGTGTTGGACATTAAGCTTTTTTATTACTTAAATTAATTCTTGTGATTTTACCTTGTATACCCCTTGCTGTTGATTTTCCCCTGTATACATAGAATGATCACATGAATGGGCTCACAGCAATTCATGAAATGCGTTGGAGCCACTGGATGTAAAAGTGTTATCTTTATTTTATTTATTTATTTATTTATTTTTTTAAGCTAGATTGTGCATGTGATTTTCTGTTGTGGTTGCTGAAATTGTGTTTATGTTGAAGAACATACAAAGTGAATCTCGCAGTCTTTTGATCCTTTAGGCATGGAGGGTCGAATGTACTTAGGATGTTGTATAAGCATTTTTGTTGAATTTTTAATTGAATTAGATATTAGCAGTATAATGCTAATCTTCTCATACCCTTACAAAAAAAATAAATTAAAAAATAAAAAAGTTACATTTATAATTTATGAAGCATATGTTCAATTAACAGTACAGTATATATATTTATATTGCTCTCATGCCTCGCTCAGTTGGTCTTTGAGATTAGTTATAAAACTAATGAGAGTAGGGAGTATAATTATCACCTCTGATTTTCCAGCTTCATTTCATCCATGTAGAAAAATTTATAGAGCCTTGGTTGATGTTAGGCCAAGATGGAATGAAGAGTTTACTGGTGAGCCTGGCTAAGGTCACAAAGTTCTCTTGTAATTGTCAGATTGGATGAAATTGTGAAACATGTTGTCAGGCAGCAGATTAATTGATAAAGAAATTCTGAATTTTCTTCCATTGTCATAAATTAAAAAGTTTAACATATGAGGCAAGAACAGTGAAAGTTTAGACATGAATCTCTGTTTTTAAATTCTCTCTCAATCTTAGAGCATTGATTAGTATAATTTTGGTGTTCAGTATTTGGTAGTGACATCAGTATAGCAGACTAATAGTGGCAATAGCCTCTCCATTGATGCCAAGTGTCCATTATTTGCAAAGCAGCTCCCCCTACCTACCAAATAAATCACAGAATTTCAATCACTAACATAAGCAGTCATAATAATAAAAAACAAAATAAGTTAATATTGATATTGTTATTTTTACCATATTAGATGATGAGTGAATGAGTTATTATTATTATTATTATTATTATTATTATTATTATTATTAATATTATTATTACTACTACTACTACTGCTACTACTACTACTTCTACCTCTTAAAAGAAAGCATAAATCTGTCTTTGCATCTGGAGTGACCATGAATGCAAACAAGATAATATCATCTAGAATTTTCCAGTGTCTTGCTGTCCAAGTGGAAAAAATCCAGAGCAGTAGAAACTTTAACAATTACTTTGATGAGTGACTTCCTGGTTGCTAAATCCAATAATCCAGCGAATCCTTGACCACCAAATCATGGTTTGATTGCATGTTGATGATTTAGCAAGGTGCCATTCCCTTGCCACTGCTACTTTAATTATAAAAGTATAGTGGTGATGTTTTGCTAAGTACTGTACTATACTAAGCTGAACTTTCCTCCCCTGAGGTTCCTAATCTGTTGAAAAGTACCTGTGTTTAGTATGGCAACAAATGAAATTTTGACATGAAAATCGTAAGGGAAGTCTGTACAAGCAACTGTTTACAATTGCACCACAGCCATGTCCGTGGTCAGTTTAGACTGATCGTATACCACACAGTCCTGTACCCTCTACCCTTCCAGGCAGGTAACCAAGTAGTGGACATCAGTGAAACACTGATGGTCAGGGAAGGAGGAGGAGGTGTGCTTTGCTCAGTCCTAGAGTAGCTGTCCTTCCCTTATAGTTTTAGCCACAACTCTTTGTTCACCATCAGTCAGCATAGGTTGTAAGCTGAGAAGAGAGGAGAAAACACTTTCTTTGATGTTGCTGGGGCAGGTTAAGTCTTTTCTACATATCCCATGACCTCTTGTGTAAGGCTGGCTGCTTATCAGCTGAAGGAGGCAGCAGCATCCCTCCCTGCAAACAAAGTATCTAGGAGAAAGAAGGTTTTGGAGGCAAGACAAAGAGTTCCCCAAGGACTGACATTTGTTTAAACAGTTTGAGAGTTCTTCAAGCTTTTGAGACCTTGTCAGTCCTTGGGGAAGTCTTTCTCTTTCCTCTAGTGCCCATCTTTCTCCCAGGTACCTTGCTTGATGGAAGGGATGCCACCACAATCTTCAGCTCATAAATAGCCAGCCTCACACACTGATGTCATGGGCTACTTAGATAACAAACCTGACCTGCAGTTGGGTCAAAACATGGGCCTTCCCCTCTCATGTCAGCTTCTTGAGACCTGTTCTGACTTGGTGGAGAAAATAGGGCAATAATAAAAAGTGTATGGGAAGGGTGAGATAACCAAAGGTTGAACACAGCACAGATCATCCCCCTTCAACCAACAGCATGTCATTGAGCACCGCTGCTTGCCCAGGACAAGAGAAGTACTTGACTGCCTGGCATATGATCAATCTAGACCGATCAAGGACGTGGCTGTGGTGCAAGTGGAAACAGTTGCATGTACAGATCCCACTTTTAAGTTCGATGTTTATATTTCTTTTGTGGCCATTGTAATATCACGGTCTTCAGATTGTACAGCAATTATGCATACCAGTAAATGAATACTGCTCCTGGTCATATACTGTGTAGGTATCAGTTACATGAAGGCTAACTTGAGAAGTAACAAATTATTACAAAGTCTGTACAATTTATAAAGTCATGGCCTGTGTATAGTGAAAGGTCTGTTTATTATAAATTTATAATGGAAAAATAGTTTTGTTTTCCACGTAGTAGTATTGTAATGATTCTTTATTCACCGGAAAGGGGAAAAAAAATTCTATTGCCAGTTGCCATAATCCCGTATGGGGTGGCCATTTGACTCTGAGTTACTTGTTTTACAGCAAGGGGCACTAACCCTCCACCAACCCACTTGACACGTAGGGAGCACGTATGGTTTGGTTATATGGTTACCACCCAGCGTTGTAAATGGTTTCTTGGCTTACAGGAAACCTTTTGGCTTGTCACTCAATGTAAGGCCACCTGTAACGGAAAGAAAAGCATTAAGTAGTGACAGGAAAGATGGGAGAAATAGGAAGAGAGGAGGGCAGGCACAGAAAAAGAATGATAAAGGCTAAGGAAGAAGTAGGCCGCACTACATCAAGTGAAGGGATGACTTTGTTTATTCATTCAGTTATAAAGGCTCCAACATTCATGCATCAGCCTTGGTCATTTCATGCTTCTCAATCTCTGGCAGCCTCCCTGTGTAGTTCCTGCCCAGGCCCTTAAAAACCTGACCAGGGCCTCATAAACCTGCCCAGACCCTCATAAACCCGCCCAGGCCCTCATAAACCCGCCCAGGCCCTCATAAACCCGCCCAGGTCCGTATGAACCTGCCCAGGCCCCCATGAACCTTCCCAGGCCCTCTAGAACCTGCCCAGGCCCTCTAGAACCCGCCTAGGCCCTCAGAAACCCGCCCAGGCCCTCAGAAACCCGCCCAGGCCCTCAGAAACCCGCCCAGGCCCTCAGAAACCCGCTCAGGCCCTGATAAATCTGCCCAGTGCCTCATAAACTCACCCAGGCCCTCAAAAACTCGGCCAGGCTCTCACAATCCTGCCCAGGTAGTCATAAACATGCCCAGGCCCTCATGAACCTGCCCAGGCTCTTATAAACCCGCCCAGGCCCTCATAATCCTGCCCAGGCCCTCACAAACCCGCCCAGGCCCTCACAAACCAATCTACATACTCCTAAATCCGCCCAGGCCCTCACAAACCAATCTACATACTCATAAATCCGCCCAGGCCCTCACAAACCAATCCACACTCATAAACCCGCCCAGGCCCTCATAAACCTGCCCAAACCCTTATAAACCCACCCAGGGCTTCATAAACCTGCCCAGGCCTCATAAACCCGGGCAGGCCCTCGTAAACCCACCAAGACCCTCATAAATCTGCCCAAATCCCAACAAACCTGCCCAGATGCTCAAAAACCCGCCGATGCCCTCATAATCCCGCCCAGACTCGAATAAACTCACCCAAGCCCTCAAACCCGCCCAGGCCCTCATAAACCCGCCCAGACCTTCATAAACCTACCTTAGCCATCGTAAACCCACCCAGGCCCTCTGAAACCCACCCAGACCCTCATAAAGCCACCCAGACCCTCATAAACCCACCCAGGCCCTCATAAACCCGCCCAGGCCCTCATAAACCCGCCCAGGCCCTCATAAACCCGCCCAGGCCCTCATAAACCCGCCCAGGCCTTCATAAACCTGCCCAGGCCCTCATAAACCTGCCCAGGCCCTCATAAACCCGCCCAGGCCCTCATAAACCTGCCCAGGCCCTCATAAACCCGCCCAGGCCCTCATAAACATGCCCAGGCCCTCATAAACCCGCCCAAGCCCTCATAAAGCTGCCCAGGCCCTCATAAACCCGCCCAGGCCCTCTTAAACCCGCCCAGGCCCTCATAAGCAGGCCCAGGCCCTCATAAACCCGCCCAGGCTCTCAGGAACCAGCCCAGGCTGTCATGAAGCTGCCCAGGCCGTCATAAACCCGCCCAGGCTTTCCGTCCCGGCCCTCAGAAACCGGCCCAGACCATCATAAAATGCCTAGGGCCTCAGAAACCATCCCAAACTCATAAATCCGCCCAGGCCCTCATAAACCCGTCCAACCCCTTATAAACCCGCCCAGGCCCTCAGGAAGCACCCCAGGCTGTCATGAAGCTGCGCAGGACATCATAAGCCCACCCTGGCCTTCATAAACCCGCCCAGGCCCTCATAAACAGGCCAAGGCCGTCATAAAGCCTCCCAGGCCCTCATAAACAGGCCCAGACCTTATAAACCCGCCCAGACCCTCATAAACCCCCAGGTCCTCATACACCCGCCTAGGCCCTCATAAACCGGCCCAGGTCCTCAAAAATTCGCCCAGGCCTTCATAAACCCTCCCAGCCCCTCATAAACCTGCTCAGGCCCTTATAAACCCGCCCAGGCCTCATAAACCCGCCCAGGCCTTGTAAACCCGCCCAGGCCCTCAGACACCCGCCCAGGCTCTCAGAAGCAAGAAAAGGCCTTCAGAAACCCACCCAGGCCCTCATAAACCCGTGAAGGCCCTCATAGACTTGCCCAGGCCCTCAGGAACCCGTCCAGGCCATCATGAACCCGCCCAGGCCCTCAGGAACCCGTCCAGGCCGTCATAAACCCGCCCAGGCCCTCATAGAACCGTCCAGGCTCTCATAAACCCGCCCAGGCCCTTATAAACCAGCCCACGCCCTTATAAACCAGCCCAGGTCCTGATAAACCCGCCCAGGCACTGATAAGCCCTCCCAGGCCCTGATAAACCCGCCCAGGCCCTGATAAACCCGCCCAGGGCCCTGATAAACCCTCTTAGGACCCTGATAAACCCTCTTAGGACCCTGATAAACCCTCCTCAGACCCTAATAAATCCTCCCAGGCCCTGATAAACCCACCAAAACCCTGATAAACCCGGCCAGGCCCTGATAAACTCGCCCAGGCCCTGATAAACCCGCCCAGACCCTGATTAACCCACCAAGGCCCTGATAAACCATCCCAGGCCCTGATAAACCTTCCCAGGCCCAGATAAACCTTCCCAGGCCCAGATAAACCCTCCTCAGACCCTGATAAACCCTCCTCACTTCCTGATAAACCCGCCCAGGCCCTGATAAACCCGCCCAAGCCCAGATAAACCCGCGCAGGCCCTGATAAATCCTCCTCAAACCCTGATAAACCCTCTTCAGACCCTGATAAACCCGCCCAGACCCTGATAAACCCGCGAAGGCCCTGATAAATCCTCCTCAGACCCTGATTAACCCTCCTCAGACCCTGATAAACCCGCCCAGGCCCTGATAAACCCGCCCAGGCCCTGATAAACCCACCCAGGCCCTGGTAAACCCGCCCAAGCCCTGATAAACCCACCCAGGCCCTGATAAACCCACCAAGGCCCTGATAAACCCTCCTCATACCCTAATAATCCCTCCTCAGATGCTGATAAACCCACCCAGGCCCTGATAAACCCGCCCACGCCCTAACAAATCCGCCCAGACCCTGATAAACCCGCCCAGGCCCTGATAAACCCGCTCAGGCCCTGATAAATCAGCCCAGGCCATGGTATACCCGCCATGGCCCTGGTATACCCGCCATGGCCCTGCTATGCCTGCCCAGGCCTTGGTAAACCCGCCCAGACCCTTGGATACCCGCCCAGACCCTGGTATACCCGTCCAGGCCCTGGTATACCCGCCCGAACCCTGGTATACCCGCCCTGACTGGTATACCCGCCCAGGCCCTGGTATACTCGCCCAGGCCCTGGTATACAAGCCCAGACTCTGGTATACCCGCCCAGACCCTGGTATACCCGCCATGGCCCTGGTATACCCGCCATGGCCCTGGTATACCTGCCCGAACCCTGGTATACCCGCCCAGACTCGGGTATACCCGCCCAGGCCCTGGTATACCCGCCCAGGCCCTGGTATACTCGCCCAGGCCCTGGTATACAAGCCCAGATCCTGATATACCCGCCCAGGCCCTGGTATACCCGCCATGGCCCTGGTATGCCTGCCCAGGCCTTAGTAAACCCGCCCAGGCCCTTGGATACCCGCCCAGGCCCTGGTATACCCGTCCAGGCCCTGGTATACCCGCCCAGGCTCTGGTATACCCGCCCGAACCCTGGTATACCCGCCCAGGCCCTGGTATACCCGCCCAGACCCTGGTATACAAGCCCAGACCCTGGTATACAAGCCCAGACCCTGGTATACCGGCCCAGGCCCTAGTATACCCGCCCAGTCCCTGGTACACCCGCAAAGGCCGTGGTATACTCGCCAAGGCCGTGGTATACTCGCCAAGGCCCTGGTATACCCGCCCAGGCCCTAATATACCCGTCCAGGCCCTGGAATACCCGCTCATTCCCTGGTATACCCACCCAGGGCCTGGTATACCGGCCCAGGCCCTAGTATACCCGTCCAGGCCCTGGTAAACCCGCCCAGGCCCTGGTATACCCGCCTAGGCCCTGACATACCCGCCCCGGCCCTGGTATACTCGCCCCGGCCCTGGTATACCCGATCAGGCCCTAGTATACCCGCCTAGGCCGTGGTATACCCGCCTATGCCCTGGTATACCCGCCCAGGCCCTGGTATACCCGCCCAGGCCGTTTTATACCTGCCCAGGCCATTTTATACCCGCCAAATCCGTGGTATACCCGCCTAGGCCGAAGTATACACGCCCAGGGTCTCGTATACCTGCCAGGCCCTGGTATACCCGCCCAAAGCCCTGGTATACCCGCCTAGGCCCTGGTATACCTGTCCAGGCCCTGGTATACCCGCCCAAGCCCTGGTATACCCGCCCAGACCCTGGTATACTAGCCCAAGCCCTGGTATACATGCTCAGGCCCTGGTATACCCGCCCAAACCCTGGTATACCCTCCCAAACCCTGGTATACCCGCCAAGGCCCTGGTATACTCGTTCAGGCCCTTGTATACTCGCCGAGGCACTGGTATACCCCCGAAACCCTGGTATACCCTCCCAGGCCCTGGTATACGGACCCATGCCCTAGTATACCCACCCAGGCCCTGGTATATCCGCCAAGGCCCTGGTGAACCCGGCAACACTGTGGTATACCCGCCAAGTCCCTGGTATACCCGCCCGGGCCCTGATATACCTGCCCAGGAACTGGAATACCCGCCCATTCCACGGTATATATGCTCAGGCCCTGGTATACCCGCCCAGGCCCTGGTATACCCGCCCAGGCACAGGTATACACGCCCAGGCACAGGTATACCAGCCCAGGCCCTGGTATATCCGCTCAGGCCCTGGTATACCGGCCCATGCGTTGTCATACCCGCTAAGGCCCTGGTATAGCTGCCCATTCCCTGGTATACCCTCCCAGGAACTGGTATACCCGCCCAGGCCCTGGTATACCCGCCGTGGCCTTGGTATACCCGCCGAGGCCCTGGTATACCCGCCGTGGCCCTGGTATACCCGCCGTGGCCCTGGTACACCCGCTCAGTCCCTGGTATACCTACCTAGGCCCTGGTATACCTACCTAGGCCCTGGTATACCCGTCCAGGCCCTGGTATACCCGTCCAGGCCCTGGTATATCCTCCCAGGCCCTGGTATACCGGCCCAGGCGTTGGTATACCCGTTAAGGCCCTGGTATACCTGTCCATTCCCTGGTATACCCGCCCAGGCCCTGGTATACCCGCCCAGGCCTTTGTATACTCGCCCAGGCCCTGGTGTACTCGCCCAGCCCTGGTACACCCGTCACGGCCCTGGTATATCCGCCAAGGCCCTGGTATACTTGCCAAGGAACTGGTATACTCGCCCGGGCTTTGGTTTACTCGTTAAGGCCCTGGTATACCCGCCCTGGACCTGGTATAACCGCCCAGACCCTGGAATACCCACCCAGTCCCAGGTATACCACCCAGGGCCTGGTATACCTGCCCAGGCCATGGTATACCCACCCAAGCTCTGGTATACCCTCCTAGGCCCTGGTATATCCGCCAGGGCCCTCGTATACCCGCCCAGGCCCTGGTATATCAGCCCAAGCTCTGGTATACCCGCCCATGCCCTGGTATACCTGTCTAGACCCTGGTATACCCGCCCAGTCCCTGGTATACCAGGTAAGGCCCTGGTATACCCGCCCAGGCCCTGGCATACCCACCCATGCTCTGATATACTCTCCCAGGCCCTTGTATACCCGCCCAGGCCCTTGTATACCCGCCCAGGCCCTGGCATACCCGGCCAGGCCCTGGCATACCCGGCCAGGCCCTGGTATACTCGCCCAGGCCCTGGTATACCCGTCCAGGGCCTGGTATACCCGTCCAGGGCCTGGTATACGCGCCCAGGCCCTGGAATACTTGTCCAGGCCCTGGTATACCCTCCCAATCCCTTGTATATCCTCCAAGGGCCCTGGTATACTTGCCAAGGCCCTGGCATACTCGCCCAGGCTTTGCTATACTCGTTAAGGCCCTGGTAGCCTATACTCATTAGAGCTCTGGTATACCCACCCAGGCCCTGTATACCCTCCCAGGCCCTGGTATACCCGCCCAGGCCCTGGTATACCCGCCAATCCCCTGATATACTCACCCAGGCCCCGTATACCCGCCCAGGCCCTGGTATACCCTCCCAGGGCGTGGTATATCCGCCCAGGCTTTGATATACCAGTCTAAAGTTTGGTATACCCGGTCATGCAATGGTATACTCACACAGGCTCTGATATACCCGCCCAGGCCCTGGTATACCCGCCAAGGCCCTGGTATACCCGCCCAGGCTTTTTTATACTTGTTAAGGTCCTGGTATACTCGTTAAGGCCCTGGAATACGCGCCAAGGTTCTGTTATATCCTCCCAGGCCCTGGTATACCTGCCCAGGACCTGGTATACCCGCCCAGGCCCTGGTATATTTGCCCAGGCTCTGGTATACCCGCCCAGGCCCTGGTATACCCGCCCAGGCCCTGGCATACCTCCTCAGGCTCTGCTATACCCGCCCAGACCCTGGTATATCAGCCCAGGCCTTGGTATACCTGCTAAAGCCCTGGTAGACTCGCTCAGGCCCTGGTATACCCACCCAGGCCCTGGTATACCCGCCCAGATCCTGGTATACTCGCCAAGGCCCTTGTATACCCGCCAAGGCCCTTGTATACCCGCCAAAGCCCTTGTATACTAGTAAAGGCCCTGGTATACTCGAAAAGGCCCTGGTATACCCTCCCAGGCCCTGGTATACCTGATCTGGCCCTGGTATACCCGCCAAGGCCCTGGTATATCCGCCAAAGCCCTGGTATACTCGTAAAGGCCCTGTTATACCCGATCTTGCCCTGATATAACCGCCAAGGCACTCGTATACTTGCCAAGCCCTGGTATACTCGCTCAGGCCCTGGTATACTCATTAAGACCCTGGAATAGCCGCCCAGGCCCTGGTATACCCGCCCAGGCCCTGGTATACCGACTAAGGCCCTGATATACCCGCCGAGGCCCTGGTATACCCGCCCAGGTCCAGGAATACCCGCCCAGGTCCAGGTATACTTGCCCGCGCCCTTTTATACACGTACAAGACCTGGTATACCCGCCCAGGCCCTGGTATGCTCGCCCAGGCCATGGAATACCCGCCCAGGCCATGGTATACCCGCCCAGGTCATGGTATACTTGCATAGGCCCTAGTATACTTGTTAAGGCCCTGGTGTACTCGCTCAGGCCCTGGTATACCCGCCCAGGCCCTGGTATACTCGCCCCGGCCCTGGTATACCCTCCAAGGCCATGGTATACTTGCCAAGGCCCTTGTATACCCGGCTAGGCTTTGGTATACTCGTTAAGGACGTGGGATACCCGCCTTGGACCTGGTATAACCTCCCAGGCTTTGGTATACTCGCCCAAGCGCTGGTATACCCACCCAGGGCCTGGAATACCCACCCAAGAAATGGTATACCCACCCAGGCTCTGGTATACCCTCCAAGGCCTTGGTAAATCCGCCAAGGCCCTGGTATACCCGCCCTGGCTCTGGCACACAAGCCCAAGCCCTGGTATACCCGCCCGTTCCCTGGTATACCTGTCCAGGCCCTGGTATACCCGACTAGTCCCTGGTATACCGGCCTATGCCCTAGTATACCCGCCCTGGCCCTGGCAAACCCGCCCAGGCCCTGGAATACTCGCCGAGGCCCTGGTATACCCGTCCAGTGCCTGGAATACCCGTCCAGACCCCAGTATACTCGCCCAGGCCCTGGTATACACGCCCAGGCCCTGGTATATCCGCCAAGGCCCTGGTACACTTTCCAAGGCCCTGGTATACACGCCCAGGCTTTGGTATACTCGTTAAGGCCCTGGTATACTCATTAAGGCTATAGTATACCCACGCAATCCCTGGGATACTCTTCCAGGCCCTGGTATACTCGTTCAGGCCCTGGTATACCCGTCCAGGCCCTGGTATACCCTCCCAGGCCCTGGTATACCCGCCCATTCCCTGGTATACCCGCTTATCCCCTGGTATACTTGCCAAGGCCCTGGTATACTCGCCTAGGCCCTGGTTTACCTTTCCAGGCCCTGGTATACCCGTTTAGGGCCTGGAATACTCGCCCAGGCCCTGGTATATCCGCCCAGGCACTGGTATACCCACCTAGGGCCTGGTATACTCGTCAAGGCCATTGTATTCCCGCCCAGGCTCTGGTATACCCTCCTGGGCCCTTGTATATCTGCCCAGATCGTTGTAAACCCGACCAGGCCCTGCTATATCCGCGCAGGCCCTGGTATACTCGCCTTGGCCTTGGTATACCAGCAAAGCCCTAGTATACCCGCCTATGCCCTGGTATACCTCTTCAGGCCCTGGTATACCCTCCCAGGCCGTGATATACCCGCCCAGGCTTTGATATACCAGTCTAAAGTTTGGTATACCCGGTCATGCAATGGTGTACTCACACAGGCTCTGATATACCCGCCCAGGCCCTGGTATACCCGCCCAGGCTTTTGTAAACTTATTAAGGTCCTGGGATACTCGTTAAGGCCCTGGAATACGCGCCAAGGTCCTGGTATATCCTCCCACGCCCTGGTATACCTGCCCAGAACCTGGTATACCTGCCCAGAACCTGGTATACCCGCTCAGGCCCTGGTATATTTGCCCAGGCTCTGGTATACCCGCCCAGGCCCTAAACAGATTGAACAGCCCTGGAGACATGACACATCCTTGTTTCAATCCAACCTTCAAATAGAAAAATTCACTCAATTCACTATCCACACGCACTGCAGCCTTATCATCCTTTCACCCTCATACATACTCTTCACGGCCTTCAACAACTTCCCATCTACTCCATATTTTCTTAATACTTTCCACAATCCTTGTCTATCCACCCTGTCATATGCTGTCTCCAAATCCATGAAGGCTGCATACAACTTCTTTCCCTTCTCTAGATACTTTTCTGCTTAAGACCTAAGAATAAATATCTGATCTACACAACCTCTTCCCTTTCTAAAACCTCCCTGTTCTTCTGCAACTAATTCCGGACTTCCTGCAAACAGGCCACATCCACCCATCTCCTACTGAATGCTTCAACGACTTCCCCTCAAGCTTCCCACATTCCATGAACCTCATGCCCCTGGGTGATTTAATGTCTTCTTCCTTCTGCCTGTGGGTGACTACACTGAGTGACAAGCCAAATGGTTTCCTGTACACCAGGAAGCCATTTACTACTATGGGTGGTAACCATATAACCAAATTTTGGCACCTGGTGGTTTAGTGGGTAATTATGGCTCTCCAATCAGATTGAGCTGATGAAGGCTTATATCCAAGAGGTGGTTGGGGTTTATTGCTCACATAATAATACTCAGGGATGAGTGAGGCTGGTCTTTCTCATCTTAAATGTCAGGACCAACTTGCCTAACCCTGGGCTCCAATGCTTCTCATAGGGCAACGTAGGATTGGATGATGAAGAAGATGGTGTATACTGTATGTATATACATATTTAACTGATGTACAACTTCTTTCCCTTCTATAGAAACTTTTCCACTAGAGATCTAAGAATGAATATCTGATCTACACAACTTTCATCATATTTATTTAGGTAAAATATCTCATACTGCAGGATTTCATCATCTCCATTAACCCTTTAAATAGACAGCCTTATTTCTAGCTTAATCTTTCTACATTTAGGCGATATTATTATGCTTGGAAACGACCCTTGAAGTTTTCCCAAAATTCGAAGGTTTCCCGCCTTCACCATAACTCCTCTGAAAACATCAAATCCTTCGACACATACAGACACTTGGAGATTTCGGCAGTTAATGAACGTATTTACTGCCGTAGAAAAGATCATTGCATTAGAAAATATATATATACAATTTAGGAAAAGCTGTATTTGAACTTACAGGTACAAGAAATGTTTGTATGTAATATATGCTGTGCACTGTTGCAACATTATTGGAACCTGGTTTGGTTGACGACGGAGGTTAGATGCATTGCGGTTGGTGCAGTGTAATTACCGTATATCGCCAATAATCTGTGTCAGAGACATAGTGATGATTCACTCCCTATTGCGTAGGTATCTTGTGGTTTTTGTGATGTATAATGAAAGTGTTTTTACGGATAATGTGAGGAAATTCCTCCGTGTGAAGTGTGGGCCCAGGTAAGCCGCGGCCAGGTGACAAATGCACACCGTTGAATTTCCTCACACTAGCCGCAAAAACACTCATTATATATCAAGGGCATCAAAAGATAGCCACGTAATATGCAGCGAATTATCATAAAGTTTCAGAGACTGGTTATAGATGGTATGCAATGACGTCACTAAGCCGGCCGTGGCGAAATGTAAACAAACATGGTCTCTTCCCGTGTAGAAGCCAGTGCCACCACATGAAGGTTCCCTACTCCAGCATCAGTCCCCTGGTATGAGGTTAGTGAAGGCTGTACATAATCCTCCAGTACAGTCTTACCTAGTAAGGTATGGAATGACTAGCATCATATTCTGTTGTTCATTTATTTTTAGTTGTAGGGAGAGATGGGAATTTATTCCTAGTTATAATTTATAGTGTAGATAGTTTTTTTTTTTTAATTAGTTGTGCACAAAGCAAGAGTTATCTGTTACTCCCAGTCCCACATACAACAGGTCAACTCTGGAACTGTCTCCCTCTGTATTTCCTGCTAGCTATGATCTCTAGTCTTTCAAACGCAGTGTGTCCACGCATCTTGAAATGATCCATCCATCCATTGCCAGACGCCATGTATCCCAAACGGGGTGGTCAAGGGCTTAGAGTTAATTGTTTTACAGGGAGGGGCACTAATCCTCCACCAACCCCACTTGACACGTAGAGTCGCAGCGGGGAAAATGATAAGGATATTTTTTATCCTCTTCTGGCGTTCTCATGTGTTAAAGGCTCTCCACATACAGCTCTTCTAAACAAATTGAAATTACAAACTTTTCCCTTTACATCCTCATGTGCAAGAGGCTCTCCACATACTGCTCTTCTGAACAAAGTGAAATTACAGACTTTTCCCTTTACATTCCCTTTCTTCTCACTGACGCCCTTCAATTTTGCTTTCTCTTAGCTGCAGTGTTCTCGCTCTGGTATGGTTACCAAACTCGACTCTGCTTTTCTGAACTCTGGCTCCACCTCCACTCACCTAGGATTACTTTGCACCAACTATCCACACAGCCCAACCACACTTCTGTTCTGATGTTTAATACAGGATTGACTGGTCAGTTATGGAACAGTTATCATCATTCTATCTTTGGCACTGCCGACGATCTACGTTCTTTCCTATGCAAAGTACCCAGGAATTAAAATGTGAACGACATTGGTAACAACTACGTTCTGCTGATTTTTTGGGGGTAGGGACAACATTTACAAGTTGGGGCCACACTGCCGGCAAGGTCACACCTCTAGTCCCACCAGCCTATACCTAAAACGAAGTGAAAACGTAAAACCAACTTCCGGCGGTCATGTCCTTCAGCCAGGCCTTGTGCATGTGTTCTAGGGAGAGCAGGTTTTTGTTTTAAGCGCCTTCAGCTAAGGAACAACTGTATTCACTTCACATATTCAGTGTACGTGCACTACACCCACCGCCCCCTACCCACACTCATCCATATTATCTCCTGACACTGGCTACACATCCTTTATGTCGACACACTTACCCACAGTCTACCCATTCTCTCCTTTAGCAACCCCATTCTCATCTATTTTCTAACGGTCCTAACCACGGAATACATGATTTTATCCGTCCACACCTACTCAAACTGTCTTGTCACTCATACTTCAAGCCGACACACACACACACACACACACACACACACACACACACACACACACACAATGATCACCCGCCCCACACCCTCCCTCCCTCCGACCCTCCACTGAACACTTATTCAACCTCCTATCTTAATCCTGTCCTACGTCCCACCCACTCGTCCCCTAACCATCCAGTCTCTAGTGTACCCACCTGCCCTCCTGATCATATTTACCCACCTTGAGATGATCATATCTTTAATTTGGCTTTTTTTTTTTTTTTTTTTTTTTATAGAAGGAACAGTTTGCAGGCTCCTGGCCTTTTGTTCCTTCCTAGTATAAAAAAAAAAAAAAATTACACACAAATTAACCTAATAACCTAGGCTTAAAACATCATGACATCATTAGCAATATCAGTAGGAAGATACTGTATTGTGTATGTAGTGTACGTCATTCATGTCATGAACAATCGGGTACTTCATGCCTTGTATCCAGTAACCCTGTTTCTATAGTCATTTCACCTTAACTTGGCCCAGATATTAATGAACAATGCAGTACTTTTTCACCTTTATTAGTCACTTTCCATGGTCCTTTGGCTTTTACTTGACTCAGATTTACAAGGGCAGTACAGAAATGTTATCTCCTCTTTAATCCTCTGGTTAGTTTCTGTCTTCTTGTAGTTCTTCCACCTAAGCTTGGCTCAGATTTACACAAAGTAGCTACAGTTTTGTATTCAATGATATTATTTTTAGTTTATTTTTGCTATCAGTTATTTTTGTTTGGTTTTGAGGTGACCTTTGTCAGTGAAGTGGTGGTTGTTGCTTTGGTTTGGTGATACAGGCTTTACATGTGACCTTGATACTACTCTGTTGTTTGGAAGAAGCAGTAGGTTAACTTCTTAAGTGATCCTCAGTCTTTAATTGTTGTTGTGAGGGTGGCAGGCATAAAAATAGGAGTTTATTTGATGGCACTGCAGTCCAGCCTTGCCACCAACACTTGAAATAAGCTGGACATGCAGGATACACATTGTGTACCGTATATTTATGTTCCCTGCCACAGAGAGGTTAGGGCAAGGATGACCAGACTCATTTACTCTTAAATGGCACTGGAATAAGTAAACCTCAACTGTCTCTCAGATATAAGCTCTCACGGGCCTCATCCTACTGCAGTGCCGTAACCCATTAGACATCAGCTATGCTCAGTTTATTTTATCTAGGCGTAAACTTGCCATCTCTCCATCTTGAATGTTGAGGATCATGATCAGTAAAATATGGTGCTAATAATGAAGGCCTATGGAAAGGATGTTGAACCCTGGTACTGTTGACATCGAAAGGTTAGGTTACGTTTAGGTACTTGCCAATGTTACGTAGAAGTTCGGGGAGATTTAGAGGCTTGGTGATATATTTAAGACATCCTAAAGTGTACAGTAGAAATAGGGGTGAATTTTTAATGTTTCCCTAAGTTTTGTACAGTACCCTCGCGTCCAGCATGCGTTAGTCCAGCACGATTCGAGTCCAGCACGGTGAGCAATTAATTAATATTATTTAATTATTGCAACACGAGTGTGTTAGCATAACACGCACAGAGCTCCGAGAAGTGGGCCAAATCCGCAGAGTTCACTCTAGCACGATCACCCCCAGTCCAACACGGCCATACTGGACATTCCCATGATGATGATAGCCAATGAAAACTTCTGATCAAGTAGCCTTCCCCGCCTGCTATCGTGACGTGATCGTGATGCCGCCCAATTAAAAACGGTTCTGCTGTCACGTGATGTTTTGTTTAAATTTCTCCCGCCACAGCTCCACTCCTAATTCGCACTGGACGGTGCTTTTTTCTCGCAGCATTTTCTAAATTTCTGCCCTTGGTACTGCATTTTATCCCACTCACGATGCCTAGGAAGCCTTCTGAGAACCCCAAGAAGCGGCAGCACCTCCCTCAGGCCACCAAGCTAGAAATTATTGAGAGGAAGAAGAAAGGGGAGAGGAATGTGGACATCGCCAAGGCCTATGACGAGAATGAAGCCAGCGTGAGAACAATAATAAAAAACCAAGACAAGATCCTGGCGGCAGTGAAGGCTTACGGAGGCGGGCCACTTGACTCCAGGTGCAGGCCTACTGACTCAGCAATCATTATAATGGAGCGGTACCTCAGTATGTACACACGGAGGAAGGAGGCAGAGGGTGTTCCTGTAGATTCTTTGAACATCAGGGAGATGGCGAAGAAGTTCTATAGTGTGGCTACGAGGAGGACTGGGTCACAGCCTAACTCATTCCGTGCCTCTACAGGGTGGTTTGCATCGTTTTTGAAAAGGAAGGAGATATGGCGGGCCAAGTTGCATGGAGAAACTGCTTCAGCAGACCACATTGCTGCCTCAGAATTCCCAGCTCTACTGAAGAACATCATAGAGAAGGAAGGGTACACAGCACATCAAGTGTACAATATGGACGAGACGGGACTACAATGGAAGAAGATGCCTAACAACACTTACATCATGAAAACCAGCTGCCAGGGACGAGGCAGGAAGGTCGACAAGTCCCGTGTATCTCTACTCCTAACCGTCAATGGCTCCGGGTTTCATAAAATGAGACCATTTTTGATAAGCAAGGTGGCACACCCCAGGTGCTTCTACAACCGCTCTATGGCAGATCTGGATGTTATCTGACATAAAAATGACTCAGGTTGGATGACGGTAGTATCCTGTATAGAATGGTTTAAGAAACACTTCATCCCTGATGCAAAATGCAAGATGAGAGCTCTGAAACTTCCTGAGAAAATCCTCCTGTTAGCAGATAATGCCCGTGGACATCCTCAGATCTTGGCTGACGTAGACCCAGCAGTGAAGGTGGTGTTTTTACCAGCCAACACCACGTCACTTATGCAGCCTCTTGACCAGGAGGTCATAAGTAACTTCAAGATGTTTTACAATCAGAGACTAAGCCGACATCTTCAGAAAGCAACAGAAACTTTTTCAGAAGTGAAGCAGATGGAGGCAGAATTGGGTGGAAGCCCCGACAGTTCACCAGCATCATCTCGCTCGTCCTCACCTGAACTTGACTCACCTGTACCAGGAACAAGCGCTGCCACACCACTGCCAGCATCACCACCTTAGGAATATCCCCACCCTGCCATGACGTCAACTACTTCAAGTAACCCTGCTGCTATGACTGTTGTACAGTTTTGGAAAAAGTACAACATGAAAAATTGTGTTGACAATATTGTGGCTGCCTGGGATAGTGTTAACGTGGCAACAATCAACCATGCCTGGCACAAGCTAACTCCGTACTTCACCACTTCTCACCAACAAGATTCACTTCAGCGCCCTGAGGACAGCAGGCAGGCAACCTTGGCAGAACTTCAGAGGGTCCCAGGCTGTGAGGAGGTTGCAGAGGAGGACTTAACAGACCTTGTGCAACGCCGAGAGGAGACCACCTTGGACGAAGCTGTTCGTCGAGTTGCTGCAGTTGACGAGGCGCAGGTAGAGGAGGTGAGAATCACTGCTGCAGACTCCAGCGCACCTCCAGCTCCACCCCTGAAGATGCAGGCTGTTACCGAGATCCTTCATGCTGTTGAAATTCTCAAGGAGGCCATGAACAGGGATCCTAATGAAATCCGACGCCAGGAAGTGATACATACCGTGGAAAACAGTGTGCGTTACTATGCTGATCTGTACAGGAGACACATTAACAAGAGGACTCAGACACTCATCACTAGCTTCTTCCAGCAAAAGGAGGAAGAGAGAAGAGTGCTAGAACAGGCAGAAGCAGGACCTTCCATGGATGTGGACGAGGATAGTGATTCTGAATGTGATTTCGAAGGATTTATGAGGGAGGTTGAGGAGGAGCAGCAGCCATTACCCGCTAGTGACGCCAACAGCCATCTTTGGGGGAACCAGTAGGACTACCTACAGCCTTGGATATCACCTTCCATTCCCAGCAAGCCCACCAGCACTATCCTAAAAGGTTAGTTATCATTCATAGTACAGTAACATTTATTATAATTACAGTAGTACCAATATATGTATAGGTATATGGTAGGTATTTAGGGTGACTTTTCCTTGGGTTGCTGACATAATTCATTTTTCCCCATAAGCTCTATTGTTAGTCCAACACGTGACCCATGCATGACAATATTACCATGTTGGACGCGAGGGTACTGTAGTAAAAATGCACTGTCACTTAGTCAATTTTGCGGGGGGAAATTCACTCCAGCGTACTTTCTGGAGTCCTTATTAGCACCAGGGCCCAAAGGTCTCTTTACCAGGAACTGCACCTGAAGACTGGGTGAGAAAGGATCCACTGAAGTAGGAGGGTTTTATCACTGGCAGAATTGCTTAATGAGTGGATTAGAGTTGGAAGGTTATTTTAATATGATAATGTATACAGCACAGACTTTATTTTCAGTTGTTGGTCCTGCCTTTGGAGAAGATAATTTTGACACCCAGAATCGTCTGCTTCCTGCTTTGCCTCGTACTCTGCTGCTCTGCTCCAGCCTGAAGCCAGGCACCTGATGACAAAATCAGTTACGGTAAGTCTTCTTAATGTTTTGTTACATGTAGCCAGCAGACCATATTACAGTAATACCTCAATATATAATACCCCTAGATGTGACACCCCCCGGCTTAACGATTGGGGTAGAAATACCACCATACCCCACCTAACGGTGGCCAAACGCCAGTTTAACAATGGCTTTTATATATATATATATATATATTTATATATATATATATATATATATATATATATATATACAGTATATATTATATGATTTTTTTTTTTTATGATAGTCTAAAATTGTGTATTCAGGTTGATTTATAAACTGTTTTTAGATTTAATGTATTGTAGCTATGAAAAATTCTTCGACTATCTTCTACAATGGAACACATTCTTTTCACTTGTCCTTTCTCTGAAATCTCCATTCTAGGTTTTAGTGTTCACCACCATCTTTGGCTCTCCTCTCCCTTTCACTGATCCACTTGGTGAACAAGCCTACATCTTTTCTATCCTTAATGACCAAGAGCAGTTTGTTCAGTACCCTACCTGTATCCCTGACTGCCTTGGAGAGCTCCAACATACTTGACCTGACTTCTTCCTTACAACATCCTTCTGCATACGCTGTTAATCTTTCCTTTACGTTAGGCTCCTCCGATCACAACCTCATTACCTTGACCTGTACTATCGTTCCGGTACGGCCTGTGGATCGCCCAAAGAAACGTTGACTGTGGCACTTTGGAGCTGCGGATTGGGAGGCCCTCAGGCAGTACTTATTTGATTTGTCTTGGAATAATTATTGCTTCCTCAGCCGGGAGCTAAAGCAAATCTAACCTGAACAATTTGGGGACAGTTGGGTTTTGGGTCCAGATTGACCCACTGTCCCCTGTGGGACCACCACTGGTATCAGTAAACTCAACCATTGGATCATACTAGTTACTTCCATGGAACTTGGGTCTCATTGAATTAAATAATTGTGAAAATTCATCTTTACCATAAAATTTTCATAATTTGTTCATAAGATTTACATTTTGTATTAGTATGTCATGTGTACAGTTTATGTATCATGGTTGTGGTCACAGCCTAATGCTTGACTGCATATGCCAGGAGCTTTCCAAGTGAGGGGTTGTATCTCAGTAAAAACACAGGCATTGCTGGAGCTCCAGGCTCGACTGAACGTTCACCTGATGGACTATAGGTGAAGTTGGGCTTCAGCAATTCACCATTCTCCTCTTGAGGGATAGAGAGTGAGGTGATGGATGATTCTGTAATGGGACAGAGGAAGTGCCTGGTTTGGTGCCACCATGTGAAGGCCATACATTTCCTGCAGCAGAGGGAGGGTAAATAGTAATACAGTGTTACACAGTCCAAACCAACCCAGGAGGAGGAAGCCAAAGAAGAACAATCTATACCAGTAGTCCTAGCCCTGGTGAGGCATAAGTTAGTCATAAACTGGGTATTGTATTTATGAGGATCCTAACCGGGAGAGTTTATTAATTAAAGTGCACACCTCAACACTAATTGAAGCTTAATTTATAGGGAAAAACACATTCTTGATTTTGTGATAGTGGTACATCCTATAGTTACCATTTTCTGTTGTATTGTGCTACTCTTTGGTAACCTATAGAAATTGCTTAATAAAGTTTCATTGGTTGCTATAAACCTGAACTGAATGTATCTGTAGTCTGTAATTCTGGTGTCAGTTGGTGTCGTTTACAGTATCTTTTTAAATATAAAGTGACTCAAGTTTCATTTGTTCCTATAAACATGAACAGAATGTATTTGCTGTCTCTTATTCTGTTATATCAGTTGGTATCACTTTACAGTGTCTTTAAGTACAGTATATAATAACGTTACTATTTTGAAACTCATTCCTGACTTAACACAGAGTACTTGTGTGTTGTTTACCTCACCTTTTCATCAGCTGAGAATTATCAGGGTAGTAATGAAGTTTGTTTTCAGCTGCACAGTTCCCTAGTAATTGAAATGTATTTGAAAATTGTGTTTATATGGTTTTGGAGTTTTCTGTACAGGAATTTTAATTGATAGCTAAGTACCCTGTTGGTGCTAAAAGAGAAAAAGTTGGTGTGTAGTGTCATAATTTTACACTTTTCTTTCAGTGTGAGGGAGATGAGTACAGAGGACCATGTGATGACCAAGAGAGACATGTTGGTACAAGAGATGAAGAATAGTGTTTGGGTTAGAGGCAGTTGACACCAGGATAATGGAGTCATCGTTCTGGTGAGTTTGTGACCATTTTGCCGTCGTTATCCCAAATACAGTATGTGTCTGACTTATTGTTCATCATTATAGCAATGTACCGGATTGCTAAGAAACATACATCGACACATGACTTCATGGGTGTCAAGGGGTAGTTCTATACAGATGTTGCCAGGGACATTGGTTCCTTGAATGATCAAGAATAAGGTTGCAGAATATCACACCCCTGTGATCTGAAGGTGGAAATGAGACAGGCCCCCCCCACCTTTCTCTCTCTTTCTCTCTCCATCATGTAAAACTGTGGCAAGGCAGCAGGTCACTGTCTTAATATTAATCCTTGAAACCAGTGTTATACGTGTTTTACAGGTTATGTTAGTATTGGACAATTTCATGCAGCTTTGGGTAGTTGTGTAGCAGTGATGGGGTTGGTAAAAGCTGCATTACTGTCCATCACAAAAACAATACAAAATACATCATCAGTTTGAAGGTTAAATGTTCTGAGCTGTGAAGGCTTTGCCTTGACCCTAAGTTTTATGACCTAAATTGGTGTACATTGGAGTAACTTTTTCCCAATGCTTGGAACTCCTCCTGGCTTTTTCTCGCTCCTTGTTACTTCTCCAGGTGTTTGGTCCATTTGACTTTACTACCTCAGTGTGTAGTTCATTCACTCACAATTCTTTGTCTTTCCATCATACAGAATTGAGTCTGCCATTTCTCCTTACTCAGGGTGCTATTTTGTAGTCATAATTGAGTCCTGGGAAATTCTTAGCTCCATCCCACAGGCTATACAGTATACTGTATGTGAAAAACCACAGGTCATGGCACTGATGCTTGAAGTGCCAGGTTGTTCACTTTAATTGTTGCATTCAGTGTGATGCTTTTCGTATCATATTCTTGCTGTCAGTGTATATAATGTTATATATAATTCTGCCTAACTCCAGGGAATTTTATTTGGCATCAGGGAGATCTTTCTGGGATTCATTGAAGAATATATATACTGTATATATTTTAATAAAAATTCTTATAAATTACTTTTCCATTTCCATGTTAGCCAATTTTGTATCAGTACAGTACTGTAATCTTGTACAGTGCTGCCTTTGTTGTGGTCATATTTTAAATCTGTGGTAATTATTCAAGAGAGCACAGCACAGTAAACTCTTACTGTATTGACCTTTGCTGTATTCGATTGTCCATTTACCCTGTTGCACTGTGTCATATATCGTCCACTGCAGTAAATTGTGGAATAATTGATGCTTCACTATTGTTTTGGACCGCTTAAGTATATATAGCTTGCTCTTTGCACTCTTGTGCTTGTTTCCAGGATTGTGTAGTGTTTTATGCTATGTTGTATGTATATTAAGGGTTCTCAAACCCACATGCTTACACCAAATTCATCATTTGTACCAGACTGTGGTTCAGTATACAGTAGAAGTCCTATTTTTCGGCATCTATGGGACCAGGCAAGTGCCGAAAAATCAAAATTTGCCGAATTATCAAAAACCCTACCCAATCAGTACCTTATATGTTTCGGTGAACACTATCATCACTACTCATATCATTACAGATGTGCTTGGAGAAAGTACTGTATACTGTCTGATACTGTACAATACTGTAATGAATACAGTACTATACATGAATATGAAAAATAAAGAAATTAGTGAACATACTGTATATAAATGTAATGGTACAGTAGGCCTACAAGTTCACATGCACTTACCTAAACTTATAGTAGGTTCCTTAATTACATATGTACAATAGAAGGGGTTGATTGGACTCTGCTACTGCTGGAAGAAGTCCCCAGCAGTAGAAGGTCCTGCAACAGGCTCTAAGGACTCATGGAGAATTTCAAGACTGACGAAAAAAATCGGAAAATCTGCCGAATGATCAGAGATTTTCGTAAATGGGACTATTTCTCAAAACTGCCGAAATGTCAGATTTGCCGGGGAATTGGATGCCAAAGAATTGGACTTTTACTGTATCTACAACATTTAATATTGTACTGTGAAAGTTTGTGGAAATCTATACTAATCTGACTGGGTGTTCCTTCCTTTAGTTTGATGTAGTAACGTGTTGCTGTAGTAGCAGTATATACTATGCAGCTGTTGCACCACTAACTGAACTCATCTCCTTCAGTGGTGTGCCAATATCAACAGTAGATGGTTACCTGCCCCTTCAACCCTCTTGTCCTGCTGATGGCAGCAGGTGGTAATGTTGACAAGTAATGTTGTGGCTGACTGACTTGACCATTGTCATCCTTGGAGTCACAATGGCACCAGTTACTGACCCTGGCTGACTGGTGCTGGCCACACTGTGCCATAACATCTGTACTGTGTGAGGGGTCCTGTATGCCACAGCAGAATCATATGGCTGTACCAAGAATGAAATATGAAGGATGTTGTTTTACTAAAGGAGATATTCACTGCAACTTCAGAGGTGAGTTACTCTATTTATACTGTACCAGTAATTTGTACCAGTGTTTCATACAGCAGTCAAGTCATATCATTTCAGATTCTGTGAATGTTGGTGTGCATCAGGGGTCAGTCTTGAGTCCCATGTTGTTTATCATAGTACTTGAAGCCCTTTCACGTGACTTTAGAAACGGACTCCCGTGGGAGTTGTTGTATGCTGATGATTTGGTGTTGATTGCAGAGAACGAAAGGGAGGCGGAGGAAAGGTTTAGGAAGTGGAGAGATGGTATGGGGCAAAAGGGTTTAAGGGTAAATGCAGATAAAACTTAAAGTGATGATATCTAGGGTTGGTGGTGGTACTGTCAAAGACGAGGGAGAGTGGCCATGTGCAGTTTGCCACAAGGGCTTGGGAAGTAATTCCATCTTGTGCGGTGTGTGTGATAAATGGGTGCATAAGCGATGTAGTGGTATCAGAGGTAGACTGCGAGATAATGCTGATTTTATGTGAACTGTGTGCTGGGGTGAGCAGGTGGAGATTGTCAGATGTGAAAGGATTGAACTTGCTGGTGAATCTCTTGAGTGTGTGGAAGAGTTTTGTTATTTAGGAGACATGTTGTGTGCTGGAGGTGGGGCTGGAGCTAGCTCTGTGGCTAGGGTGAGAAGTGGTTGGAAGAAGTTCAGGGAGCTCTTGCCTCCCCTGACGTTGAGAGGACTCTCCCTACATGCTAAGGGGTCTTTCTATGCAGCATGTGTTAGGAGTGTAATGCTGTATGGTAGTGAGACCTGGGCAGTGAAGGAGGAAGATATTCGCCGGCTCAGACGTACAGAAATGACAATGATTAGGTGGATGTGCAGTGCGTCTCTGCGTCCCAGGCCTGGAGGGGCTGGGTTGACGATGGAAGAGTTGAGAGGTAGGATGGGACTGGAGTGTATTAGTGTTGTGATGAGGAGAGGTAGATTGAGGTGGTTTGGACATGTGGAGAGGATGGGGGATGATAATGGGGTACTTTATGGGGTGGAAGACAATTGACAATCGTCATGGTCGAGCCTGCCACAGACGTCGTAGGACAGGCATGCTTATGAATCATATGCTGCATTTGTTTGTGTGCACTTGTGATAGGATTAATGTCATTCCTACTTACAAAACCACTTACACTCTCTGATGAATACACACAACAAGAGCTTATTCATTTGTATGAGTCATACAAAAAGGTAAAAATATTCTAATCTGGCAAGTCTAGCAACTAGTCAGCTCATTCATCCCTTATAATTTAATGTTTTCTATGTTAATTCTTTAGAAGTGAGTAGATTTGTATCTCTTAATATATGGTTTCAATGAGGAAAGTCATATTTTCCTCCTCTGAGACGATTTACTGACTTAAATTTATTAGTGGCTAAATTCGCCTTCAATCAACGATTTCGACAAACCGTCCCAAATCCAGGAACGGTCAACAGTCATTTTTTGCCTGCTGTGAGAGAGGTCGGAAGGCTGGACTGAAGTCGAGAGGACGCACGCTGAGAATCTGAGATGTCAGGATCGTACTGTTGTGTTCCCCTGTGCATTAATAGGGGTGGCCATCAATTTCCTCAGATTATGAATGATGAAATTACAAAATAAACAATTTGGATAATATAGTGTCATATACAGTATGTATATATTTCTCAAAGTGGCTAATCAATACAGAATAGAATATATTCTCTATAATAAGTATATATAGAAAAATATATGTATATATATATAAAAATATGTGCTTTTCACTTTCACTCACAAAGTACACACTGCTTCCTACCCAGATGACTTAACACTCCCACACACACTTCATGACTGGTGTACTACAAAAAGACTCAGAATGGCCTCTTTTATGGTAGAACACAGTCATAACTCACACCTCACTATCAACAACATCCCCCTTGTCCCACATGCACACAAAATTTTTGGTGAAATGAAAGCACAGTAACAGAAGAATTTGGTAATATCTTGCAGCATAGAGCAGTTAGTTAGAAGCTGATCTGTAAAAATATTTATCTAAGACAGCCTTTCTGAAATTTCTTGATGTCCTCAAATGTGAATATTACGAAATCTTGGGTGCCGCAATATTAGTAAACAAAAGCAGAGTCTATCTTGTCCCTGGGACTGAACCTTCAATGCGCATGCGCCACTTGGATATTTGGGATGTTACGAGCGTCGTACCGATTTTTTACTTATGTTGGCTAGTAATCGACTTGAAGAGGGCAATTACAAAGTATTTCGTTCCAGCCAATAGTGAGTAATGTAACTCCACCTCTTTCAGTACAATAAAAGACTACTAATGCAAAATAAATGAGGATCTTGGAGTTCAGTTGATGCTAGTCTAGCTGGATAAATATTTTTTACGTATTACTATGAAAATAATAAGTAGTTTGCCTTCATATCTTCTCAATTATTTGAGAAAAAAATAATTCCTCTACACATTACAAACATTAATTTGAATCATAAGTCCACACAAAGATAAATTATTAATGATTCATGAGAGTGCGACTGTTCACTGTCAGTGGCAGGCTTGACCACTTCAGTGGCGGCTCCAAAGCACCCCATTGGGTGAGGAAGGTGAGAAGTATTAATATTGGGGGTGGGGTTATGAGGGGTAGACCAAGAAAGACATGGGACAAGGTCATTAAGTGTGACCTTAGGGTTAAGGGACTGAACAGGGAGGCTGCAATGGATCGTGCAGCGTGGAGAGCCACCATTAGGTGACCAAGGCCGATACATGCAAGCATGTTGGAGCCTTTAAAAACGAAAATGAAATATATCACTTCCATGCTTCCTCACAAGGAATCCCATACTGTGGTTGGCCCTTGGTACTGCTGATGTTTTCTGTGGCTGGAAAGGTCAACCAAACACCAAAACCAGCTAATTACATGCCACATCTGGTATTCACTCAGCATTAACCTGGCAGTCTAGACATTTCCCCAGTTAGTTTTTTAAAGCTCAGTTAGGGTTCTTAGTCCCATCCATCCATTGCCAGACGCCATGTATCCCAAACGGGGTGGTCAAGGGCTTAGAGTTAATTGTTTTACAGGGAGGGGCACTAATCCTCCACCAACCCCACTTGACACGTAGGGATGCCAACAGCATCTGGTGTTCCCTGGCGGTCACCCATCCAAGTACTAACCAGACCCAACGTTGCTACAGGGGTTTAATATATTTGATCTCTGTGAAGACTAAATAAGCTATGGAAGTATTGTCCATATCACTGGCCACAAGGATAACCTGTTTATCTTCAGTAATGTGCACATACAATTCATGTGCAGTTCATAATCATTTATGTTGAAAATATTAATAAGCATACTTTATTTTTTATTTTTTTTCCACAGTATATATAATTATTGTGGTAGGTGGGGTTGCTCCCCATCCACTCACTTGATGTAGTGTTCTCTGATACCTGCCCCTTCTTTTCTTCCTTCCTCTTTTCTAAGTCTTTCCTTCATTTTTTCTTCTGTATGTGTGTGACTCTACACTGAGTGACAACCCAAATGATTTCCTGTACACCTGGAAACCATTTACCATGCTGGGTGATGACCATATAACCAGATTATGGCATCTGGTGGTTTAGTGGGTAATTATGGCACTCCAATGGGATTGATTCTGTGTAGGTTTATATCCAAGGGGTGGTTGGGGTTTATTGCCCACGTAATGCCACTCAGGGATGAGTGAGGCTGGTCACTCTCGTCTTAAATGTCAGGACCAACTTGCCTAGCCCTGGGCTTCTATGCTCCTCATGGGGCAACACAGGATTTGATGATGATGTGATTCTGGCTGTATTTGGATGTGAATCTGGTGGACTGCAGGCTGAACTTGTCTTTTTCCTGCAGCCCACTATCCAGTTTTCAAGGGACAGGGAGGAGGGTGAGGGAAATAACAGTGCCTCCACAAAAAAGCACCCCCAGTACCACACACTGAGTACAAAACAACAATATAATGTAAACTGGAGGAAACTGTCAAATCAGCTTTATTGGGTGACAGTGGAACTTTTATGTAGATATTTTTTTAATGAACTTTGAGAGATTTATAATGAAGGTGGACCTTATGACTGGTGGTAATAATAGAAGTGTTGCATCATTAACTAGTACTATCTTGCAGTGCAGTGTTGTCCATCATCAGCAGTGGAGTCACCTCAACTCATCATCCTGGCTTCATGATGGCAACAAGATGTGTGCAGCTTTTATGCCATTGCAGTGTAGCTGTGGCTCTTTACATTGCACATCAGTAACAAATAATAATCTGATGGACTGGTGTTAGATGTACTGCTGCTACAGTAAGGCAGGTTCCTTATTTGTGTACTATTTTTAAACAAAATACCACACATTATTAATGCTTTATATCAGGCTGTGTTAATGGTTTATATCAGGCATTTCTTATGACTTATACCAGATATTACTAATGGTTTATTCTAGACATTGTTAATGGTTTGTACCAGGCCCATTCAATGATGTTTTGATAGTGGTGGTGGTGTTATATGTGTTAAGATGGTGGTGGTGTGATGGCAGAAGAAATTAATTTGAATGATGGTTAGGGTTTGTGTGCCTGGCACCTGATCATCAGTCCTGTTATACTCTAGTGGTTTGTTGTTATCTGACAGAACTGGGCCACTCCCACAACTTGTTTACCAGGTTGTGGTTGCATGAAATATGATGAGCCTTAGTTATTTAGTTAGGAAGTAGTCTCCTTGGTTGTTAGTCAAATCTTCCCTCCTGTTTGAAGACACTTTGCCATCAACTAAGATGAAAAGGGTTACAGATCTCTGTCAGGGTAGGGTAAATGCTGTGTGCCAGGGATATAGGTGTGTGTGTATCAGGGATATAGGTCAGTGTCACACACAAATATCGTAGATTATATCTTGACAAGGAGTGGGGATATTACCGTTGTTCAGTACAGTATACACGTTTGTTCGTTCATTTTTATCAAGGCGTCAACCTACTTGCATGTGTCAGCGTTGGTCAGCCAGTGGCGGCTGTCCACGCTGTCACAGGAAATGTGTGGGATAGTTCGGGTGGTGATTGTTGGCCTGATTTTGATAATTTCTGTATTGGTGTATTATGATGGGTTCATTTGTTATTAATGGACCGACAGTTACTGATAACCTTATGCCAGGAATTGGTCTCCCTCAAAATTGGTGATGATAGTAATTGTGCTGGTGGTGGTAGTTGTGATGTTGATAATTTTAGTGGAGGTATTGGTGGTGGTGATGATGATAGTTGTGATCCTGTTAAATGTGATGGTGTTGGCAGTTGTAAAGGCTGTTTGTGATGGTGCTAGTAGTTGTAAAGGTTGTTCATGATGGTTGTAATTGTGATACTGGTAACTGGTGTTGGTAGTGGTGATATTGGTACCCACTATTCACCCACCTGCCCATTCACCAAATCATGCAACTGTCTTTATCTGATTACCTTTTTATCAATTTACCCACTTACATATTTACCTGGTTACCTTTACTGGTTTACCAACCTGCTTATTTACCTGTATACTTAACAGTTTACCCACCTGCATATTAGCTGTATACTTCTCAGTTTACCCACATACATATTTACCTGTATACTTAACAGTTTACCCACCTGCATATTTACTTGTATACTTCTCAGTTTACCCACATACATATTTACCAGGTAACCTTTGTTGGTTTACACACATACATATTTACTTGTACTCTCATCAGTTAACCTACCTCCAAATGTACCTACTTATATGGTTACCAGCCAGCTTGTTGACCAACACAAGTTTACCTGTGTATTTACTTTAATGTTTATTTATCAGTTGCTGCCAGTTTAAATACAGATAGTCGTCAACTTATGACGGGGTTGTTTTCTGATGGATCAGTCACATGGCAAAAATGCCTATACAGTACAGTACTGTCAGAAGTTTGACATACAGTATTGTACACATTACAGTCACACATGTGTGCAGATACGTTTATAGTTAATAATGTGCATAAATACTGCAAATAACTAACTCAGAATATAGAGGAGTATTTAAATAATTGCAGAACAGCAGTAATAAACAAATAAAAACAGTTCCTCCATGAATGTCTCAGCTGCCGTCACGTTGGCACAGCAGCCTCACCTTGACGTTATGGAACATTCTTTAGCATCACATAGAAAACAGGTTGTAGGCTTGGCTTTGAGATGAAACAAGTGCATCCTTGGTAGCAAACTGTGTACAGTGTGATATATATATCTTTGCAGTAAAAGACACTGTAAACAACAACATGTAACAATTAACAGTACATTCATATATTGATGACACAGCTGTTTATTACAGATGTACAGTATTATTAATTTGACATTCAGTGCCATTATTCATACCGCTGGCATCACAATCAGTTTATTGTGTGTGCGATCCTCGGGAATGCCACCACTGATGACTACAACTGCTGTCGGTTGCAACTCGAAAGTGCTTGTGAAGGCTGTATGGGGCCTTTGTTGTAAGTTGAAGACTGCCTGTGTATTTTTAATAAGTGAACAAATAAATACAACTGAAATTAAGTATTTTTGACATGCCATTTAATGTATTAAAAATTGCTGATGTAATTCATGTTTAAATTGCTGTTCTTATATCACATTTTAAATCCTGCCAACTGGTTAGGAGGGAGTGTTGGAAGTGGAGGCCGTGAGTTGTCATGTACTGTTTAAAGAATTATGCATGTAGTGAGTCTCTGCTGATTAATGTTGATATAGAGTTGTATTGAAACAACTTTGTATGTACATAAAGTAAGTCTTCTGATTTATGTTGTTATATAACTATACTGTGATTGTACCCCTGTACAAATAATAAAGGCGAGCAAAGTGAGTGCAAGAATGATTGTGGCATAAGTTTATTGAGTGTGGTAGGGAAGGTATTTGGAATAATTATTTTAGAGAAAGTAAGAGAGAGATCAGAAGTCCTAGTGACTGATGAACAGGGTGGCTTTAGGAGTGGCAGAGGATGTGAGTATCAAATATTTGCAGTGTGACAGATAGTGGAGAGAAGGCTTGTGAGAATGACTGTAAGGAGTTTATGGTATTCATGGATCTGGAAAAAACATATGACAAAGAAGACAAGAGAAGGATTGTGGAAGGTTTTGTGCATGTATGGTGTAGATGGTAAGCTGCTAGGTGCCATCAAGAGTTTTTATGATGGTAGTGAAGCATGTGTAAGGGTTAATGGGCATTGGAGTGAATGGTTCACGATTGGTGTGGGGTTCGACAAGGTTGTGTGATGTCTCCATGGTTGTTCTATATGTATATGGATGGGGTGATGGGAGAAGTAAAAACACGAGTAATGGAGAGAGGGATGGCGTTGGTAATGAATGGTGATGGATGGCATATCTCAAATTTGTTGTATGCTAATGATGCAGTACTGCTTGCAAATACCAGACAAGAACTTGGTAGGCTAGTGCAGTTTTGCTGATGTCTGTGAGCGTCATGCCTTGAGAGTAAATGTAGAAAAGAGTAAAGTGATGGTTATTGAGAGAGAAGGTGACTCCCAGTGCAGTGTAACAGTGAATGGAGAGAGACTGGAGTTGGTGAGAGAGTTCAAATACCTGGGTACAGTGATAAAAAAGGGAGGAAAATGTGCAAAAGAAGTTAAAAGTCGGGTGACACAAGGAAGTAAAGTATCTGATGTAATGAGGGCCTCGATAAGAAACGAGGCTTGAGTGTTGCAGCTGCACGAGGATTACATGAAGGAGTGTTAATGCCAACTTTAACATATGGATGTGAGACTATGGTGTGGCATGGAAATGAAAAGTCAAGAGTAAGAGCAGTGGAGGTGGGACTGATGAGGAATGTATGTGGAGTACAGAGAGTGGATTGGATACAAAATAATGTGATTCGTGAAAGATGTGGCATGAGGAAGTCTGTGGACGCCAGAATCAAAGAGTGTACTGAGATGGTTTGGTCATGTGGAATGAATGAATAACAATAGAGTGGTGAAAATGGTATATCTGAGTGAATTTGAAGGAGGGGGGAGGTGAGGTAGGCTAAGGAGAAGGTGAAGGGATATGGTGGATGAGTGTGTGAGGAAGAGAGGCTTGGAAGTCGGTGAGGCTAGGAAACTGACAAGAGATTGAGCTGGCTGAATGAATATTGTGAGGAGAAGCACATGATCAGGCATTCGGCACCCCTTTTTAATGTGACTGTGTCCGTATTGACCCTATTGGGAACATTTGTGTAAAGCTACAGAACATGGTGGATGTTTTTGGCATATCAGATAGAGCCAGGATTCCGGAGGCCTGAATGATGAGTGAATGGAAGCCTGGCCTATTGGATTGGGTAAATTTGGGCTGTCTGGACATTGCTACTCTTCACCCTGCCCTTGGGTGGGAAAGGAGGTTCAGGTAATGATGATGATATCCAACCAACAGCAGGACTACATTGTTCACCTCTCCACACTGCCAAAATTGGGTTTGTAAATCCCCTTCCATGACATTCTAAGTATCTTTCTTCTAAATTCACTCATTCCTTTTTTATAATATCTTTTATTGTCTTTGTTCATTATTTAAAAAAGAAAAAAATTTGGATAATAAAAGACCAGAATATCGGATGATGTCATTTTTTGTGTTTGTGATAAAGCCGGATGTGTGGGGGAGATTTATGCATTCTTTTATGCACTATTAATTATTGTAATGTTTAATTTCTTTGTTTTTCTTTAGCTTTCATGATTATTATGAATGCATATACAGTATATTTATATGTTAGTGAAATATATCTGTACAGTATAAAGTTTTGTAATTGGTGTCATAGGTATGAGGCCATATTTTACAAACAGTGTACAGGGTTTTGCCGTCAGTGATCCACAAAATTGAGAGTTTACTGTATGTCAGATGTGGCAGACTGACCAGCATACAGGTGCTTTGTCCTGAGTATATACACTTACCCTGCTGCTCTGCCACTTGACCTTGATAGTGTCATCCTTCATTGATGTAATTTATTAACAAAATCGTTCAAAATATATATAGGTAGGTCCTGTTACACAAGCCTGGGCAGTTTAGATCCATTCTCGGTCATCCAAGGTTCCAAGCTTTGCCAATCTGCTATCAGTGGAAGCTTGGAAGTGAGAGGAAAATTTGCCTTTTACAGTGTTTTGATACAAATACTGCTTGTTGACATGTTTATTATTTAGGGTTGCTACACTCTCATCTTAAATGTCAGGACCAACATGCCTAGCCCCAGGCTCCTACGCTGCTCATGGGGCAACATAGGATTGGATGATGGATGCTGTACTCATGTTTCCCTACAAGTTGCGTGCAATCACTAATCAGAGTTACAAGTTTGTGGACATGGATGCAATATCAGTGACATTTCTGGGGGATATTTATGTTTCTACTACAACAGATGAGCATTAGTATATGTCACGTGAATTTGTATGTGTGTGTTATGGCAGGATTATTGATTAATCTAATAGGATTATTTTGAATTTTGTCCAACTGCCTCGAGGCAACCGCTCCACATCCACTCCACAGTGGTGAACAGTATTTGATCTGAGAACACACATGACTTTAGTATATTGTGGCCATCTGCTCGTCAGTGAAGAACTCACGAACTCTGTATAAGTCCCAGTTTTTTTTAGAAGCACCCTTTGCAAGGGATTTAACATAAGCTGTCCAGCTTAGATTGGGGTTTAGAGTAACACCTAGGATATCAATTGTAGTGGATATGGGAATATTGACATCATTTAAAATTATGAGAGAGTCTGAGGGATTCTTTGTGTTGGAGAAATGAATGTACTTAGTTTTCTGAGCATTAAATGAAACCAGATTTTTCTTTTTCCCCCATTGATTAATTTTAAAAAAGGTCCTGGTTCTGAGAAATTGCTGTGTTTATTTGAGAGTTTATAATATCAAATTGTGTAAAGGAGGTAATAAATGTGAAAGAACTGTGAAGGGTCGAGTCATCAGCATAAGAATGTATTGGGTTGTGCATGACAGATAGGTCATTAATATGAATGAGAAAGAGGGTTTGCGCCAAGAGTGATCCCTGAGGTGTCTCAAAAACTTTACTGAGAATGGAAGTTATTGGAATTGGTATGTAGTTTGATAGATCAAAATTACCTTCTGTAACTCTATTTTTTCTCTCTCTCTCTCTCTCTCTCTCCCCTCCAATCTTACTACTCTTTCCCCCCTCTTATTTCCTCTTTCTCTGCCCCCTCCTTCCATTTTCCCTTATTCCAAGTCCAATTCTCCTCCATTCATTCTCCGTTCTCGGTTTTCAGACCATCTCTCCCAACATTCCTCTGCAGTCCCTATACTGTATACACTGATGGTTCAAAAACTCCTGCTGGCGTTGGATTCGTGATACTCTTTCCTGACACTTTTTATCATTTTAGCCTTCCTACCTATGCAGGTGTTCTAACAGCAGAGTTATATGCCCTCTTGTTTGCGTTACGGTATATTTGTCGTGCCTCCTCATTTGTGATATGATTCATATAGTGCTCTAACCCTTCTTCAGTCACCTTTTGCGTCTCACCCTCTAGTTCTTCGTATCTTGGAATGGTTGTTCCGTATCTTCTCTCGTCGTAAAAGAGTCCAGTTCTGTTGGGTCCCGGGACATGTGGGCGTCGTGGGCAATGAACGTGCTGATCAGTTGGCTCGTATGGGAGTTACCAGGGATGTCTCTCCTTCCTTCTTCAATCCAGTCTCTGACCTTCTTCCTGCTCTGTCATCCTTCCTTCATCACCGGTGGCAGTCTTGTTGGGACTCTATCACTAATAACAAACTATGTGTTGTTAAACCGTTTATTTCTCCATGGTCGACCCTTTGCCACCGTAATAGGAGGTGGGAGACAGCTTTAGCTTGCCTTAGAATTGGTCATACTCGACTTACCCACTCTTATTTGATGTCTGGTGGTCACCCTCCCTTTTGTACTCGTTGCAATACCATTCTCTCTGTACGCCATATTCTCCTTGATTGTCCACTCTACACACTACAGCGACGTGTTGCATTTCCATTTTTGTCTCGCCTCCAACGTCCCCCCGTTCTTGCAGACTTTCTCCGAGAGTCATCGTATTTTTCCCTCCATAATATCATGTCCTTCCTTACCTCTGTTGGTCTTCTTTCCGACATCTAATTCTGTTCCTTATTTCAATAGCCCCATCTGTGATATGATATACTCCTTCCATTGATCCATTTCTTCCGGCCCACCTAACGTACACAATTTGTAGCCGATGATCCGGCTTTGTGCTGGATTTTGGCACTAGGTTCCTATTGTTCTTCTTCTGCCCCCTCCTCTTCTAACAACCGCCCATTTCCCTTTTGCAATCCCCCCCTTTCCCTCCTGCTGCCCCCTCTCTATCTCTTACTTCCTTTCTCTCTTACTACCCCCACTCACTTTTATTGAACCCCACCCCCTTTCTCTTACTGCCTCTCACTAAACTCCCTTCTCTCCAACTAACCCTCTTTCTTGTACTGCCTCTCACTAAACTCCTCTCTTACTATCCTCTCTTTCTCGAACTGCCTCTCACCAAACTCCCTTCTCTCCAACTAACCCTCTTCCTTGTACTGCCTCTCACAAAACTCCCTTCTCTCCAACTAACCCTCTTCCTTGTACTGCCTCTCACAAAACTCCCTTCTCTCTTACTGTCCTCTCTTTCTCGAACTGCCTCTCACTAAACTCCCTTCTCACTCTCATTATCCTCTCTTTCTCGTACTGCCTCTCACTAAACTCCCTTCACTCCCTCACTATCCCCTCTTTCTCGTACTGCCTCTCACTAAACTCCCATCACTGTCTTACTATCGTCTCTCATACTTCCCCTCACTAAACTCCCTTGTCTCTTACTATCCTCTCTTTCTCATACTGCCTCTCACTAAACTCCCTTCTTTCGCTTACTGTCCCCCCCCCTCTCTCTCTGTTTTGCTGCCCCCTCCTCTACTTACTGAACCCCCACTTTCTCTTATCACCTCCTCGCTGCTCCCCCCAGTCTTTTACTGCCTCTATCACTGCCTCCTCCCCCCCCTTGCCTATCTTTCATACTGCCCCCCCATCTCTCACTCAGTCCCACCTCTCTCACTGCCCACCCCTCTCACTCACTGTCCCCTGCTCTCATTGCCCCTCCCTTCTCCCTCACTGCCCCTCCTGTCCCCCCCCCCTCTCTCTCACTCCCCATCTGCCTCCTTTTCTCCCCTTCTCCATCTCACCCCCTTCCTCTCTCTCTCTCTCTCTCCACTCTTCCTGCCTCCCTTTCTGTCTCTTCCATCTTCCTCTCTCTCTCTCTCTCCACTTCCTCCCCCCCCCCTCTTCCTCCCTTTCTCTTTCTCACCCTCTTCCTCCCCTGCCCGTCTCCTTCCACTGCCGAGCACCAGAGGGCACACACATACACATGAGGTACTGAATAAGGGGTCTGGGAAGAGGGACAAGGGAATAGGACATCAATGGGCCTCTCGGCGTTGTCCAGATGACCACTCTGTATCCGACCTTTGTCCCTCAGGGTGCCGCTCGGCGGAATGCTGAAGCACTTACGCCAGTTCCCTCGATTATTGAGGTGCTTGAGCTCAGATGGAGGAGACCTTGTTGATTATCAACTGGTGCCTGAGATCTGATCAAGGAGCGGTGGCCCAGTTGACATGTTGCCTAAGATCGGATTGAAGACAGCCCAGGACACCTATTGGACAAGATCAGACCGTAGACTGCCCAGGTAACTTGTTGGCTTAGATCAGATCAGAGACAGCCCAGGGAACCAATGGATGATCAAAAACGGCCCAGGATGCGTAATGGGCGAGATCAGACTGAGGTCAGCCCAGGTAATATGCTGGCTGAAATCAGATCGAAAACGGCCTAGGTGACCTGTTGGCCGAGATGAGATCGAGGATTCAGGGGAGCTGTTGGCCGAGATGAAATGGGAGAAAATGGAGTTCCCCTGAGCTAAGCCCTGTATTGGACTATATAGCCCCGCTAGGGTTACAGGCGGGAGCTACCCCTCCCGGCGCGGCAGCCCGGGCGAGGCTCGAACTTGCAATCCCCCGATTACAAGTCCAGCGCGCTACCGCGCCCCCTAGTTGTTGGCTGCGATGAGATAGAGGATGGTCCAGGGAACCTGTTGGCTGATATCATTTTCCTTACACTGCCTCTCTCTTCTTTCCCACTCCATCTGGCTCCCTTTCTTTGTCCCCCCCCCCCTCTTTCTCTCACCCAGTTCCTCTGCCTGTCTCTATCCCTCTTCCTCCCCCCCCCCCGTCTGAACTGGTAATATATATTGAGTTCGGTGTTTCTGAGAATTTTTATAAGCAGCCATATTCAGTGCTACTTACCTTTTCGGCCAGGTTAAGATGAACGAGTATATTGTTAAATTGTAACTGACACAAAAGTACAAAATAAATTGATGCATACAAAATGGTTTTTCTGTGTCATAAGTACTGGTGTATAGCCAACATGTTACTTCATGAGAAGGGGAAGGAAGGGGGGATGAGAAGGGGAAGGAAGAAGGGAGGGGGGAGAGAAGTGCGGAGGGGAAGGAAGAGGAGAGAAGAGGGGAGGAGGAGGGAAGGGGGGATAAGGAGGGGAGGGGGAGGGGGAAGGAGGAGGGAAGGGGGGATAAGGAGGGGAGGGGGAAGGAAGAGGGGGAATGAGGAGCGGAGGGGGAAGAAAGGGGGGGATGAGAAGGGGAAGGGGGAGAGAAGTGCGGAGGGGAAGGAAGAGGGGAAAGGATGGGATGGGGATGACAAAGGGAGGAAGGAGGGGGAGGGGGGAATGGAGGAGGGAGAGAAGAACGGAGGGGAAGGGGAGAGGAGCGGAGGTGGGAGAGGGAAGGAGGGTAGGAGGAGGGGAGGGAGAGGAGAGGGGAGGGGGAGGGAAGGGGGGATGAGAAGGGGAAGGAGAGGAGAGGAGGGGGAGGGAAGGGGAAGGAGAGGAGAGGAGGGGGAGGGAAGGGGAAGGAGAGGAGGGGGAGGGAAGGGGGGATGAGAAGGGGAAGGAGAGGAGGGGGAGGGAAGGGGGGATGAGAAGGGGAAGGAGAGGAGAGGAGAGGAGGGGGAGGGAAGGGGGGATGAGAAGGGGAAGGAGAGGAGGGGGAGGGAAGGGGGGATGAGAAAGGGAAGGAGAGGAGGAGGAGGGAAGGGGGGATGAGAAGGGGAAGGAGAGGAGGGGGAGGGAAGGGGGGATGAGAAGGGGAAGGAGGGGAGGGGGAGGGAAGGGGGGATGAGAAGGGGAAGGAGAGGAGGGGGAGGGAAGGGGGGATGAGAAGGGGAAGGAGAGGAGGGGGAGGGAAGGGGGGATGAGAAGGGGAAGGAGAGGAGGGGGAGGGAAGGGGGGATGAGAAGGGGAAGGAGAGGAGGGGGAGGGACGGGGGGATGAGAAGGGGAAGGAGAGGAGGGGGAGGGAAGGGGGGATGAGGAGGGGAAGGAGAGGAGGGGGAGGGAAGGGGGGATGAGGAGGGGGAGGGAAGGGGGGATGAGAAGGGGAAGGAGGGGAGGGGGAGGGAAGGGGGGATGAGAAGGGGAAGGAGGAGGGGGAGGGAATGCGGGGGAGGGGAAGGGGAAGGAGGGAGGGGGGGAAGGGGGAATGAGGAGCAGAGGGGGAGTAAAGGGGGGATGAGAAGGGGAAGGAGGAGGGGAGGGGGAAGGAGGAGGGGAGGGGGGAAAGAAATGCGGAGGGGAAGGAAGAGGGGAAAGGAGGAGAGGGGGTGGGGGAATGAGGAGCGGAGGGGGAGGAAAGGGGGGATGAGAAGGCGAAGGAGGAGGAGGGAGAGAAGTGCGGAGGGGAAGGAAGAGGGCGGAGGGGGAGGGGAAAGGAGGAGGGGGAGGAAAGGGGGGGATGAGAAGAGGAGGAGGAGGGGGGAATGGAAGAGGGAGAGAAGAGCGGAGGGGAAGGGGAGAGGAGCGGAGGTGGGAGAGGGAAGGAGGGGAGAAGGGGGAGGGGGTAGGAGGAGGGGAGGGAGAGGAGAGGGGAGGAGGAGGAGGAGGGAAGGGGAAATGAAAGGAAAGGAGGGGGAGGGAAGGGGGGGATGAGAAGGGGTTGGAGGAGGAAGGGAAGGAGGTGGGGGGGAAGAAAAAGAGGAGCAGGAGACGTAGGATGGGGACTTGGGGAGAAGGAATGATTCGGAGGACGAGGTGAGGGAAAGGGAAGAAGATAAGAGAGGAGGAAGACGGTCACCTTGCACAAAATCGCGGTGAAAATTAGCGGTTTGGAGGCCGATTTTGAGGCAAAAAACAGAAAATCGGCCATATCTCGAAAACGGTGCATTTTAGAGCAAAATGGAGCGAACACGTCGCCCCTTAATATAAACTAGACCTATTTTTTCCTTCCCGATCGACTGAGCAAGGTTTCATCCACCTACCTCTCAAGGGGAAATAGGTAATAGGTAATTTTGGTTAAAAATGATTTTTTGACGCAAATATCTTACAGATTCGTCTCAAAATGAAACAGGTAGTAGATCTATGCATTACCTATCAAATCCAATTAATAAATATGCTAAAACCAATTGGGTTCAATAGGCACAAATGGGAAAAATATCGGAACAAAAACATGAATTTGTGACGTAAATATATATTCGTCTCAAAATGAAATACCCAACAGATTAAGGCATTACCTATCGAATCCAAGCAATAAATATGCTAAAAACAACGGCGTTCAATAGGTACAAATAGGCGAAAGCCTTCATACAAAAAAGTCTACGGTTTTTCATACCTCCTTCCATGCAATACTTGCGTAATATCGGTGTTTGTGTGAGTGTGTGTGTGTGTCGTGCACATATTCATGTACACATAATGATCCATGTGCATATGAATGTGTATGTACGTCATGTGCACATAATGATCAATTAACTTGTTACGTATGTATGTCATGTGCACATAATGTGCACATCATCCATTAAGTACACAATTGTAGTAGTAGTTGTTCCCGAGGCAGTCTGGCCGAACAGCCCCGAGTCCCTTAGGAAGGCCATGGCCGAGACAGGGCTTTCCCACAGAGCTCTCAAAGAGTGTATGTTGTGTTGTTGGCGTAGGTGATTGTGTGCAATGCAGTCTTCCATAATGTGCTTAATAGTATGGGGTGCTGTGTTGCATCCTGGACAGGCATCAGCGACGGAGTCATCCAGCCTCTTATGGTAGCTTAAGAGGGCTGGATGGTGCCCACATCTCAGCTTGGCCAGGTGGACCCTGTCCTCACGAGGAAGATAGGATTCAGAAGGGTGGATGTCAGGAGCCCGTGCATGCAGCTGTGTCTTTAAGAGATGTGTTGTCTTTAAGAGATTGAATGGAGCGGCGAGTGATCTGAGTGTGGATATGCTTCTGGAAGCTGGTTTGAGGTGGGCGAGAGGGGAGAGATGACAGTATTTGTGTATGGTATCGTGTGCTGGGTGTAGTTTTGATGTTCCTTGGTGTGGGTGGATGTGCTGCCATGTACTGTAGTGGATGTTGTAGGTTTGTGGAGGCTGCAGCAAGAAACTGGGTGCCTCTCATGTCTAGGTGATCCTTGACTTTGAGGACTTTGGTTTCTTGATGTAGGTGGTCTGTGGGTGTGGTAGCAGTGCAGCGTGTGATTATTTTTAGGACCTTGTTCTGTATGGTCTGTAGAGTGTTGTAGTGTGTTTTGGTGAGGTTAGAAGCCCAGGCAGGGCTTGCATAATTCATCACTGAACGTATGTATTGTTTGTATACTGTGGTGGTGGTGTCTTTGTTGTGTCCGAATGTTGTATGGGCAAGTGACCTCAAAGCACTGAGCCTTGGTGTTATTTTATTTTTAATGTTTGTGATGTGTTGTTTAAATGACACTGATGTATTGTATGTTAAGCCAGGTACACACACGGGAACAGGACACCGTATCGTAACAAGGCTGTGTTGGGCGACGAAGATTCGGGTAACAAGGTGTGGAAATGATGAGTCCGTAACCGAACCTCGTCGCGTCGCGAACTGTCATGCGTCCCACCTCTATCAGTCGGAGTCAGTCCGTGTTTGGAGGTTGTACTGACAATGGCAAGTTTACCTGTCGCAGCTGCCGCGTATATTTATATACATTATCATACAGTGAAGAGAAAGGAAAGAAAATGGGGGCAGTCACAGTGGTACATTACTCTAAGAACCTGTGTTATATATTTTTATGTTTAGGGACCAGCCTCATACTGATTACTGAGCAGACTCGGTGTAGCGGCTGTACCCAGTTGATAGGTGTCGGACACACGTCCCGTCCACACATTGCATAACCTCACCCTGTAACATCCTTTGATGCGACGCGCAAAAACCGACAATTGGTGGATCGGCAGCGAACCTCAACGCGTAACATATATGTTCGCTCGGGTGTTACCAGTGACGTTACGAGGTCCCGTCCACACAGGCGTTTTTGTTACACGACGGGGTTACGTTACGATGTTCTGTTCGCGTGTGTGTACCAGGCTTTACACCAAGGATTTTGTGTGTGTGTGTGTGTGTGGTAGGGGAGTGTTGTTTATGGTGAGGTGTGGGATGTGACTGTTCTGCTGTCCAGTTTGTGAGAAGAGTCACTGTAGATTTGGCTAGGGCTAGTTTGAGCCTGTTTGTGGTGAACCATTCGTGTAGTGTATTGAGGTAAGGTTGAATGATGTGTGCAGCTGTGTTTGCGTTTTGGTGCATACATGTGTTATATCATCTGCATAGCAAACTATGTGTATCTGTGGTGTGTGGGTACGTCGTGCATGTATAGGTTAAAGAGTGTGGGGGTCAGAAGACTGACCGGCAAATGTTACGTGTGCACATCTGCCTGCTAAGTAGTTTGCCAGCCATCGTTTTGTTACTGCGCATGTTTGAGTATTTTGTTTGTGAGGTTGTGGCGGGGGATGGCATCAAAAGCTTTGCTAATGTCTAGCGTGATTAGGATTGTTCTGTGTGGTGGCATAGCTGAATTCATGCCATCGAAAACTCTGTGTAAGGTCTGTAAGAAGGGTGTTTGTGGGGTGTAGTGGCCTAAAGCCATGATGTGACTGGGCTAGGGGAATGTGAGGTGTGACTAGTTGTAGTGTCAGTCGTTCAGTGACTTCAGAAGGGGTGCAGAGGAGTGTGATGGGGCGATGTGAGGAGGGTAACGTGGGGCCTTTGTTGGGTTTAGGGATGGTGATGATATATTGCCATATTTCCAGATGTTGGGTATTATGTTGTGTGAGTAGCTGTAGTTTGATATGTTGGTGAGTGCTTGTATGCCTTGTGGTCATAAGTGTTTAAGGTGAATGTTGCTTCTGTTGTCTGGTCCACCGGCAGATGAGTGTTTGAGGTTGTTAATGACGTGCTTCATCTGGTTGTAAGTGAAAGGTGCGTAGTCTGGGTCTGTAGGGAACTGTCTCTTACGTCTGATGATACGTCGGTCTTCGGGATGGGGGTTTAGATGGCTGACTTGTGAAAAGTGATTGATGAGAGTGTTTGCTTGTTGTTTGTTTGAGGGTATGGTGTCTCTTGTTGTGATGGCAGCGTGTGATTGTGTGGTGTTGCTGTTGGAAAGTGTGATGCTGTTTAGTGTTTCGTAGACTTTGCTGTTTGTTTGTTTTCCGGTCAAGTGTTTGGAGGTAATTTTTCCAGTTTAGTGCTTGCTGTTCTGATATTTTATGGGTTATTTGAGTGAGTTCTTGCATTTGTATTTGTTGTACGGTGTCTTGTGTATGGAGTGTCGCAATGTGTCCCGTTGTCTGATGAGACCTTGAATTTCTGGTGTGAAGTACACATGTATCCATGGCATGTGCACATAATGATCCACTAACTCTATGTCTATGTATGTATATGTATATAGTGTTATGTGCACATGATCTAATAACTCTGGTTATTTATGTACCGTATGTATAATTGTATGCCATGTGCACATACCAATCCATCAACATTGGTTACACATGTATGTATGTGTGTCATGTGCATACGATTCATTAATTTTAGTAATGTATGTATGTCATCTGTACACAATGATCCCTTACCTTTGGTTATGTCTGTATGTATGTGTCATGTGCACATGATCCCTTACCTTTGGTTACGTATATATGGATGTATGCAAGAATGTATGCATGTATGTAATCATGTATCTATGAATGTATGTATGTTGTCATATGCACATAACGATCCAATGACATGTAACTGCATCCAATTGATACCACAGTGATTCGGGGCTTTGAACTTCCGCCAATAACACGTTAATTGAAGCATTCATAGCAACACTTGCATGCAGCACCAGCAGTCCTGGACCAGATGCGAGGGAGTACACGTGATCCCCACATCCTCTGTAAATTTACGTCGTGGCAAGTAGTAGTGGTATGAACCAGGGTTACCGATAGTGAAGTAGACCTTGTCTGTCACAAATATTTTGACAGTCATTACCTACGCTTGTGTGCTAATCTACTGAACATCAGCGAGTGTCTAGAGCTGAAATATGGTGATATTACTAGTCATAACATCTAACAGTGTGTGTGGCTAATTTGTGTGTGTTTTGTTTTCTATTTTTACAGCAGTCATGATAAGTCATTAGGTCACGCTCAAGACCACGGGCGTTGACTGACCTGGAGTTGGAGGATATGGTCATTAGTACCATTTTCCCTTAGGAAATTATAATGGAACCCCTCGATAGCCACGATATTGACATGGATGGTGAAGAACCGGAGACTGTGATACAATGTACTGAAAATGTGGGAGATACAGCTATGTCTGTGAATGGTGCTATAGTGACGTACAAAAGGCACCTCCTAATGTTAGTGTGATACCACAAGATGCAGTGCCAGTCTCCTCAATGTCCGGGAGTGGCTCAGCAGTGCCAGGCCCATGGCACTCTGGTGTCCTTTGCACTCTGTGCATGCAGTAGCAGGTAACTACAGTACATAGTTTTACCGATAAGAAAATAGAAAAATATACATATATGTAATATGTACACTCGCTGCAGAGAGTATCGGTGCACTGTGGGTCCGATGTCATCCGGAATGATTGGACCATGTGGCAGTGACAGCCCGTTAAGACCTGTATATATTATAACATTTACGGCCATTGCCTACTCATTATGAAGGACATAAGAGGTGCCTGATATAGCAGTCATCTATCGTCAGAGATGCCTGCGTGTGGGAGGACAGAACCGCAATTTCCAGTTTCCTTTGTTCAGTGTGTCATAATATTTAACACATATTCTGCACCGATACTTTCTGGAGCGAGTGTACATGTTGTAATGACACAATGCACATGTATCAATAAATTCACATACAAAATGCATTACAGTACATAACATATATATGTATCACTATCATAAACCTGAAAACGCACGTACAATAAATGTCAACTTTCATTCACTCAGGGTAGAGGGCTGCGTTCGCTGGACAGCCATGCTAAGACATTTCATGATTGTTCAACAAGGGTTAATTGGGGCCTTGTTGCCCCTAATTCATAATGCAATACAAATGACTCCAATTCCACTAATTTGTTATAGTTCCCGTTTAGAATTTAGTCCAAAATAGTACTAATGGCACCATTTCTTTACGATTTTTTGGTAAATATATCAAGGATGACTTATGTTTACATTTCCATATGGTTTAATTTCTACTAATGAAATGTAGTCTTGTATTTTTGGTATAATTTTTTTCCCTAGGGTTAACTCTGGTTAGCCTATGTATGTATGTATGTGTCGTGTGCACATGATCCATTACCTATGGTTACGTGTATACCTATGTATGCATGTACGTAGTGTCATGTGCACATAATCCATTACCATTGCTTACGTGTGTATCTATCTATGTATGTATGTCATGTGCACATAATGATCCATTGCCTTCGGTTGTCTGTATATATGCATGTATTTATTTATATGTAGTCATGTGCATGAGCCAATAACTATTTATGTATGTATGTACGAACCGCACATAATGATCCACTGACTGGTTACGTCTGTATGGATCTAAGTAGTGTATAACGATCAATTACCCCTGGTTAGGTATGTATGTATGTATGCAGTGTCATGTGCACATAATCCATTACTTTGGGTTACTTATGTCATGTGCATATGACCTTTGGTTACGTATATATGTATGTAAATATGTATGTATGTAGTCATGTACACTTAGTGATCCATTACATTTGGCCACGTATGTATGTATGTATGTATGTATGTATGTATGTATGTAGGTAGGTAGTCATTGTACATAACGATCCATTACCTTTGGTTACGAATGAATGTATACTGTATATGTATGTAGTGTCATGTGCACATAAGCCATTAAGCTGATAAGGGCGATAACCTTATAACCTTATATTTGTCACTTTAGATAAGTACAAGCAATATGCGCAAATTAGACATCAGGAATGACTAATGAACTCAGTAATAGCTCACTGTGGCACGACGATAACAAGCCACTCCATTGGCCAGTTCTTGACGCCCATTACACACATAATTAACCGTACAAAGTTTTTTAAATGAAGCATGACAACAAATATTTCATATTATTTCATAACACAGTTTGTATAGTTTTTAAGAATTACTACATTCAGACGAGAGTAAGCCAGCCTGAGTCAGACACGTAATGAGCTATGTTTCGAAACGGTAGCACGCTGGACCCCTGAGTGCTGGTCCATGACGCTACTCAGTTGCCAGTGAGATGTGCACCACAGCACGACGAGGTGGTGGAGCGGCTGGCTTCCAGTCATCTGTACGCAGTGGTACGTTGTCGTTTTTTAAAGGCTCCAACATGCTTGCATGTGTCGGCCTTGGTCACAAACATACATATATACATACATAACCAGTTAATTGAACATTATGCCACGTGACACTACATACATACATATACATACGTAACCAAAGTTAATGGCTCATTATGTGCACATGACACTACATACATTTGTACATACATACGTAACCAAAGGTAATGGATCGTTATGTACACATGACCCTACCTACATACATATATAACCACCAAAGTCAGTGGATAAATATGTACACATGACACTAAATACGTATGTGCATATATACATGTATACATCATACATACCGGTACGTGACCAAAGGAAATGGATCATTATGTACACATGACTACATATATACATACATATACACATAAAGGTAATGGATCATTATGTACACATGACTACATGCATATTTACGTACATACGTAACCAAAGGTAATGAGTCGTGACCATAAGTAACCAAAAGTAATGGATTTGGTGCACATGACACTGCATACATACGTACATACATAACCATGTGCACATGATTTATTAACTTTGGCTACGTTTGAATGTATGTGTGTACTACAGGTGTTGAGGACATCACTCATGGTGCCAAACTTGGTGAAATGGAGTATATATAGTAACACATTCTGATCTTTTGAATACGATAAAAACACATTCTGATCTTTGAGTAACACATTATTAACATTTTCCGATCTTTTCAGTAACAAATTATTAACATATTACAATCTTTTGAGTGACATTATTAACACATTCCGATCACTGAGTAACACATCAACACATTCCAGTCTTTTCAGTAACATAGTGACACATCCCAGTCTTTTCAGTAACACACCTGTAAAACGTTCTGATCCTTTCAGTAACAGTATATATTAACACATTGATCTTTTGAGTAACACAGTAAGGTACAAGTAACAAATTTCGATCTTTTCAGTTACGCACTACAGTATAAACACAGTCTTTTGAGCTACACACTACTGTGTTAACACAATGCGATCTTTTGACTAACAGTTTAACACATTCCGATCTTTACAGTACCATGCTAGTAACACATTCTGATCTCTGAATAACACTAATAACACACTCCGATCTCCTGAGTAGCACTGTCGTAACACACTGTTCTTCTGCCCCCATCTGCATAACACACTCCAACACGTAATCATGTACCTGTAAGTGATGGGAACAATTAGTCGGGTAGGGGCAAGTATATACTGAAGCTGTTTCCAGAAGAGTAAACCCCCGCTTTCCCAAACCCCACTAGACCAGATACCAGGTTTAAACTCCCACATACATGTACTGAAGCTGTTTTTACTACACTAAACCCTGGCTGTACTGTACCTGGCTACACCAGACATGGGATTTAATGGACGCTTTGAGATCCCTGGACAAACCATTGTACATACCAGATAGCCTGTTCAATGGGACAAACCAAGTGGACCAACTGAACGACTCTGGGCCCACCGCACACTTTTTTATCATTTAACATACACTACCAATGACATGGGACGTAAGACACACTGATGCTGTTCTTCCCTACCATTTGGGCGTCATGAAGAAAAGCAATGCAAGGGTGTGAAATTATGGGCCAAGTCAGTGTAAAATGGAAAGAGTTTTCATTTTTTTGGACTAGAACCTGCTACTTCACTAATTTTCTTTTATGTGTTTGAAATCCCACTTCAAGGGGGGACCATCAGACCTACCAGATTATCAGCTTCATCAGGTTGGAAAGAATGTAAAGCAGTAGTACTGTCCTATTCTGGCACTAAGCTACATGAAATTAATAGGATGCAAAAGGACAACAAACTGGGCAAAGTTAAGAGTACATAACAATGTAAGATTATTAGCTGCAAACGGAAAGTGTCCCCAGTAATTAGAGCAAGTTAACATTTGTCACTTATTATTATTATTATATTTTTTTGACATGATCGCGAAACATAAGCATTAAAAACCGCCTTACTCCTATTTACCTCCTGCAACATATTTATTATCAGCAACTAGCACTGGCACACTTAATGCTAACAACTAGTTGGAGGGATGCAGCTATGTAGGAGAGGGCAGTCACACTGCAGGGACAGGGCGACGTGAGCGGAGGATGAGTTGGAGAGGGGACAGCCAAATGGCACAGGACAGGGCCACGTGGAGGTGTCTGTGGCCATCCTCTACGCCTCCGGGATTAAGGTGCCTGGCAATAAATAAGATAATGTAAGAAAATCAGCTGCAAGTAGACAAAAAGTGTAATTGGAAAAGGATAACATTTCAAAAATTCCTATCAATAGCAGAGAACTATTAACTATCCAAAAACAACAAAATTTCCCCCCTAAAGAACAAATCCAAGTTATCTTATTAACTTACAGATTAGTAAGTAGAATAATGGGAGTAAATTAAAGTGGCAAGAAAGGCCAAATCAGAGCAGGAATTTCTTGTCTAAAAATCTGGGTACAAACCCTCAAAAACCGACAGCCATTAATCATATAAAACAGCAAATTCCTTTACCATACTTTTAATTTAGTTACCTCCACCAACTTATCTAACATTAATAAGTATAATACATTGTGTAAATAGCCTGTGATGAGGACAAAACAAAGTTATCTCAGAATACTTGCTATGGCAACGTCCTTTGGTATCTGGTCTCACAATATAACCACTTATCAACCTATCTATTGCCAGACGCCATAATCCCCATACGGGGTGGCCATTTGACTCTGAGTTATTTGTTTTACAGGGAGGGGCACTAACCCTCCACCAATCCACTTGACACATAGGGAGCACGTATGGTTTGGTTATATGGTTACCACCCACTGTTGTCAATGGTTCCTTGGCTTGCAGGAAACCATTTGGCTTGTCACTCAATGTAAAGCCACCTGTAACGAAAAGAAGAGCATTAAGTAGTGACAGGAAAGATGGGAGAAATAGGAAGAGAGGAGGGCAGGCACAGAAAAAGAATGATAATGGCTAATGAAGAAGTAGGCAGCACTACATCAAGTGAGTGGATGATGGTCGCCACCACCTACCACTAACTCATCAACCTAAAATCCAAAAATGCCTTAGTATACTTATATCCTAGGTCTCTCCATTACCTTTTCTAACATTAATAAGTATAATTAATGTAAGTAAATTATTCATGTGGTCAAAATGTGATCAGAATAGAAAAATTACCACGGCAACCATCTTCTGTGTACCTCTCACAATAAATCACATAATACACCAAGATTATCCTCACATATATCCTACTAATCTCCATTCACTTCTCAAACATTAGTAAGCATAACAGTGTGCGCAAAATACCTCTAAGTAGCAGAAGAGAACGGGATAAAGAGTGACTTACTGGACGAAATTTGAAACGACTTAAAAACGATCAATAAATAACTATACTGTTTTTACACTAACTTGGCTGAGATATGTGTCCTTTGCAGCATATTTCACACAACTTAATGATAGAAAAAGACAATTCTACGGCTCTACATCCATTCCATAGCACTTCTTCGTGACTGGCACCGTATTCTTGGGTTAATCTCTCGTTAAAACCCAGTATTCAAGGCGGAGATGTGACAATTTATGGTAAAAATGGTATAATCACTTAAATACCCTAACCATACTCACCTCTTTCTTACCTCCATTAACTGATTTCACAATAGCTGAATACACAAGCTGTACCAGGAAGTAGGTCAAAGGAGGAATTAGAGATGGGGACTTAACAACTTTCTTAGACTTCACCTCACAATAGCACCAATCGTAGCCTCAATCAATCCTAATTTCCACTTACTTATAATTACCAGTAAACAGGAACGTGTTCATAAAATAGCTGCAACTAGAAAAAACTTAAAATCTATCTATTCCTGTCAATAATTTATCACAAAACACCAATTTCTTTACCATACTCTCATCCTCCTTATCCCTATTATATAACTTATTTAACATGAATAACAGAAAAAGGTGAATAAAGAGTTAGATCAGGATATCAAGATAACTTTCATCACCTCACAGTAACACAATTTCATCTTAAAACATAAAAATTCCCTTAACATTTATATCCTAGTTATCTCCATTTGCTTATCTAACACTAGCAGGCATATTATTGTACATAAATTACCCGCAAGAAGTCAATATATACAGACTTATAGGTGGCTAATTATCTACACTTTCTTACATTTATTCTCATAAAAACACGAAGATTTCCTTAACTGAAATCTAAGAGTGTTTCCCAAACTTTAACATCTGCCGGAACGCTTCTCAATCGCTGTTGCTTCTTGGCGCGCGCGCGAAAACACACACACACACACACACACACACACACACACACACTTAATGATGTGAATCAACTGAAAATCATTGCATAGCTTCGTCATTCTTACAGTCTTCAGTGTGATGTATGGGCTTGCTTTTGGTGACAAAGACTATCTATCTGAAAGGATGCTTGTTAGTTGCAGGCGCTTTATCAGGTTCTACATCCAACTTGTGTATTTGTTTTTAGTGGCAATATAGCGTGAGAAACCAGCTTCACACCTATACGGTGTTGCAAATGGCATCAGATGTTTCATTGCTCGTTTTGTAATATCAGGATACTCGTGCAAGAGCTTTGCCCAAAAGGTATGCAGCGAGTCTTTATCAAATGTTGTTCTAAGCGTTTGATCAATTAAAATTTCAATCAGCTGCTAATTTTCCTTCACAGACAGGGTTTGTCCTATTACAGAACCAGAATCCATAAATGGACAGAGGGTCTGCCTGCCTGAGAAATTATTCCCTCAAAGTATTACTTAATTGCCTTAAATGGTGAACAATGCATTCTCCTGAACTTCCATCCAACTGCAAGGAATTTTTAGTCAGGAACAGATGAAGAGTTGGAAAACATTCACTTTGTTTTGCCTTTGCACAATCAACCTAAAAGTTTACTTTGAGAAGATTCAATTTTGTCCTGAACCTTCAGTATGTCACATCTGAGCCTTGCAATGACAAGTGCAGTTCATTTAGTTTTTAAAACATCTGTACAGTAAGATAGCCGTTTCACTAACCAGGCTTCGTCACTATTTAACAGAGAAAAACTGTTTCCTGTAAGATTCTAATCGCATCTTTCGTATCACACACACGCGAAAGAATTTTGCCGCGGGATAACCAGCGCACCTCCGTGTGCAGTAACTAAGCAGTATGACTGGGCCCCATCTCCTAGCAGTGCCGTACGCAGTTGCGAATTTCGTGGTCTAGCTCTGATGAAATTTACCACCTTGAATACCTCATCCAGCATAACTTTAGTTCGCATGGCATCTTCATTACTGCAAGTGCACGTCTATTAGGGCAAGTGTCTGCCTGGAGCAACGTTTCTAATAAGAGCCAAAACACCTTTTACTGGGCCTGTCATTGCTTTTGCACCATCAGTGCAAACGGCTGTTATCTAATTATACTATGTAGATAAACGTAAGTCAATTACCTGTATCCTGTATATGGGAAGGAAAGGAACTGGAGCGGTGCAGCATCCTTGCCGGGACGAAATACAGGTTTCTCCCTTCAGATGGGGACGTAACCTGAAAAGCAGTCAACAATTTTACACCATAAAACACTAAAACTTCCTGACCATTCTAACCTCTAAACAATATTAACTTGTCTAAATTTAACAAGTGCAATAATGTAGCTAACTTGGTTGAAAATGGTTGTTTGGAATCAAAGCTAAGTACGTGAGACGCCGGCCTCTTGGGCGTCTGTTCACGTGAGACGCCGGCCTCTTTGGCGTCTCTTCACTCCATCACCATTTACCATCTCAAAACACCAATAACCCTTATGATACCTCATTCAAAGTTATCTCTATTACCTTTACTAAAACTAGTAACATGAATAAAGGGGGCAAAACATGTGTAAGTAGTCAAAAACTTGAATTAGGACGGATACTTACGAAGCCAATTCCTTCGGCGTCTCCAGTTCCAATTTCATCAGTCATCTAAAAGCATCAACATTTCCCTACCATACCCACCTCCAAGTGATCACCAATAGCCTACCTAAAATCAGTAAATAAAGTAATGCTTGCAAATTAACTGTGACTAATAAAAGAAGGTGAATTAAAGTCGGATGCTTACCACGCTGTCCTGCGCTCTCAAAATGGCGTCGGGATCTGCTTGGCATTCATAAAACGTCCATTAGCAAATTACTATTAACCGAAAAAGACAAGTTTGGTCCAATTTTTTCCAGTTTAATATTTCCCAACCTTGTTTGCAGTGAAAGAAAAAATATAAAAAGATAAAACATTCTTATCCACGCGCACGTGTACAATTTTGGCGCCAACCCGCCGATTTCAAAAGCTCAAAGTTTGCTTTACTCATTTCACTTTAAACAGCCCAAAACTGCCATCTGTATATTTTGACCTATGAGTCTCAGTTTTCTGGTGAAGACCCTCTGTATTTGTTCCACTTGCTGAATTTCACCAATTTTGTGTGGAGACCACAGCTGAGACGGGTACTCCAGTTTAGGGAGGACCAGGGACTTCCAAATTGGTAATAGATGATCATTCTTACATTTTTTTTCTTTTCTTTAATCTAACGTAATTCTCAGGATGATAATTCTTGCATTTTTCTTATCTAATGTAACAATCTACGCTAATCTACCATTAACAACCCACACTAATCTAACGTAACTGAACCTACACTAATCTGACATAACCCTTTCGCTGCGCTTTATGACTATAGTCCTATGAATTATTCCCTTTCACTTCGGAATACGAGTGTAGTCGACGGGCATCAAGAAACGATTTGAACTGACCGCGGTTTAGTGCAACAGCGTCCCGTTCGTGGGCCCTCAGACGGGTGGTGTTTAGTACTACTGGCGAGGATGAGTTTGCAATCATGTGCTCGTGGCTACACTTGTATTTTCTGTGCCGACTCAAGCTGCATGCAAGAGGATAATGAGTAATCGAGGAAAAAGAGACACAGCGCCAAATAGGAGGGAGGAAGGAAATGAAGAAAATATGGAACCCACACAAAGTAGGAGGTACAACAACGCGATTCATAAACATTTGTGACGTCATCATCCTGGTGCATTATGGGTTAGCGCGCGGAGTGTGAGTGTTTTGGTTTGGTACGTGGGTGAATATTTTCAGATTCTGGAGACTTATACGTGGTGTATGTACTTGTCTCGTAACGAATAACAATGCCACACTTTTGCTGCATTGTCGGCTGTGGAAATAAGACCAATTATGGTATACTGAAGATCCCAAGTCAGGGAGAAGCACGAAAGAAATTAACTGCAGAAAGGAGAAAATTATGGTGGTGAGTTGGAAATGCATTTTTTGGCTGGCTGTGAGCTGGAGAAATGGGTGCATGTAGAGGTAGGCAAATGTGCTAAAAGATGATGAATGGGAATAAAAGGGAGAAATGAATGGGTGGATAAGGTAATTGGAAAAGTGAGGTGGCTGGCTTGGTGTTAGGTGTGGTGATTTTGGGTTCGGGTTTTTCAAGATCTGGATTTATGGTGGGTGGAAGGTGCTGTAGGATTAATGAATAGGAGTGTAGTGCAGAAAAAAGTGTACCAGGAAAGGAAAAGAATGGTGGATGAAGAGAAGGTTATGTTGGGGTTACGATTGTGTGTGTGTTGTGGGAGTGGTGAGCTTGAAAAAGCATTTTTTATTTTTTAGACCTGTGGCAGGGTGTTGGCTGCTTGTAGTGGTGGGAGAATAGGTAGAATGGGTAGTAATAAAGGTAAAAAAGATTAGAAAAGGTGGAAGAGTGCAGTAGGATGAGTATTTGGCTGAAATGGGGTAGAATGGGTACTGTCGATTCATGGGTTCGGGTTATTGGCAGGAAACTAAAGTTGTTGTGGTGGGGGACAGAAGCATTTGTAAATATTGTTGAATGAATAGAGGGGTGGGACAGGTGGTGGTGCACCCAAAAAGGTGATAATTGAGGGGAAGGATGTGTAACTGTTATGGAGAATTGGATTTTGTGTTCAGAAATGCCAACTACTGTAAGATAAGAATCATGAATATAAAAACAAATACTGAGCTACTATCTAATAACTATAGAAACCACATAATACAGTAGAAGTCCTATTTTTCGGCATCTATGGGACCAGGCTAGTGCCGAATTATCAAAAACCCTACCATCTCAATACCTTATATGTTTCGGTGAACACTATCATCACTACTCATATCATTACAAATGTGCTTGGAGAGAGTACTGTATACTGTTTGATACTGTACAATACTGTAATGAATACAGTACTATACATGAATATGGAAAATAAAGAAATTAGTGAACATACTGTATATAAATGTAATGGTACAGTAGGCCTACAAGTTCACATGCACTTACCTAAACTTATAGTAGGTTCCTTAATTACATATGTACAATAGAAGGGGTTGATTGGACTCTGCTACTGCTGGAAGAAGTCCCCAGCAGTAGAAGGTCCTGCAACAGGCTCTAAGGACTCATGGAGAATTTCAAGACTGACGAAAAAAATCGGAAAATCTTCCGAACGATCAGGGATTTTCGTAAATGGGACTATTTCTCAAAACTGCCGAAATGTCAGATTTGCCGGGGAATTGGATGCCGAAGAATTGGACTTTTACTGTAATATTGTTTGTGTTTTGATATGAATAATATCCAAACAAAAATAATCTTCACCTTGACCACCTTTGCAGTCACAGTGTGCTGTTACTACCACACCATCATGTGTAGCAACAATCCATGAATGCATTGCTGTAGCACCAACAGATTGTGAATGTACAACCTGAAATAATCATCATGTATTAAAAAAGAAGTAATTATGTTGTGGGCATTAACCATTCTCACTATAAGGACACTCTCCTATCATATACTGTGTTTATAAAGGACAGGTAGGGCCCTCATGACTGAAGCACTATTCTACTGGTTGCATCATTTACGTAAAGCCAACATATCCTGGCTTCCAAGAATATGAACACCAGATGTTTATGTTACTACCAGTAACAGAGAGAGAGAGAGAGGTAAAAGAGAACTATCATCGATACTGGAGTGGAATGTACAGAATGAGGTGTGGTACTTACTCTGCCTCTGACAATCACAGGTTGGCCTGGTCTGGATTCTGCTACACCAACTGCATAAGAATAACAAAAGTTCATAATTCTACCACCTTTGTACTTATTATTTCCTTGTTTCTGGATCCTACATAACCCTGTCTTTAAGTGGAAAAAAGGGCCAAGAAGATGGTAATGATGATTGTGATTTTAATGGTGATGATGATGCTGATGTTTCTCCCTAAAGAGAATAATATATGAGAATAATAATTTCTTTCTGATCACCTTTAGCATCTTCCAATATCTTTAGCATCTTCCAGTACTGTATGATAGACAGCATATGAATATTGCCATTTGATTATGGTCTCGTCAGCTTAGGAGACTTCCTGGTACTCATACTCATTTATTTAATTTGCACAGTACATTACACTCAAATATACAGTGGTATTGTAATAACTGATCTGAAACTTAACAAATTAATCACTGGTCTGACCAAGATTCGATCTCAGACCCTCGTGCTTGATACACACACACGTTACCACTGAGCCAAAGAGAAGGTCCCCTCTTTGCATCTAGGCAGTGCGGGCTTTTATACACCCCGTTACAGTATGTCATTCATGTCTTTATTATTGATGTATACTGCTTACACAACATAAAGAATATTGATGTCTTTTTTTCAAAAGTGAACTAGTGAGGAAGAGGTGCTAAAAGGCATCTGTTCCCTTGTGGCCAGAGTCTTGTGGGCTTAAGAGACTTTTTGGCGTCTCTTTCAGCCTAATGTTCTCTTTTATGTTTTATAATTTCAATATGGATATTGTTTGCATACAAGACAGTGTGAAGATGCTCTGTTTAGCTGTTAGTTATACCATAAAATTATTCCCTTGTACAAAGGGAAAGGGGAAAAAGAAGTGTGTGGTAATCATTGGGGCATTTGTCTTCTTAGTATAATAGGAAAAGTGTATGGTAGGATACTTATAGACAGAGTTAGAGAAAGAACAGGGAAATTATGAGAGAGGGGGGTGTGAGTTGGGAGCGGGGCAGTGAAATGGCGGGGGACAAGGCGATTTGTTTTTGGCCACCCTAAATGGGATTGAGGCGTCTGGCAATAGATAGATAGATAGATTTCTGTAAATCACAGAGTTAATCAAGTAAGTAATGACAATCCTGCATATAACCAGAGTTTGCAGATGTATGTCATTGTGTTGTAAGTGTACAGTATGGTATAGTACTGTACTATGTTTTTTTTGCTTAATTTTTCCAGTTGGATACAATATTTTGTATATATGCTGTACAGTAAATCAGGCATGTTTAATTATGAATGACTGTGTATGACAAGACTTATGTAACTACCCTGTACTGGTGTGTGACAAGAAAAAGATGTTGATCAGTAGTTACGGTACCAGCTTTTCCTCTTAACACCTTTGGTCAGGTGACATTTTTATTGTATTCTTGCTAAAACTAGACAGATTTATTAATGCAGCATATTTTAACCTTTGGCAAAGGGCTGAAGGTATTCATTGTTTGCCTTCCACTGTGAAAAAGTGTTGCCTTGGCTAAATAACATCATCTAGGGCTAGCAGAAACATAAAGTACATCACTGGAGTGAAAGTGTTAATAGGTAATGATATTATTGCAGGTTGTGGATGATGGTGAGCCTGACCGTCTGTATAGCGTAATTGATGTGGAGTGCCGAGGACATGACCCAGCGGTGCTACCATCATACCTCACCTTCCTCTCCACCGCTGCATCTCACCTCGGAAGTACAGTTCAGGACATGTTAGTTCAACCTACTTTTTGTCTTATTAACCATATGTGACACATCAGGCTTTAAATATGAGATGTAGTTGGGGTTTATTGCATACAGAATACCATTCAAGTGTGAGTGATATAATGACTCTTGCTTTAATTATCTAAATTAATTAGCCCATCCCAGGCCCCTGTGCTCCTGATGGGGGAGGAGAAGATTGCATAACAGAGACATAGGTGGGTGGAGGGTTGGTCTTACTACTTTTCCACCCCTCTCTTGGCATCTCCTCATTCCAAGTGTTCCATAGCATCTCCAATTTCATATCATTTATAATTCATTGCAGCTTCTCCATCCATCCATTATGTTAAGGATCATACCTTACCCTAGCCATGTGGGAAAAAAGGTCAGTCATCATCATCATCCGGACCTCCTTTCCCACCCTAGGGCAGAGTGCACAGTAACAACGTCCAGACAGGCCAAATTTGCCCGATCCAATGGGCCACGCTTCGATTCGCTCACCATTCAAGCCCCCGATATCCTGGCTCTATCTGATATGTCAAAAACATTATGTAAATGAACTACATCATATGTGCTTAAGTTGCAAAAATATCAGTGCAGTTTTTTTTAAGCAATCCTTTGGTGAACATAAAAAGTTGATAAATACCAACTTCCATGAATAACATCCAAAGAAACACTGGAGAATGAGGAAGCAAAACTCAGAGCCCCTAAACACACACATTCTCTCTCTCTCTCTCTCTCTCTCTTTATGTCCCCATTGTCTTGACACTGTGACCCTCTTTTACTTAGGCTCATTCCTTCCTGTTAATCATAAGTCCACTTCATTGTCTTCCACCCCAAGCCTCATTTATACGTAACCTTTCCATATGGCTTCGTCCTTTTATAGTTTGTTCTTGTTACCTTCAGATGGTTTTATTCAACATGGTAAACATATCTCTACCAACCCCCATCCTAAATCTTGCCGTAGCTGAATGTAAATGTCTTTAGGCAGAAGAAATACTGTAATACAAAAAATATGTAATCGTAGAGACTTGGTGACTGATTTTTACACACCTTCATTGTCTTGGTAACATTTTCTGGGTAGTGGATAAAGGTTGTTAGCTAAAGATAGGCAGTAGATTAGTCTTATACCTACCTTATTCAGTAGCATTGTAATTGTGGCAGTATCACCATCATTTTAGAGCAGTTTTTTTGCATTCACATAGGGTGGGAAAATGTTTAAGAAGGCTGTTGCATCTGTTTTGTGCCAAGGAGAAAGAAATCTTGAGGTAGAATTATAGGCATAAATATTGATACATTTCAATACTATAAATCAGTAGGATAAATAATGAGGTTAGTGAACAGTGAGTTTTAAAACCCAGTGGTGCAATCTGTGGTGCCCAGCAAAGTTTCAGAATGTTATGGTGGGGTCACCTAACCGTTTGACGAAAGAGTGAAGTGGTAATATCATCTGCAGTTGTACATTCTCCCCTTACATGGTATAAGAGGAATGAGGTTGTTCAAAACACAGGTGTTGGGTGGTGAGCGTGTCGTATCTCTACACCGTGACAAAGGGGGAGGGGACACAGTACCTCCAAACTCCTACTCTCACCTCTTTTGGTAGCTTCTTGTGAAACATGTGGAATTCATTGGTGGCATTTAGTCTCCTTTATCCCTAGGTTAAAAAAAAAAAGTTTCATTAATTACAGACTTGAAAACTCAGCTTCTCCCCACCAAGGCTGTAAGCCATAAGACAAAAGTTGAATCCTCTGTGTTGTTGTTGTTGTTGTGAACTTGTGACCCCAGGTTTATCTGAATGTGATCTGGGTGGACTGTAGATTGAAACTGGATTTCTCTTACAGTTCACCATCCTCTTTTAGGGGGATTGGGATGGAGTTGAGAATGTTTGAATAACCAGGCAGTTTTTGCTATGTCAGTTCCACCATGTGAAGGTATCCAGCCGCAGGATCAAGCCTCCCTGTTTAACTGAAATATAGTTTAAGAAATATCTGTATGCCTCTCCACAAGTAACTCTATAGCCCAATAGAGAAAAATATAAATCAGTATAAAAGCTTATATCTTTCACAGAGCTTGGCCCACAAAGCACATAAAACGATGGACATTACTGAAGTCGGTGCACATCCACAAGAAACACCGAGTGCAGTATGAAGCCAGAACCCATTTCCTCACTTTATCACTCCCGCGCCTCACACAGTCTACTGCTACACCTACCTTGAGTATATCCAGCGTAATCTTCCAGAGGGTGTCGCTATGAAAGTTACCAGGGTGAGAACCATTTAAGCGTATTGTTGAAATTTGAATGTTTGATGAATGAAAGCCAGGGTGGTTGTGAACATTGTGCATCTGAGCTGAAGGTCAGGAATCATTATGCAATAAGTCCCCATTTCCCTCCCCTACCAAGTCCAAGTAAATTACATCTGGTGGTGCAATTAGTAGAGTGCCCTGGTCAGAGCATATTGTGGCATATGCTGTGGTTGAAGTCCAGGAGATGGCCAGGGGTTTTTCTGTCATGTTGAGGCACCAGGGGCTCTGGTCTGAATTAATGGTAGCCCAATCTCAGGTCCCTACACTTGGATGAAGGCAAAATGGAATTTGTCATTTTCTTCTAGTCGTGGGGGGATTATGATTGAAGAGTTGAGAGGAAGGATGGGACTGGAGTGAATTGGTGTTGTGATGAGGAGGGATGGATTGAGATGGTTTGGGCATGGGGAGTGGATGGAGAATGACAGTTGGGTGGGGAAGGTGAGAAGAGTGAACATCTGATGCAGGGTTGTAAGAGGCAGACCGAAAAAGACTGGGGATGAGGTAATTGAGTGTGACCCCAGGGATAAGGGACTGCATAGCGAGGCACTACCCAACCCAACATTGTAAATGGTTTCTTGGTTCACAAGAAACCATCTGGCCTGTCATGTAGTGTAGAGAGACCCGAAGGCAGTACTTCACTGAGTGAGTGGATGATGGGTGCTCCCATGTGTCGTGTAAGAAAATATTATTTGGTAATGAAATTGCTGGGCATTGGAGTGCATAGCTATGGAGCGGCAGGTGCCATGTCATGAATTTAGAGTTATGAAGTGAAGCCAGTAAACAATACATACCAGAGCGCACTAAATTAGCAGAATCATTTCTAATGCATGAGTGAAGTGCTTACTCTAACTTGTGCATACAGCCATACTTTGTATGGTTTGTTACTAACATCAGTGTATTGGATTGCAGTCAAGTAATTTATTTTTAATGCTGCCATTGCCTAATATTGAATAGTTTTTCCTTTGCTAATGAGTGTATCATCCACAGCATGAACTCCAGAAGCTTCCCCAACATGTCAAACCATCATCAGAAGTGTCTGTTTGATCATCAGACGCCTGCATCATCACTGCTTCATCAGTAGGTTACTAATGTATATATAGTTGTTGTTGTTTTAGTCCTTCATCCTGTCATGTTTTCAACTTTGGCCATTGCCCTTTTGCCTAACTGGTAACTACTATGTTCAGACAGTTTTGTGGATTTAGTAGATTGTATTGTACAAGATTACATAATGTAATTTGTGCTGAAGTACAGGTACTCAGCAAAAGCAGTAAAGGCTTTTGAGCATTTATGAGCAGAGGTGTGTGTAGGTGGTTGTGAGATTTACTGGGCCCCATTCGACTTGGCTTACATCAGGCAGCATGAAAGTCAATGAAGGACACTACAGATTTGTTTCCCACTAGTCAAAACAAATTCCACATAGCCCAACCTCAGAACTGGTGGGAGAATTGGCATGTAATGAATACTGTAGACTTGTTTTCCGTAAGCCAGACCTAATTCAGTGCAGTCCAGCCTCGCAGTGGATGTGGGGCTTTGCATGTAAAGGAAAGACTGGATATGGTACCTTTTATTTGTCACTGAAAAAGAGAATCACAAAAGTTGAACACACATAAAGTACTCTGTGCCAGTATAAAAACGTGCATCATATGAACTAAGCAAATGACGTGAAAAATAATGCTGTTTTAAACAGTGATGTTTTTCATCTTTGCCATTTCCATCATGACTTCTTGATAAGTACAAATTTTCAGATTACCAGAACTTTTCTGCCTAGCCCTGGGCTCCTGCGCTCCTCATGGAGCAATGTAGGATTGGATGATGGATGGATGGATTCTGTGTTTGCATACCTCTCTGTGGCAAACATTATTTTAATATCCAGTAGGCTTCTGCAAATAACAACTTCAACAGTAATTTTTCTGCGGATGTCAGCAACTTAAAATCTCTTCCCATTTTCTCAGATAGTATTAGGTATCACTTGAATAATGGAGATTTCATAGGAAGTGCCAGTGCATCATTGGAATTGAAGGATACATAATGCAGAACAGAGCTAAAACTTGACACTTTGAAGCGCCAAACTTGCACTTACAGCATAATGGGGTTAGATCTGTTAGATACCAGGTATAATTACAAACCCATATTGAGGTGAGTTGAACTTACTAAAATACTGGTCTGAATTCAATGAGTCAGACTTACTAAGGGTGAAATTCACCATCAGCTGATTGGTGTAAGAAGTGTCGTATTATTCAAAGCCCTTATTTAGGTGATTTGCTAGCAAATCTCCGTTTCATCCAGAAAAATAAAAGCATTGGAAGTTAAAAGAGAAAAATATATAAGGTCAAAATCAGGAGTGGCAGAACCAGTTAATGTTTTTTACATGTATTTCAGCATCATGTCATTAACATTTATGCCAATAACATGAGTTTTCTGGAACCTGTTGTATATTATTTTCAAGCACTTACAGTATATAGTGCATAACACTGAAAAATATGAAAATTCAGACACACAATATATATACTCTGTGGAGATGGAAGAATTTGAAGAGTGAGATATTATAAGAAAGGGCATGACTGAATGTATAGCCATTATTTTATGCTGATCTATTGAACAGTATTCCAGATGCGTGATGAATGACACCAGTAGAAGTTTTGTAGGATGGATGAATGAAAAACCAAGTAGATGTTGACACCCAGGTAGAGGACAGGTATTTGTGTGAGCCATGCTGGAGGTTGTATGGCTGCTGTATTTTGGAGTTAGTACATAAAATATCATGATGAATATTGATATTAATGGTGTACAGTAATGTATGTATGTATGAAATATAAACCAGTGTTATGCTGTAAAATAGTGCTCTCATTACCTGTAAAAAAATAGGATAAGAAAGAGTCATGTAGTCACAATGACCTTTATTATGCATTTTGTCTTTGGCACACACAGACTTACAGTCAGGAAAAAGCATGTGGAAGCAGAAATAAGTACAATATAAGTGATAAAAATTTGACCTAGTTGAGTAGAAACTAAGTATGTTGTGTTTGGTTTTATACTCAGTTATTTCTAAGTGCTTCACCAGCAGACAGGAGTATCATTAATACTATATCAGGGTATTCCAAGTACGCTCCTTCCATACACTACCGTACACACACCAGCACAGTTGCTCACCATACATTGCAGGTATTGACAGTATCAGCACCAACACTACGCCTCTCAGGAGTAACGTATGAGCAAGGTGTACACTGAGTTACAAATGGCTTGGGGTATATTCATTAATTTTCTGTTGCTTAAGTAGTGTGTGAGATTGTTTACATATCCAGGAGCTGCCAAACACTTCACAGTTGGACTCGGTTAAATAATTCATCCTCATCATCATCTAAACCTCTTTTCCAACCCTAGGATGTGGTGAGGTAGGGCGGAACAATGTACGTTTTATTATTGTGGCTGCTGAACAGTTTCATTTAGCTTAAGAACCTTAGTCATATAGGGTTATTGTAGGCTATATCTGTGTCCCCAGGTTGAAACATCATTCCTGAGCTAAATAAAATCACTTGGAGATAGTAAGAGTAAAATAACAGCCATCTGCATTGGTGGTGTTAACTTTAGATAAGTATGCATTAGGTATAGGGTCTTGTCCTTTATTACCCTCCAGCTAAAGTGTGTGTAGAGGGTGTGCAGAAAGAATGGCTCTTGGGTCTGCATACTTTTGCCAGTCAGTAAAGTGGGTTCTCATCAGTTAACCCCTTCAACGTGATAGCATTTTGTATTCTAAGCACACGACCACCAGATAATTTTATTCAGTATAGGGCGGATCTTTAGCTGAGAAGAAGGTAATTTGTCTGATATTGAACCCCCCCAAGTTTTAAAAATATCTTCTGTATTAAATATAATGGTCTGGAGGTTAGTAAAAGTAAAATATCAGAGCAGTTGTTAGGCTGAAGGGATTAGTCACAGTGCAGTACTGGTAACTCTTTTGAATTTCTTTACAGTAATGATGTAGTCACTCGTGTACAACCTGCAGCATGTCCTGTTATTCATTTTGTTTGACCTAAAATTAATATGGTTGAGTACAGTTAACTCACAGTATGCTCTAAATCTTATAAACACTGGCATGCCATTCTTTAAATTCCACAAGCCTTATTTTTAGCAACACCTGTAGTCTTCTTGCACTGAGTACATTCACATCAGACAAAACACACAACAGAAAATTTAAATATTTTACCCTAATAACACAGTCTGGAACTAGGTAAAGTGACAGTTTGAATTTTCACTTTGGTTGAACAGTGCAAAATTTACCTATTAAAAAAAAAAAAAAATGCAGTTGATTCTACAAAATTCTAAACCTGAAAGAGGCAAGAGATATTTGCCTCTGAGTCATGAAAATATTTGGTGATCTGACTAGCTAACTTGTAGAAAAGTTCAAAATATCTAGTAGGATCTAGAGGTGCATACGCACTGCCACAGATAAAGACAACTCAGTGATGATCAGTTAGTTAAAATTAGTCTTGCTACTTCCAAATTCATATTAAGAAAGGCCTCTCATATTGAAAAGGTTATTGCAAGCCCCACTTAACCCATCCAGTGTGAAAAGTCTCAGCCAAACTTAATTTAAACCTCTGAAAGTACGGTAGCAACAATAAAATATGAATATTATTGGAGTGAGGGAGTTAAAAGTTGTGATGTAGATATGGCTTGTATAGGTTTGTGTATTTATGTGTTTGTACCAGATACTATGTACCTCTGTAGCCCTACCACCTCACTTTATTTATTTATTAATTTATTATATTATTATTATTATTTTTTAATCAGCTCACTAATTCCACATCTCTGGTCCAATTGCTTTTTCTTCCATTCCATATTGGTGACGTACTTCAACCTCAGTGTCATTCTTGATATTGGGATTTTTATTGATTTATTTTTTATTGACATATTTATTTGAACCCCACAACAGCATCCTGTTGTTTATAGAGCCACAAGAGAGTAATTTTGTTGTCACTAAGTTATGTGCGGATGAGCGAGATGTTCTAGTGTGGACTCGTTATGATTGCTCACTAGCTAATTATGGGCTCATTATGTTCAGTTACTGACACCCGACAATAACCGAGTGGATAGGGCTTCAGAAACAATTTACGACAAAGGTACCAGGAAGTGAGGGATGTATTATGTAAAGGTAGGGGGATGTACAAGTAAGTGAGCCAGGTCTATTGTGTAGGGTTGTGATGAGCATTTGTGTGTGTGCATGTGTAGTGATGTGAACTGCCAAGATGTATAAAAGTGTGTATGTAGAGAAGGGTAAGGCTGTTGATAGGTGTGATACAAGTGCCTCCATAACCCAAATGTTGTGGGTGTATTGGTGCAGTACAGGGGTAATGGTCAGGATATTGTACAAATCATTACACATAACCATTACACTAAGGGCCATATTTGGAATGGCTCTGGAGATTTCATAATACAGTACATTTTTCTCTGCAATTAAGGTATGCATATTACACCTTATCTTTCTCCTTAATATTTCTTTCTTTCAAGTATGGCCTTAGTTTGCATCAGTAATTTACAAAAGCAGGTGCTGAAGAGGAGCCTGCATGTGGTAGCATTGTGACCCTGGGTGGAGCAGCTGAGTTGTCCACTCAGGAGCCAAACCTCCTCATGCTTCCTGCACCTTGCCCTGAGAACAACCCTGGTCCTATCCCGGTGAAACACTTTTTACCAATAAGGGGTACCAGTTCTCTCTACAGTGTATGTACTATACCGTACCTGTAGGACGGATCCATAGAACCAGTTGCTTACCTGTGGTCAGTGGGTCTGCTCAGCCAGACAGATTGGCATTAGGCATTCACAATAACAGCATCTTACAAGAGGAAAATAAGATGTAATAGGCAAAATATTTTGCTAAGAAAGAGGCATTATGAAATCTCCAAAATGACAGAAATACAGCACGGAATTGAGATTACTAGGAAGGTTACTGTTAACATTGGTTTGGTGATTGTAGGGACTTAAAACAGAGAGGAAATATAAACTACTACAAGTAACCACACACTGTACATTAAAATTCTGTCGTGATTAGAGCACTGTCACATGTTTGTAAAAGCACGGCAGACACTAAAAGCTTTCCTATAACCTACAGACATACTGGACAATTTTGTACATTTCCATCACAATCATTAAGTCAGACAATTTTCTTGATACTTGATGGTAAAATCTACTTGAAGTTTCTGCACAAATATCTGTCTTATATACAGGCTTATAATTATCTTCTTGCTCACAGCTCTAAAAGGGGAAGTTTGCCTCTTATATGCCTAGTACAAAGTGGTGTAACTGCACATTGGTAACAGACCATAAACTCTGATTTTGGCTGCTGTGTTTGATTAGAAAGATCTGGGACTAACATGCAGTAATAACTGAGGTATGTAACTCAGTGGTACCTACTTAAATCATTCATCTTGGTTGAAAGAGAGATTGTATACTCATCCATCCATCATCTAATCCTTTATTGCCCCAGTCAGAGTGTAGGGACCCAGGCCTAGACGACTCACTTCAGACATTTAAAGTAAGACAGACAGAGAGCAAAAGACAGAGACATGCATGCATGCATGCACACACACACTGAGTTTGATTGATCAGGTAGACATCAAAATGTTGAATCTGACTACTGACCTTGTGAATGGAGAGTTTATGGTATATAAGTTGCCTAATAACTGTAACAGCTTTGTTACAGTATCAGGTATACTGTACAGGTTACTTTGTACGCCAAACTTCCCCTCACCCACTGAACACTAATTATTGTAAATGAGATATTACCAAGGTTTTTCACAGCTGTGGTGTTGAAACATTACATTTTGTCTTGTGGTAACGATATTAACAGACAAGCTTCCATTAGTACGGGTTCTCCCTACCACTTACAGTCTTTAAATGTCTCGTCTCCTTCAGCATGGCAAACTTATCACTTGGAACCAAACACCTCTTCCTTCATTACTGTTAATCTGTGTAAGGTATCTGAGGAGTGTTAATTCCTGTGCTCAGGGAGACTAAAAATTAATAGTGGTATACTGTCAAGGGATGGCCACTGCATAGGCTACACACACTCACAGCCAAACAAGTCTGTGTTACAATGTTTAGAACAATATATGAAAGGAAAATATTGAACAGAATATGATTTACATTTGGAACATAAATTGCTCTAGTGTTTACCACTGGAATGTTGCTTTGCTTTTTTGTGTGAGTACTCATACACACTTCCATACACAATACAGTCTCTTGACATTATCTAGAAACTAAGAATGTCCCTTCTACAGTACTATAATTTTCTTTACTGGTACAATCTCTGCTGCACAGACACTGCATAACAGTGCAAGTCAGCACAGACTAATCCATCTACATCACTCAAAAATATAAATATTTCCTAGCAGTCTTGAGACTCTACACCAAAAAAATAATGTTCTTACCATAAAGGTTGGCAGAAAATTAGCAATTTTACCTTTAAACACTGCAGCTCTGAGGTGCATTTGCCAACCGTATACAGTACTGTAATGTACTGCTTGAGAATCTGTACATAAGTTCATGAATTGTATACAGAAAAGATGTTAGGAAGTTAATAAAACGGCTATGTCCAGTGGGTGAGTAAATAAAAATGTTGCCAATTGTATGAATTTTTTGTATGTCAGTAGATTTTGATAAGATATTGACTATTGAATTAAATGTGAACCAAACCTGATCTAGTACAAGGAATATTGAAATATACAAACTGCAGTGCATTAGGGTTATAGGCACTGTAACCTGTCAAGAGGGAGGGAAGGTGATTCATTGCTTAAGTTTTCTCTGGCACAAGAGTATCCTGACATTACTGTATATCACTAAGGATACCATACCGAATAACCCAAGTCCTTCCACATCTACAGTAGTTATTTGATTCTGGTTAATGCCAGATTTTTGTTGCTTGGAAACCCCTAGTAGTAATAGAGTTAACTAACTTTGGGGTATATATATATATATATATATATATATATATATATATATTTCTTTAGAGAACAATATATTTATCAGTCATAAATTTCAGAATGTTCAAGAAATTATTATGGATGAGCAGATGAAGGGTCAAGACTTTCACAATGATAAAAGCATTGTTATACACTTCCCTGTACCTATGATGTCATCTCTGCATCTTACTTTTTCACCCCCACTTTTGCAACAGTGATATCACACCCAAAAAACATTAGTTTGAAAATTGCTCAAAAGCAGTTTTAGAATGGTAGTATAAAGCCAGCAGCCAAGATTTTGTCTGGCATTGTTCCCTGCTGTGTTTACTGCCCATCAACCCAGCCCCTCAGTAAGATTTATCCTCCACAAATTTGCAAAGCTTGCCACCCCTCCACTGCCTAGGAGAACTGTACAAAGGTTATTAGGCAGTCAGTACTTTTTGTTTTATTACAAAGAATAATACTGTGCTGAATAAGATATTTCCAAGCCCCTTCCCCTTTCTGTACAAATTCCCACACTTCCATGACCAGCACATTTGATTGACTGGAACAATCCGTTTCCACTCCTTCCCCTTTCACATATCACCTCCATGTCTGGATTCCTTTCAAAAGAAGATCAGGATGGCATGGTAATTTTTTTTCTCTGCATTCTGTGTCTTTACAGTTATGTTTATCTTCATTTACTTTAGGTTTCTTTTTCCTCATCCATACTTTCTTCCCAGAGAAGTGAGTTTTCCTTGCTTTGCATTCAGCTTAAAATCAGAGCTTTAGAAAGGTGTTAAAAAAAAAAAATGTATGCAGGGTGGGGCAGTAAGGTTAAAATTCCCAGCGTCGTGACTTATTCCACCAGTAATTTTTACATCCATTATCTGTTAAAAAAAAAAGTGAGGTACGCTCATTAGTAAAACACTGGTGCGAGATGGAGGATTAGAATCACCTCAGGCCGGGTGCAGGAATGTGTTAATACTGAATGTAAGGCTTGCTTCTCTACTTCTGTACATAGTAACTTATAATTGATGTATTTGAGAACCAGCTGTGTTATGGTTTCTGCATATTGCTTACAATACAGTATTATGATGGAAAGTATCCTTGGATGATGAAGTCAGAGTTACTGAACATTATAAACTCTGACACTGAAAAGACAGGATATGTGTGACATTTATAAAGACAGCATTGCTGTACTGTGTATTTATAAGTCCAGAATAAGTTATCAGATAATGAATTGTATTTTTACCCGATAACTCAGTTAATGTGGTTATCAAATCACATGCATCAGTTATTGTAGTGAATGAGTATTATTGTTAACACTAAAACAGTAAGCACAGCATAAATGTAAGAGCTGCCATCATCACCAACACAGGACAGTAAACAACTTCATTTTTTTTCCTAATGCAGTGGACGTCTCACATATGGGTTTGAGAACTGTCAGTGACAGAACTGTAGGAATTTCTCAGGTGACAGTATAAGATATAAGTATGAGTTATTCTGTATCAATGTAATCAGCATTACTGTATATCCTTGAATAATCAGAATGTAGTAATGAAAGTAGAATATATAGTAACACCTCTCAGTATTAATGGAAGGATTTCTTGATTGCAGAAAATTGCAGTAACAACAGAATAATTTCCATTATTTTTTCTAAATAATTCTTTCAACTGTTTCTCATTTGAATCAGAGTACTGGTACAGTATTTACTTTCATATTCATATTTATCCCTCTAATAGTGGCTAACATTGAGTGTGACCTCAGGGTTAAGGGACTGAATAGGGAAGCTGCCAGAGATCGAGCAGCATGGAAAGCTGCCATTAGGTGACCAAGACCAACATATGCAAGCATGTTGGAGCCTTCAAAAATGAAAAACGATCAACTTCACCAAAACCTTCATAAGTAATATGAATAGTAGAATGTCCAAATATTAATTCCCAACCAAGCACCATATGTTTAGAAGTACAGTTCAGTATGAAGAATGGCAGAGTGAATTTTCTTGTATATTGTTTCAGTATGCTGATACGCTGAAGCGTGCACATCATGATTTACAGTGCTGTATTTGGATATCTGTATTCTTAGTGCACACTTAATTAGTTGTATGAAAAATTATTTATCAAATGATAAGAGAGAGTAAGAAGAGAGTGGATGAGGAATTTGGAAGGAATTTGAGTGTAAAGTGGAGGGACTGTAAGAAAATGTTCTGGAAAGAGGTGAAAAGAGTAAGACAGGGTGAAAGTGAAGTTAGCAGGGGAGTGAAAGATGAAAATGGTAGATTACTAGTGGAGAAGGGAGAAAAAGTGAGCAGATGAAGAGAACATTTCAAGAAATTGTTGAACGTAGAGAATGGAAGTAATGCGAGTATAAGTGGCTGGGGAATGGCTGGGAGAAGGAGGGAGGTGAGAAGACAGGAAGAAATCAGTAGGATAGAAGTTGTGGAAGCAATGAAGAAAGTTAAATCTGGGAAAGCCCCAGGAATTGATGGAGTGTGTGGTGAAATGCTGAAGCATGGGGGAGAGATAGTAGTAGAATGGATGTGGAAGATGTGCAGATTAGCCTGGGAGGAAGGTAGAGTCCCGGAGGATTGGAAGTCAGGTATAATTATTCCCTTGTACAAAAGTAAAGGGAAAAAGAAGTGTGTGGTAATCATAGGGGCATTTGTCTTCTTAGTATAATAGGAAAAGTGTATGGTAGGATACTTATTGACAGAGTTAGAGAAAGAACAGAGAAATTAGTTGGAGAAGAACAGGGAGGCTTTAGGAAGGGAAGAGGTTGTGTAGATCAGATATTCATTCTTAGATCTTTAGTGGAAAAGTTTCTAGAGAAGGGAAAGAAGTTGTATGCAGCTTTCATGGATTTGGAGAAAGCATATGACAGGGTGGATAGACAAGGATTGTGGAAAGTGTTAAGAATATATGGAGTAGATGGGAGGTTGTTGAATGCTGTGAAGAGTATGTACGATGGTGCGAAGGCTGCAGTGCGTGTGGATGGTGAACTAAGTGAATTTTTCTCCTTGAAAGTTGGGTTGAAAAAGGGATGTGTCATGTCTCCATGGTTGTTCAATCTGTACATGGATGGGGTAATAAAAGAGGTACAAGGTAGGGTAGTGGATGTTGGAGTGGTCCTGGTGAGAGAGGATAGTATTTGGAAACTCCCTGTACTGTTGTTTGCAGATGATGCTGTGTTGTTGAGTGAAGACGAAGGGGAGCTGCAAGGCTTGGTGGATGAGTTTGGGAGAGTGTGTAAGAAACGGAATCTGAAGGTGAATGTAGGGAAGAGTAAAGTGATGGTCTTTGAGAGAGGTGAAGTCAGTGAATGGACAGCGAGGTTGGATGGTGAGGAATTGGAAAATGTGAGTACGTTTAAGTACTTGGGTAGTGTGATGAGTAAGGATGGAGGTTTGGAGGGTGAAGTGCTTGAAAGGGTACAGCAGGGAAGAAAGGTTGCTGGTTCTTTGAAAGCAGTGATAAGAAACAGGGAAGTGAGCATGGAAGTGAAAAAGTTACTACATGACAGTATTGTAATACCAACTCTAACGTACGGAAGTGAAGCTTGGACGTTGTTGGAAGGACACAAGTCAAGAGTGAGAGCAGTGGAAAATGAGTTATTTAAGAGGAGCCTGTGGAGTCACATGGAGAGATAGGCTGACAAATGAGGATATAAAGGAACGTTGTGGTGTTGATGTGGATGTGATAGGGAGCGTTATGAGGAACACACTGAGGTGGTTTGGCCATGTGGAGAGGATGGAGGGTGAAAGACTGACGAAGAGAGTGTATGTGAGTGAGGTGGAGGGGGGAAGAGGGAGGGGGAGGCCGAGGATGAGATGGAGGCATGGGGTGGAGAGGTATATGAGAGAGGGGGGTGTGAGTTGGGAGCAGGGGAGTGAAATGGTGGGGGACAGGGCGACTTGGAGGCGATTTGTTTGTGGCCACCCCAAACGGGATTGAGGCATCTGGCAATAGATAGATAGATTAATTAAACCTTACTGGTATGGACAATGTAAGCATGACAGAGAAATATAATGGTAAGAAGATGATAGGGAGTCTCGTAAACCTTTGTGTGACCCTTCTCATTTTTGTAACATCTCACTTCATTGTGGCATCTTTTTATTTTGTGAAATCTCTTTATATTATGACATCTCCCTCCCCAGTCTGACTG